>NC_088402.1:92190597-92324964 GCF_034236695.1 Oncorhynchus nerka | reverse complement strand
TATTCCACGTTGGTTCAACCACATTTCACTGGGCACAGACTTCAAATTAACGTCTATTCCACGTTGGTTCAACCACATTTCACTGGGCACAGACTTCAAATTAACGTCTATTCCACGTTGGTTCAACCACATTTCACTGAAACAATGTTGATTCAACAAGTGTGTGCTTTCTCTGTGCCATTATTTCAGTCAGGTTGTGCTTTTCTTTTGTCTCTCTCTCTTTTCTCTTGCTCTCTCTCTCTCACTCTTTCTATCTCTCTCTCTATGTCTTGCTCTCTCACTCTTTCTCTCTCTCACTCTTTCTCTCTCTCTATTGCTCTCTCTCACTCTTTCTCTCTCTCTGTCTTGTTCTCTCTCTCACTCTTTCTCTCGCTCTCTTGCTCTCTCTCTCTCACTTTCGCTTTCTCGCTCTCCATCTCTCTCTTGCCTCTCTATTGAGCACATCTCTTTCTCTCTCTCTGTTTTTCTCTCTCCATCCCTCTTTAGCTTTCTCTCTCTTTATACTCATTATTCTGTGTGTCTGGGCTACCTCCCCTTTGTCTCTCTTTCTCTGTGTCTTACTGACCCTTAATACAGAATACTCATTACACCCAATCCCCAAAGACCCAAAGCTTGTAACTCACCCCACTGTAGAATTCTCCTCTCCTCATCTCCTCCTCTCGCTCATCTCCTCCTCTCCTTTCCTCCTCTCGCTCATCTCCTCCTCTCCTCCTCTCACACATCTCCTCCTCTCCTCCTCATCTCCTGATCTCCTCCTCTCACTCATCTCCTCCTCTCCTCCTCATCTCCTGATCTCCTCCTCTCGCTCATCTCCTCCTCTCCTCATCTCCTCCTCTCCTCCTCTCACTCATCTCCTCCTCATCTCCTCTCTCCATTGGTTCCCTCTCCTCACACCGTTTTCTCTGTACATACATCAGTAAAATGGGTTTCTGGGATTCATAAAAAAAATAAAAACTGAATTAAAACAGAAAGCAGCTGACTACACTTTACACTTTCTATAAGCTGAATAAACAGTGCTTATTCCATACTATCTCCAGGAAGACTTAAAGTCTCCTTTAAAAATCACGATAGTCATCTTCATATCTCTCCCTCTCTAGTAATGAATTAACTTCCTGTGGATGAATCACATGTTGACCTACAGTATGTTTACAATACGTACATGATTTATAGTGACAATCCCTTTCTCTTCCCTCTTCTTTGGTCCTCTTTAAACAATGTTATTTCTCATTCAATTCTCAAACCATTTAGCTGCCGATGCTGTTCCTCTCTCTGTCCATATTATGTATGTTGTCCTGCATCTCCTCTCCTCTCCCCTTCCCTTCCCTCCCCTCCCCTCCCCTCCCCTCCCCTCTCCTCTCCTCTCCTCTCCCTCTCCTCTCCTCTCCTCTCCTCTCCTCTCCTCTCCTCTCCTCTCCTCTCCTCTCCTCTCCCTCTCCTCTCCTCTCCCTCTCCTCTCCTCTCCTCCCCTCCTCCTCTCCTCTCCTCTCCTCTCCCTCCATCCACCGTAGTAACAGAGCTGGGGGTTGTAGACCTCCTCTCCTCTCCTCTCTCCTCCATCACACCGTAGTAACAGAGAGAAGAGAATTATACACCTTCTTTCCATCCGGTGACCTGGATCCATGAGCGAGTAGTTCCTGGATGGTGACCCAGTTATCCAGGATCCTCTTGTTCCTCTTCTTCATGAACTTCTTCTGGCTGAGGGCCAGGATACTGGGACTACCACCTGTCTCCCCCTGCAGGCCTGGAGGTACTCCTGTAGCCTTCCTGTCCACAGGTCCCTCCTGTAGGTCTCTGTCTCCCTTCAGGTAGTCCAGCCGGCTCTGCATCATGAACTCACGGCGCTGCCGGTGCTCCCTGGCCCTCAGCAGCTGTTGTTTACGCTCCTCCTTCGACCAATAACGTCCCTGCTTCATCTCGCTGACCGCGTCGTCGTCCGTCGTCATGCCGCTGCGCTCTTCTCTGATCTTAATGGCCCGGGCTTTAAGGAGGCGGTCCCTCACTGGTCGCTTGGCAACGTAGCGCGTCCCGTCGCTACGGATCTTCACCTTACGGGATAAGATAATATGGTTGGCACAATAGGTTATAGGTGCATCAAGGCTATGGCAAAAGCAGGGTACATGTTTACAATTCCCAAAGATATCATTTAATTGCACCATGTAAGACATATAGAATCAACAACTATCAATAAATAATGACAGGTAACACTTTACTTGACACCCAGCGGTGTCAGCTGACATAACCTGTCATAATAGCTGACATAACCTGTCATAACCTGTTATAATAGCAGACATAACTTGTCATAACCTGTTATAATAGCAGACATAACCTGTCATAATAGCTGACATAACTTGTCATAACCTGTCATAATAGCTGACATAACTTGTCATAACCTGTTATAATAGCAGACATAACTTGTCATAACCTGTTATAATAGCAGACATAACCTGTCATAATAGCTGACATAACTTGTCATAACTTGTCATAATAGCAGACATAACTTGTTATAATAGCAGACATAACTTGTTATAATAGCAGACATAACTTGTCATAATAGCTGACATAACTTGTCATAACTTGTCATAACCTGTCATAATAGCAGACATAACTTGTTATAATAGCAGACATAACCTGTCATAATAGCTGACATAACTTGTTATAATAGCTGACATAACTTGTTATAATAGCTGACATAACCTGTCATAATAGCAGACATAACTTGTCATAATAGCAGACATAACTTGTCATAATAGCTGACATAACTTGTCATAATAGCTGACATAACTTGTCATAACTTGTCATAATAGCAGACATAACTTGACATGACTTGTCATAATAGCAGACATAACTTGTCATAATAGCTGACATAACTTGTCATAACCTGTCATAATAGCAGACATAACTTGACATAACTTGTCATAATAGCAGACATAACTTGTCATAATAGCAGACATAACTTGTTACAAGTTATGTCAGCTATTATGACAAGTTATGTCTGCTATTATGACAAGTTATGTCTGCTATTATGACAGGTTATGTCAGCTATTATAACAAGTTATGTCAGCTGTTATAATAGCAGACATAACTTGTCATAATAGCTGACATAACTTGTCATAACCTGTCATAATAGCTGACATAACCTGTCATAACTTGTCATAATAGCAGACATAACTTGTCATAATAGCTGACATAACTTGTCATAACTTGTCATAATAGCAGACATAACTTGTCATAATAGCAGACATAAATTGTCATAACTTGTCATAATAGCTGACATAACTTGTCATAACCTGTCATAATAGCAGACATAAATTGTCATAACTTGTCATAATAGCTGACATAACTTGTCATAATAGCAGACATAACTTGTTATAATAGCAGACATAACTTGTCATAAATAGCTGACATAACTTGTCATAACTTGTCATAATAGCAGACATAACTTGTCATAACTTGTCATAATAGCTGACTTAACTTGTTATAATAGCTGACATAACTTGTCATAATAGCTGACATAACTTGTCATAATAGCTGACATAACTTGTTATAATAGCTGACATAACTTGTCATAATAGCTGACATAACTTGACATAACTTGTCATAATAGCAGACATAACTTGTCATAACTTGTCATAATAGCTGACATAACTTGTCATAATAGCAGACATAACTTGACATAACTTGTCATAATAGCAGACATAACTTGTCATAACTTGTCATAATAGCTGACATAACTTGTCATAATAGCAGACATAACTTGTTATAATAGCAGACATAACTTGTCATAATAGCTGACATAACTTGTCATAATAGCTGACATAACTTGTCATAATAGCAGACATAACTTGTCATAATAGCTGACATAACTTGTCATAACCTGTCATAATAGCTGACATAACCTGTCATAACTTGTCATAATAGCAGACATAACTTGTCATAATAGCTGACATAACCTGTCATAATAGCAGACATAACTTGTCATAACTTGTCATAATAGCAGACATAACTTGTCATAATAGCAGACATAAATTGTCATAACTTGTCATAATAGCTGACATAACTTGTCATAACCTGTCATAATAGCAGACATAAATTGTCATAACTTGTCATAATAGCTGACATAACTTGTCATAATAGCAGACATTACTTGTTATAATAGCAGACATAACTTGTTATAATAGCAGACATAACTTGTCATAATAGCTGACATAACTTGTCATAACTTGTCATAATAGCTGACTTAACTTGTTATAATAGCTGACATAACTTGTCATAATAGCTGACATAACTTGTCATAATAGCTGACATAACTTGTTATAATAGCTGACATAACTTGTCATAATAGCTGACATAACTTGACATAACTTGTCATAATAGCAGACATAACTTGTCATAACTTGTCATAATAGCTGACATAACCTGTCATAATAGCAGACATAACTTGTCATAACTTGTCATAATAGCAGACATAACTTGTCATAATAGCAGACATAAATTGTCATAACTTGTCATAATAGCTGACATAACTTGTCATAACCTGTCATAATAGCAGACATAACTTGACATAACTTGTCATAATAGCAGACATAACTTGTCATAATAGCAGACATAACTTGTTATAATAGCAGACATAACTTGTCATAATAGCTGACATAACTTGTCATAACCTGTCATAATAGCTGACATAACCTGTCATAACTTGTCATAATAGCAGACATAACTTGTCATAATAGCTGACATAACTTGTCATAACTTGTCATAATAGCAGACATAACTTGTCATAATAGCAGACATAAATTGTCATCATAACTTGTCATAATAGCTGACATAACTTGTCATAACCTGTCATAATAGCAGACATAAATTGTCATAACTTGTCATAATAGCTGACATAACTTGTCATAATAGCAGACATAACTTGTTATAATAGCAGACATAACTTGTCATAATAGCTGACATAACTTGTCATAACTTGTCATAATAGCAGACATAACTTGTCATAACTTGTCATAATAGCTGACTTAACTTGTTATAATAGCTGACATAACTTGTCATAATAGCTGACATAACTTGTCATAATAGCTGACATAACTTGTTATAATAGCTGACATAACTTGTCATAATAGCTGACATAACTTGACATAACTTGTCATAATAGCAGACATAACTTGTCATAACTTGTCATAATAGCTGACATAACTTGTCATAATAGCAGACATAACTTGACATAACTTGTCATAATAGCAGACATAACTTGTCATAACTTGTCATAATAGCTGACATAACTTGTCATAATAGCAGACATAACTTGTTATAATAGCAGACATAACTTGTCATAATAGCTGACATAACTTGTCATAATAGCTGACATAACTTGTCATAATAGCAGACATAACTTGTCATAATAGCTGACATAACTTGTCATAACCTGTCATAATAGCTGACATAACCTGTCATAACTTGTCATAATAGCAGACATAACTTGTCATAATAGCTGACATAACCTGTCATAATAGCAGACATAACTTGTCATAACTTGTCATAATAGCAGACATAACTTGTCATAATAGCAGACATAAATTGTCATAACTTGTCATAATAGCTGACATAACTTGTCATAACCTGTCATAATAGCAGACATAAATTGTCATAACTTGTCATAATAGCTGACATAACTTGTCATAATAGCAGACATAACTTGTTATAATAGCAGACATAACTTGTTATAATAGCAGACATAACTTGTCATAATAGCTGACATAACTTGTCATAACTTGTCATAATAGCAGACAAACTTGTCATAACTTGTCATAATAGCTGACTTAACTTGTTATAATAGCTGACATAACTTGACATAACTTGTCATAATAGCAGACATAACTTGTCATAACTTGTCATAATAGCTGACATAACTTGTCATAATAGCAGACATAACTTGTTATAATAGCTGACATAACTTGTCATAATAGCAGACATAACTTGTTATAATAGCTGACATAACTTGTCATAATAGCTGACATAACTTGTCATAATAGCTGACATAACTTGTCATAATAGCTGACATAACTTGTCATAATAGCAGACATTACTTGTTATAATAGCAGACATAACTTGTTATAATAGCAGACATAACTTGTCATAATAGCTGACATAACTTGTCATAACTTGTCATAATAGCAGACATAACTTGTCATAACTTGTCATAATAGCTGACTTAACTTGTTATAATAGCTGACATAACTTGTCATAATAGCTGACATAACTTGTCATAATAGCTGACATAACTTGTTATAATAGCTGACATAACTTGTCATAATAGCTGACATAACTTGACATAACTTGTCATAATAGCAGACATAACTTGTCATAACTTGTCATAATAGCTGACATAACCTGTCATAATAGCAGACATAACTTGTCATAACTTGTCATAATAGCAGACATAACTTGTCATAATAGCAGACATAAATTGTCATAACTTGTCATAATAGCTGACATAACTTGTCATAACCTGTCATAATAGCAGACATAACTTGACATAACTTGTCATAATAGCAGACATAACTTGTCATAATAGCAGACATAACTTGTTATAATAGCAGACATAACTTGTCATAATAGCTGACATAACTTGTCATAACCTGTCATAATAGCTGACATAACCTGTCATAACTTGTCATAATAGCAGACATAACTTGTCATAATAGCTGACATAACTTGTCATAACTTGTCATAATAGCAGACATAACTTGTCATAATAGCAGACATAAATTGTCATAACTTGTCATAATAGCTGACATAACTTGTCATAACCTGTCATAATAGCAGACATAAATTGTCATAACTTGTCATAATAGCTGACATAACTTGTCATAATAGCAGACATAACTTGTTATAATAGCAGACATAACTTGTCATAATAGCTGACATAACTTGTCATAACTTGTCATAATAGCAGACATAACTTGTCATAACTTGTCATAATAGCTGACTTAACTTGTTATAATAGCTGACATAACTTGTCATAATAGCTGACATAACTTGTCATGATAGCTGACATAACTTGTTATAATAGCTGACATAACTTGTCATAATAGCTAGCTGACATAACTTGACATAACTTGTCATAATAGCAGACATAACTTGTCATAACTTGTCATAATAGCTGACATAACTTGTCATAATAGCAGACATAACTTGACATAACTTGTCATAATAGCAGACATAACTTGTCATAACTTGTCATAATAGCTGACATAACTTGTCATAATAGCAGACATAACTTGTTATAATAGCAGACATAACTTGTCATAATAGCTGACATAACTTGTCATAATAGCTGACATAACTTGTCATAATAGCAGACATAACTTGTCATAATAGCTGACATAACTTGTCATAACCTGTCATAATAGCTGACATAACCTGTCATAACTTGTCATAATAGCAGACATAACTTGTCATAATAGCTGACATAACCTGTCATAATAGCAGACATAACTTGTCATAACTTGTCATAATAGCAGACATAACTTGTCATAATAGCAGACATAAATTGTCATAACTTGTCATAATAGCTGACATAACTTGTCATAACCTGTCATAATAGCAGACATAAATTGTCATAACTTGTCATAATAGCTGACATAACTTGTCATAATAGCAGACATAACTTGTTATAATAGCAGACATAACTTGTTATAATAGCAGACATAACTTGTCATAATAGCTGACATAACTTGTCATAACTTGTCATAATAGCAGACATAACTTGTCATAACTTGTCATAATAGCTGACTTAACTTGTTATAATAGCTGACATAACTTGACATAACTTGTCATAATAGCAGACATAACTTGTCATAACTTGTCATAATAGCTGACATAACTTGTCATAATAGCAGACATAACTTGTTATAATAGCTGACATAACTTGTCATAATAGCAGACATAACTTGTTATAATAGCTGACATAACTTGTCATAATAGCTGACATAACTTGTCATAATAGCTGACATAACTTGTCATAATAGCAGACATAACTTGTCATAATAGCTGACATAACTTGTCATAATAGCTGACATAACTTGTCATAACTTGTCATAATAGCTGACATAACTTGTCATAATAGCAGATATAACTTGTCATAATAGCTGACATAACTTGTCATAATAGCTGACATAACTTGTCATAACTTGTCATAATAGCTGACATAACTTGTCATAATAGCTGACATAACTTGTTATAATAGCTGACATAACTTGTCATAATAGCTGACATAACTTGTCATAATAGCTGACATAACTTGTCATAATAGCAGACATAACTTGTCATAACTTGTCATAATAGCTGACATAACTTGTCATAATAGCTGACATAACTTGTTATAATAGCTGACATAACTTGTCATAATAGCTGACATAACTTGACATAACTTGTCATAATAGCAGACATAACTTGTCATAACTTGTTATAATAGCTGACATAACTTGTTATAATAGTTGACATAACTTGTCATAATAGCTGACATAACTTGACATAACTTGTCATAATAGCAGACATAACTTGTCATAACTTGTCATAATAGCTGACATAACTTGTCATAATAGCAGACATAACTTGACATAACTTGTCATAATAGCAGACATAACTTGTCATAACTTGTCATAATAGCTGACATAACTTGACATAACTGTCACGCGTCCGGGAGTCCGCACCTTAGGGGGGGGGTTCTGTCACGCCTTGGTCATAGTGTTTTGTGTTTTCGTTATATATTTGGTCAGGCCAGGGTGTGACATGGGTTTATGTGTTGTGTTTCGTATTGGGGTTTTATAGGATTTGGGATTGCGAATGATTAGGGGTGTGTCTAGTTAGGCTTGGCTGCCTGAGGCGGTTCTCAATCAAAGTCAGGTGATTCTCGTTGTCTCGGATTGGGAACCGTATTTAGGTAGCCTGGGTTTCACTTTGTATTTCGTGGGTGATTGTTCCTGTCTCTGTGTCGTTTCACCAGATAGGCTGTAATTAGGTTTCTCGTTCCGTTTGTTGTTTTGTATTTTGTTAGTTATTTCATGTGTCACGTTTCCATTAACCTCTTGCTTCTACTCGGGACGCTTGCGTCCCAACTAGAGCTCTGGAAATGCAAATGCGCTACGCTAAATGCTAATAGTATTAGTTAAAACTCAAAAGTTCATTAAAATACACATGCAGGGTATCGAATTAAAGCTACACTCGTTGTGAATCCAGGCAACAAGTCAGATTTTTAAAATGCTTTTCGGTGAAAGCATGAGAAGCTATTATCTGATAGCATGTAACACCCCAAAAGACCCACAGGGGACGTAAACAAAATAATTAGCATTTCGGCGTTACACAAACCGCACAATAAAATAGAAAACATTCATTACCTTTCACCATCTTCTTTGTTGGCACTCCTAGATGTCCCATAAACACTATTTGGGTCTTTATTTCGATTAAATCGGTCGATATAAAGCCTAGATATCGTTATATGTAGACTGTGTGATAAACGAAAAAAACATTGTTTCAAAACGTAACGTCATTTTTTAAAATTCAAAAAGTCGACGATAAACTTTCACAAAACACTTCGAAATACGTTTGTAATGCAACTTTAGGTATTAGTAAACGTTAATAAGCGATAAAATTCATCAGGAGGCGATGTAAAGATCATTAGCTGTCCGTCTGGAAAAATGTCCGGCTAGAAACTCAACGAAAATATCCGGTCCTAGACCTGAGGAGATACGGTGCCCTGCATGTGTTTGACCAAGAAAAAACTCGAAGGGAAATGACAAGACTCTAGACACCGTGTGGAAAATGTAGGTACTGCAACCTCAGTCAATTAATTGTGGTTCACCTTTATCAATGGGTTCAAGTAGCGCATGGATATATTTTCCCATTTTCAGTGATCAGTTTTTCCTGTGTTTTTCGATGTAAATGCCGTTCTGGTAAAGCCACAGCAGTGATTTAACCAGTTTTATAAACGTCTGAGTGTTTTCTATCCACACAGACTAAGCAAATGCATATACTATATTCCTGGCATGAGTAGCAGGGCGCTGAAATGTTGCGCGATTTTTAACAGAATGTTCAAAAAAGTAGAGGGTCGACTTAAGAGGTTAAAGTCACGAGTAACCACCACGCTGCATTTCGGTCCTCTCTTTCTACAAACGAAGAACGCTGTTACAGAATCAACCACCACACACGGACCGAGTGGCGTGGTAACAGGCAGCAGGAGCAGCGAAAGGAGGACGTTATGGATAGCAGAGGCTTGGAGTATACGACGTGGGAAGAAATAGACAGGTGGGCGGCCGACCCAGAGAGAGTGCCTGAGCCCGCCTGGGATTCGCTGGAAAAGTGCGAAGAGGGCTATAGACGAATGGAGTCGAAAAGAAAGACACGGCGGCGCAGAGCGAAAACCGAAAGTCACCCCCAAATATTAATTGGAGGAGGGCTCAGGGAGAGAGTAGCAGAGTCAGGAGTCAGACCTGAGCCTACTCTCCCTGTTAATCGTGAGGAGCAGCGATATAAGGACTTTTGGTCTTGGGAGATGATATTAGACGGAAGAGGACCCTGGGTTAAGCCTGGTGAATATCGCCGCCCCAAGGAGGAAGCAGAGGCAGCAGGAGATAGGAGCCGACGATACGAGGGAACACGGTTGGCAAGGAAGCCCGAAAAGCAACCCCAAAAAATTATTGGGGGGGGGGGCCTTACAGGGAGTATGGCTATGCCAGGTAGGAGACCTGCGCAAACTCCCTGTGCTTTCCGGTGGGCTAGAGAGACCGGGCAGACACCGTGTTATGCTATAGAGCGCACAGTGTTTCCAGTGCGGGTGCATAGCCCGGTGCGGTTCATACCCGCCCTTCCTATTGGCCGGGCTAGAGTGGGCATTGAGCCAGGTAAGCTTGGGCAGGCTCGGTGCTCAAGAGCTCCAGTGCGCCTGCACGGTCCGGTCTATCCAGAGCCACCTCCACACACCAGTCCTCCGGTAGCAGCTCCCCGCACCAGGCTTCCTGTGCGTGTCCTCGATCCTGTAGCACCAGTTCCAGCACCACGCACCAGGCCTTCAGTGCGCCTCGCCTGTTCAACAAAGCCAGAGCCTTCCTTCCCTCCTGCGCTGTCGGAGTCTCCCGCCTGTTCAGCGCTATCAGAGCCTGTCTCCTCTCCTGCGTTGTCGGAGTCTCCCACCTGTTTAGCGCAGCCAGAGCCTTCCTCCTCTCCTGCGCTGCCGGAGCCTATCGCCTGTTCAGCGCAGCAAGCGCTTTCCTCCTCTCCTGCGCTGTCGGAGTCTCCCGCATGTTCAGCGCTTCTAGAGCCTTCCTCCTCTACAGCGCTGCCGGAGCCTCCTGCCTGTTCAGAGCAGCCTGAGCTGCCAGTCTGCAGGGAGCTGTCAGTCTGCAAGGTGCTGTCAGTCTGCATGAAGCAGCCAGAGCTGTCAGTCTGCAAAGAGCTGCCAGTCTGCAGGGAGCTGTCAGTCTGCAAGGAGCTGTCAGTCTGCAAGGAGCTGCCAGTCTGCAGGGTGCTGTCAGCCTGCCTGGAGCAGTCAGAGCTGTCAGTCTGCATGAAGCAGCCAGAGCTGTCAGTCTGCAAGGAGCTGCCAGTCTGCAAGGAGCTGTCAGTCTGCAAGGAGCTGTCAGTCTGCAAGGAGCCGCCAGTCTGCAGGGTGCTGTCAGCCTGCACGGAGCAGTCAGAGCTGTCAGTCTGTATGAAGCAGTCAGAGCTGTCAGCCTGCATGGAGCAGCCAGAGCTGTCAGTCTGCATAGAGCAGCTAGATCCGCCAGTCAGCCATGATCTTCTAGATCTGCCAGTCAACCAGATTCTTCCAGATCAGCCAGTCAACCAGTCTCTTCCAGATCTGCCAGTCAACCAGAATCTTCCAGATCTGTCAGTCAACCAGAATCTCCAGATCTGCTAGTCAACCAGAATCTTCCAGATCTGCTAGTCAACCTGAATCTTCCAGATCCGCCAGCCAGCCAGGATCTACCGGAGCCTACTACCTACCTGAGCTTCATCTCAGTACTGGGCTTCCTCTCAGTTCTGGGCTTCCTCTCAGTACTGGGCTTTCTCTCAGTACTGGGCTTCCCCTCAGTTCCGGGCTTCCCCTCAGTTCTGGGCTGCCCCTCAGTCCCGAGCTGCCCCTCAGTCTCGAGCTGCCCCTCAGTCCCGAGCTGCCTCAGTCCCGAGCTGCCCCTCAGTCCCGAGCTGCCCCTCAGTTCAGTGGGGTTCTGGGTGAGGACTATTAGGCCATGGTCGGCGGCGAGGGTGGATTATCCCAGGACGCGAAGGGGAGGAACTAGGACATTAATGAAGTGGGGTCCACGTCCCGAGCCGGAGCCGCCACCATGGACAGACGCCCACCCGGACCCTCCCCATGGTTTTGAGGTGCGTCCGGGAGTCCGCACCTTAGGGGGGGGGGGGGGGGTTCTGTCACGCCTTGGTCATAGTGTTTTGTGTTTTCGTTATATATTTGGTCAGGCCAGGGTGTGACATGGGTTTATGTGTTGTGTTTCGTATTGGGGTTTTATAGGATTTGGGATTGCGAATGATTAGGGGTGTGTCTAGTTAGGCTTGGCTGCCTGAGGCGGTTCTCAATCAGAGTCAGGTGATTCTCGTTGTCTCGGATTGAGAACCGTATTTAGGTAGCCTGGGTTTCACTTTGTATTTCGTGGGTGATTGTTCCTGTCTCTGTGTCGTTTCACCAGATAGGCTGTAATTAGGTTTCAAGTTCCGTTTGTTGTTTTGTATTTTGTTAGTTATTTCATGTGTCACGTTTCCATTAAAGTCATGAGTAACCACCACACTGCATTTCGGTCCTCTCTTTCTACAAACGAAGAAAGCCGTTACAATAACTTGTCATAATAGCAGACATAACTTGTCATAATAGCTGACATAATTACGTCATAACCATGTCATAATGTGACTGACTTGCCTAGTTAAATAAAGGTAAAATAAAAAAAATAAAAAATAAAGTGATTCGGGATGGTCATAATGCTTGTATTTTGTGCCAGGTATTTAAAATATGATGGGGGGGGGGGGGACATGACTGTAAACATAATTCCTGACAACAACAACATACAAAGGACTTCAGAAACAATCTTTAAAACGAAAGGAAACCTCTTGGCTGGGAAAAATACATTTGAATAAATGTGGGTTTTGACAATCTTATGCGGGTATCTTTTAACTAGCCATACATTTGATTTATTTTACCTTTATTTAACCAGGCAAGTTTCAATGACGGCCTAGGAACAGTGGGTTAACTGCCTGTTCAGGGGCAGAACGACAGATTTGTACTAGTCCAACGCTCTAGCCACTAGGCTACCCTGCCGCCCCAAATAGTGCCATATATGTCACAGCAGGTGTAAATATGATGGTATTATGACTATATTATAACAGGTTATGACAGCCGTTATGACATGGTTATGACATCGTATTATAAAACTGGGTGTCAAGTAAAATGTTACCAATAATAAAAGCTCAAATATCAACATTTTATGAAGGTCTTTCCTGCTGAATGGCAAATATAAAACCTGCAGTACCTTCCACTCCATGCGAGGTGAAGCCGGCCCCGGCTGCAGAGGGAGGTGTAGGGGGAGGCCGGTGTGGCTGTCCTGGGCCTCGGTGCTGTCTGTTGGGGCACCAATAACACTCCTGGGACTGGCCTGACCACTGCTGCCCGCTGCAGCCCCTCTCTCGCCTAGACCCCCACTCCCCGGGACCACGGCTCGGTCTACAGAGTCCAGGGAGTCCATCCGGACCTCCGGGTCGCTCCACGGCAGCTGCATGCATCTATGGTAGAGTTTCGGTGCCGGAGGCTTGTTGCCTTGGCGACGCCGGGTGAAGTATGGGCTGGACTCTGCGGTTGGACACCCTGACCTGTCGTGGTGTGTGGGGTTAGCTCTGGGGGACTTCCGTGGGGGTGTTGTGGTTGTTCCGCCATCAGCTATCCCCCTCTGCGATGATGACCCCACCCCGACAACGTTATCCCCCCGGGTCAGAGACCAGAATTTTGGATGGACGGGGCTTGTGCTGGCGTTGGTCATTTGGATCTGGTACTTCCTGCATGAAAGAAAGAAAGAAAGAAAGAAAGAAAGAAAGAAAGACAGAGAGAGAGAGAGAGAGAGAGAAGAGAGAGAAGAGAGAGAGAGAGATAGAGAGAGAGAGAGAGAGAAAGAGAGAGAGAGAGAGAGAGAGAGAGAGAGAGAGAGAGAGAGAGAGAGAAAGAGAGAGAAAGGGAGATTTTCTTTGCAAAAATAGAGGTATTCCTGTGTTAAGAAAACAATGACGTTTTAACTACTGATTTACAGGACATTACACAGCACAAGACAGACAAGACTTCTACAGCGTATACACTATCAATACAGTATCTATACAGAATCAATACAGTATCTATACAGAATCAATACAGTATCTATACAGTATCAACAGATGATCTATACAGTATCAATTGATGATCTATACAGTATCATTAGATCTATAAAGTATCAATACAGTATCAATAGATGATCTATACAGTATCAATACAGTATCAATACAGTATCAATACAGTATCAATAGATGATCTATACAGTATCAATAGATGAGCTATACAGTATCAATACAGTATCAATAGATGATCTATACAGTATCAATACAGTATAAATAAAGTATCAATACAGTATCAATAGATGATCTATACAGTATCAATACAGTATCAATAAAGTATCAATACAGTATCATTAGATGATCTATACAGTATCAATACAGTATCAATAAAGTATCAATACAGTATCATTAGATGATCTATACAGTATCTATAGATCATCTTTACAGCATATATACAGTATCTATAGATTATCTACACAGTATATATACAGTATCTATACAGTATTTATAGATTTTCTATATAGTATATATACAGTATCTATACAGTATTTATAGATTTTCTATATGGTATATATAGAGTATCTATACAGCATCTATAGAGTTTCTATACAGTATCTATAGATTATCTACACAGTATATATACAGTATCTATAGATTATCTACACAGTATCTATACAGTATATATAGATTATCTACACAGTATATATACATCATTTATAGATTATCTATACAGTATATATAGAGTATATATACAGTATCTATAGATTATCTATACAGTATCTATAGATTATCTACACAGTATCTATACAGTATCTATAGATTATCTACACAGTATCTATACAGTATCTATAGATTATCTACACAGTATCTATACAGTATCTATAGATTATCTACACAGTATATATAAAGTATATATAGAGTGTATACACTGTATCTATAGAGTATCTACACAGTATATATACAGTATCTATACAGTATATACAGAGTATCTATACCGTTTCTATAGATGATCTACACAGTATCTATACAGTATATATACTTTATTTATAGAGTATCTATACAGTATATATACTTTATTTATAGAGTATCTATACAGTATCTACACAGCATCAATACAGTATCTATAGATTAACTACACAATATATATACAGTATCTATACAGTATCTACACAGTATCTATACAGTGTCTACACCATATCTATTGAGTGTCTAAACAGTATATACACAGTAGCTATACAGTATCTCACAAGACATTACCTGTAGCTGTTGGGAGAGAAGGAACCATTCAGACTACCATGTCCTCCTTTCTCCCATCCCCGCCGAGACCCGACCTTGTCAGCCCCGTCTCGGCTGTGTCTGTTGGGTGTGTCCCCTCCTCTACCCTCTTCCTGGATGGACAAGGACAGAGGGAGTAACTCGGTGCTGACCAGAGGGGTGGTCCTGCAGCTCTCTCCCCCTGTGTTGTAGGCGCTGGTGCTGTCTTTGTCCTGGTCTGGGTCTGGGTCGGATCTCTCCCGCTCAGGGAGCTCATTGATGTCCGATAGCTTGCGGTGGAGCTCGTTGGCAGGCTCTGGGTCTGTGTCGTGGTCTGGTGCGGGTTCAGAACCAGTGGGTAGGGCTCCACGGCCAACAACATCCTCCTCCAGAAGCCACGCCTTCATGCATCGTTCTCTCAGCTGTTGCATCTTCTGCACTCTCAGGATGTTGCGGCACTTAAACTCTAGATGACGTAGTTCCTCCTCTAACAACGCCATCTCGTGTTGCGTCATGCTCTCGTTGCAGTTTACATCGACTTTTGGGTCACTCCCCCCTTCACCCTCACACATCTCACCCTCCTCCTCCTCCTCCTCCTCCTCAGTCCCTGATCTTCCTCCCTGGCTTCTCTCAGCAAGCTTCCTGTTCCTTTCAAACTGACACCGGATCTCTAGTAGCTCCCTGTACCTCTCACACTCTTCCTCAGTCAGACCCGGCATCATCATCATCATCATCAGTGGGTCGGGTACGTACCCCCCCAACCCCAACCCCAACCCTGTCCCCAAACCCCCTCCCAGTCCCTTTCCTACATACAGCCCCACACTTGGCTGGGAGTCATTACTGAGGTAGATCTCTTGGAGGTGGGGCGAGGGGGACGAGGGTGTATTCCCAGGCCTGAACTTCCTCATGCTGCCTGGGGTGTTGGTTGTGTTGGTGTTTGGGGCGCTGGTCTGGTCCTGGTCCTCTCCCAGCAGGTCATGTTCAGAGGACTCAGCGTTGTGGGTGCTTTCGTCTGTACGGCCCACGCCACTGTCCAGCTCCTGACTGTTACTGGGGAGATGACCAGTATCATAAACAGTATCTATACAGTATCTACAGCATTTACAGTATGTTCACAGTATCTACAGAGTATTTGTACAGTAGCTACACGCTGTTACTGAGGAGAAGAGAAGAAGCAGTAAGCAAATAGCCTGGAGAGGCAGCTTGATGTACACCCCCTGGACAGGACGCTAGTCTGAGTTAACCCACTGTTCCTAGACCGTCATTGAAAATAAGAATTTGTTCTTAACTGACTTGCCTAGTTAAATAAAGGTAAAATAAAAAAAATGTAATGTTAATTGGGATCTAACATGGCCGCCGTAGAATGTTGGAGTGTCATGTAAATACATCATAATGCAGAAACGTCAAAGTTCCGACTCTGTAAATACATGGCTCTGACGCTGTACCAACCTGAGAGTAGTCAGACTAAGGATGTGGGTGGGGGTGTGTGGCCCTTCTCTGTAGAGGCTGGGCAGGTGGCAGGTGTGGAGGGCCTCAACATTCATGCTGAGAGGTATCTCCATATCCACCTCCTCTGGACCCACCTGGTGCTCGTTCTGGGTGAAGGAATGGTTGGTTGAGTTATTTTTATTTTTTTCAAGGACACCAGCGATGTGGTTGAAGTGCGTTTGTTTCAAAAGATGGCAAATGGCCAAAGTTGAGTAATGTCATTGATTGTTGAAGGAGACGAGGGACGAAAGAACATAGAATGAAAATGAGAAAAGTTCATAATACAACAAAGGTCATACGTATACGTTATTTTTAGTTCAACACAATTTTTATTTATTTTAAAAACACTAGATGGCATCATAATCATTTGACATCCATTTGTTATATTTCCTGAAGTTAGATTATGTTATTTGAAATGTAAAATAAATATGGATCTTGATATTGAGCAAATAAACTACAATGTTTTAGCTTTCTGTATTGGGTTATTGATTTATTTGAAAGATAATTTAATGTCATTTAAATTAAATGTCACAAAGAGCAGAGCATAGATTTTTGTCTCTTTTTCATGTTCCTCAAAATCAGAATTAGTATCAGAATACAGGAGTACCAGTATATTTAGACTTGTATCAGTATACAGTATATTTACACTAGTACCAGTATACAGCATATTTACACTAGTACCAGTATACAGTATATTTACACTAGTACCAGTATACAGTATATTTAGAGTAGTACCAGTATACAGTATATTTAGAGTAGTACCAGTATACAGTATATTTACACTAGTACCAGTATACAGTATATTTACACTAGTATCAGTATACAGTATATTTACACTAGTACCAGTATACAGTATATTTACACTAGTATCAGTATACAGTATATTTACACTAGTACCAGTATACAGTATATTTACACTAGTACCAGTATACAGTATATTTACACTAGTATCAGTATACAGTAAATTTACACTAGTACCAGCATACAGTATATTTACACTAGTACCAGTATACAGTATATTTACACTAGTACCAGCATACAGTATATTTACACTAGTACCAGCATACAGTATATTTACACTAGTACCAGTATACAGTATATTTACACTAGTACCAGCATACAGTATATTTAGAATGGTATTAGTACACATTGTATTCAGACTAGCACATTATAACCCCCCAAATCCTAATTGAATCACTATTAGCGAGACTACATAATTACATATAATATGGTAAGATAGTGATATTGATGTGGTGTGTGCGTGCGTGTTTGTGTGTGCGTGCGTGCGTGTGTGTGTGTGCTGTGTGTCTGTGCATGCGGGGTGACTGTGTGTGTCTGTGCATGCTGTGTGTCTGTGTGAATATATAGCTGTGACCTTGAAGCAACAAAAATGGGACGCTGTAGATAAACCTGTCTCCTCCTCCTCCTACATTTCCTCTCTATCTCATCCCTCCACGCTTCCCCCTCTCTCTGTCACCCATTCACCTGTCTCCTCCTCCTACATTTCCTCTCTATCTCATCCCTCCACGCTTCCCCCTCTCTCTGTCACCCATTCACCCATTCACCTGTCTCTTCATCTCTGTCACCCATTCACCTGTCTCTTCATCTCTGTCACCCATTCACCTGTCTCTTCATCTCTGTCACCCATTCACCTGTCTCCTACTCCTCCTACATTTCCTCTCTATCTCATCCCTCCACGCTTCCCCCTCTCTCTGTCACCCATTCACCTGTCTCTTCATCTCTGTCACCCATTCACCTGTCTCTTCATCTCTGTCACCCATTCACCTGTCTCTTCATCTCTGTCACCCATTCACCTGTCTCCTCCTCCTCCTACATTTCCTCTCTATCTCATCCCTCCACGCTTCCCCCTCTCTCTGTCACCCATTCACCCATTCACCTGTCTCTTCATCTCTGTCACCCATTCACCTGTCTCTTCATCTCTGTCACCCATTCACCTGTCTCTTCATCTCTGTCACCCATTCACCTGTCTCCTCCTCCTCCTACATTTCCTCTCTATCTCATCCCTCCACGCTTCCCCCTCTCTCTGTCACCCATTCACCTGTCTCTTCATCTCTGTCACCCATTCACCTGTCTCTTCATCTCTGTCACCCATTCACCTGTCTCTTCATCTCTGTCACCCATTCACCTGTCTCCTCCTCCTCCTACATTTCCTCTCTATCTCATCCCTCCACGCTTTCCCCTCTCTCTGTCACCCATTCACCCATTCACCTGTCTCTTCATCTCTGTCACCCATTCACCTGTCTCTTCATCTCTGTCACCCATTCACCTGTCTCTTCATCTCTGTCACCCATTCACCTGTCTCCTCCTCCTCCTACATTTCCTCTCTATCTCATCCCTCCACGCTTCCCCCTCTCTCTCTGTCACCCATTCACCTGTCTCTTCATCTCTGTCACCCATTCACCTGTCTCTTCATCTCTGTCACCCATTCACCTGTCTCCTCCTCCTCCTACATTTCCTCTCTATCTCATCCCTCCACGCTTCCCTCTCCCTCTCTCTGTCACCCATTCACCTGTCTCTTCATCTCTGTCACCCATTCACCTGTCTCTTCATCTCTGTCACCCATTCACCTGTCTCCTCCTCCTCCTACATTTCCTCTCTATCTCATCCCTCCACGCTTCCCCCTCTCTCTCTGTCACCCATTCACCTGTCTCTTCATCTCTGTCACCCATTCACCTGTCTCTTCATCTCTGTCACCCATTCACCTGTCTCCTCCTCCTCCTACATTTCCTCTCTATCTCATCCCTCCACGCTTCCCCCTCTCTCTGTCACCCATTCACCTGTCTCTTCATCTCTGTCACCCATTCACCTGTCTCTTCATCTCTGTCACCCATTCACCTGTCTCCTCCTCCTCCTACATTTCCTCTCTATCTCATCCCTCCACGCTTCCCTCTCCCTCTCTCTGTCACCCATTCACCTGTCTCTTCATCTCTGTCACCCATTCACCTGTCTCCTCCTCCTCCTACATTTCCTCTCTATCTCATCCCTCCACGCTTCCCTCTCCCTCTCTCTGTCACCCATTCACCTGTCTCTTCATCTCTGTCACCCATTCACCTGTCTCCTCCTCCTCCTACATTTCCTCTCTATCTCATCCCTCCACGCTTCCCCCTCTCTCTGTCACCCATTCACCTGTTTCTTCAATATTTCCTCCCTCCGTCCTATACCCCCTACCCTTCTTTATTCAATTCTAGAATATAATTTCTAGATGATTTAGTTTGGTTTGTTATCTATTTGTTGTGGAGATCTGATAGTAGAAATGACACTCTTTACTACATTTTGCCATGGCGAAAGATTTATCGTGGCCTATCAGGTATATGTACTGTATGCCTTAAAGACTGTGTGTGTGGCTGCAAGCTAGAGAGAGTGAGTATCTGTTTGTGTATTTGTGTATTTGCAGATGTAGGATCTTAATTTGAGAAAAATGTCCCGCAGCTACATAAAATGTGAATTATAATGTGGATTATATATATATTTTTTTAAATCAAATTGGAAATGACTTTAAGCGTTTTTAAAACTCAAACACACTACATTTGTACAATAGAATGTATTATTAATGAGAAAAACATCTTAATATTGACTTTCATATTTGCGTCATTTATGTGCAAAGTTGGCTGGATGTCCTTTGGGTGGTGGACCATTCATGATACACACGGGAAACTGTTGAGCGCGACAAACTCTGACATAAATAAGGGATTCATAGCTTTCACCTGGATTCACCTGGTCAGTCTATCTCATGGAAACAACAGGTGTTTTTAATGTATTCCAGCACCTAACAACATTTTTAAAAATCCCCACAATCCCTTTCCCAAACAACCTCTAACATGCTTCTTCCAGCCAGATATGAGCTAGTGATGGATTTGTGTGGCAGTAAAATGTGTGTGTGTGTGTATGTGTGTGTGTGTGTGTGTGTGTGTGTGTGTGTGTGTGTGTGTGTGTGTGTGTGTGTGTGTGTGTGTGTGTGTACCTCTATGTCAGGTCTGGCCAGCAGCAGTGAGAAGTTGATGCTGTCCTCTCTGGTCAAAATGGCCACCGCCTCTTCTCTGTTCTGGATTTCAATACCATTTATCTAGTGGGAAACAGGAAGACATTATAGACTGTTCTGGATGTCAATACCATTTATCTAGTGGGAAACAGGAAGTCATTATAGACTGTTCTGGATGTCAATACCATTTATCTAGTTGGAAACAGGAAGTCATTATAGACTGTTCTGGATGTCAATACCATTTATCTAGTTGGAAACAGGAAGTCATTATAGACTGTTCTGGATGTCAATACCATTTATCTAGTTGGAAACAGGAAGTCATTATAGACTGTTCTGGATGTCAATACCATTTATCTAGTGGGAAACAGGAAGTCATTATAGACTGTTCTGGATGTCAATACCATTTATCTAGTTGGAAACAGGAAGACATTATAGACTGTTCTGGATGTCAATACCATTTATCTAGTGGGAAACAGGAAGTCATTATAGACTGTTCTGGATGTCAATACCATTTATCTAGTGGGAAACAGGAAGACATTCTAGACTGTTCTGGATGTCAATACCATTTATCTAGTGGGAAACAGGAAGACATTATAGACTGTTCTGGATGTCAATACCATTTATCTAGTTGGAAACAGGAAGTCATTATAGACTGTTCTGGATGTCAATACCATTTATCTACTGGGGTACCAGTACTGAGTCAATGATAACACGGCTATATACCTGGAGTACCAGTACTGAGTCAATGTGGAGGGGTATGAGGTAATAACATGGCTATATACACAGGGTACCAGTACTGATTAAATGTGCAGGGGTACGAGGTAATAATATGGCTATATACCTGGGGTACCAGTACTGAGTCAATGATAACATGGCTATATACCTGGGTACCAGTACTGAGTCAATGATAACATGGCTATATACCTGGGTACCAGTATTGAGTCAACGATAACATGGCTATATACCTGGGTACCAGTACTGAGTCAATGATAACATGGCTATATACCTGGGTACCAGTATTGAGTCAACGATAACATGGCTATATACCTGGGTACCAGTATTGAGTCAACGATAACATGGCTATATACCTGGGTTACAAGTACTGAGTCAATGTGCAGGGGTACGAGGTAATAACTTGGCTACATACCTGGGGTACCAGTACTGAGTCTATATGCAGGGGTACAAGGTAATAACATGGCTATATACCTAGGCTACCAGTACTGAGTCAGTGTGCAGGGGTACGAGGTAATTGAGGTAGATATGTACATATGCACTATAATACAAAAGTATGTGGACACCCCTTGAAATTAGTGGATTTTGCTATTTCAGCCACATCTGTTGCTGACATTTGTATAAAATCCAGGACACAGATATGCAATCTCCATAGACAAACATTGGCAGTAGAATGAACTGTACTGAAGAGCTCAGTGACTTTCAATGTGGCACCGTCACAGGATGCCACCTTTCCAACAAGTCAGTTCATCACATTTCTGCCCTGCAAGAGCTGCCCCTGGTCAACAGTAAGTGCTGTTATTGGTGGGGCCTCCCGGGTGGCGCAGGGGTCTAAGGCACTGCATCACAGTGCTAGCTGTGTCACCAGAGACTCTGGGTTTGAGCCCAGGCTCTGTCGCATCCGGCCGTGACCGGGAGGCCCATGGGGTGGCGCACAATTGGCCCAGCGTCGTCCGGGTTATGGAGGGTTTGGCCGGCAGGGATATCCTTGTCTCATCGCGCACTAGCGACTCCTGTGGCAGGCCGGGCGCAGTGCACACTGGCCAGGTCGCCAGGTGTACGGTGTTTCCTCCGACACGTTGGTGCGGCTGGCTTCCGGGTTGGATGTGCATTGTGTTAGGAAGCAGTGCGGCTAGGTGGGGTTGTGTTTCGGAGGACGCATGGCTCTCGACCTTCGCCTCTCCCGAGTCCGTACGGGAGTTGCAGCGATGAGACAAGACTGTAACTACCAATTGGAAAACACGGAATTGGGGAGAAAAAAGGAGTAAAAATATGTATATACTGTATATATATATATATATATAAAATATACAACATGTGCTGTTATTGTTAAGTGGAAACATCTAGGAGCAACAACGGCTCAGCCGCAAGGTGGTAGGCCACACAAGCTCACAGAACGGGACCGCCAAGTGCTAAAGCACGTGGTGCGTAAAAATCGTGTGTCCTCGTTTGCAACACTCACTACTGAGTTCAAAACTACCCCTGGAAGCAAGGACAGCACAAGAACTGTTCATCAGGAGCTTCATGAAATGGGTTTCCATGGCCGAGCAGCCACACACAAGCTTAAGATCACCGTGCAATGCCAAGCACCAGCTGGAGTGGTGTAAATCCTGCCACTACTGGACTCTGGAATAGTAGAAACATGTTCTCTGGAGTGATGAATCACACTTCGGTTTGGAGGATGCCAGGAGAACTGAAGTCTAACAAAACAGCATCCACAATCTTTTCATCATCAGTTTCTCTCAGCCAATCATCAGTCATTTTTGTAAGTGCTGTGCTTGTTGAATGTCCTTCTCTATAAGAGTGCTGAAAGTCTGTTGTCAATTTGTTCACAGTAAAATAGCATTGTATCTGGTCAAACACAATTTTTCCAAAAGTTTACTAAGGTTTGAACCAGTAATTGGGGCTTTATTATTCTTGAGTAGCGAAATGACTTTTGCTTCCCTCCAGGTCTGAGGGCACACACTTTCTAGTAGGCTTGTTTTGAAGATATGTCAAATAGGTGTGGGAATATCGTCCTCTTTCATCCTCAGTCATTTTCCATCCAAGTTGTCAGACCCCGGTGGTTTGTCCTTGTTCATAGACAACAATATTTTTTCACCTCTTCCACACTCACTTTATGGAATTCAAAATTGCAATGCTTGTCTTTCATCATTTGGTCAGATATACTTGGATGTGTAGTGTCAGCGTTTGTGGCTGGCATTTCATGCTTAAAGTTTCCTAATCCTGCCAATTGAAAGATCATTAAAGTAATTGGCAATATCAGTGGGTTTGTGATGAATAAGCCCTCTAATTCAGAAAAGGATGGAGCCGAGTTTGCCTTTATGCCCCACATTCAACTCAAGGTATTGCAAATATTTTTTACTATCATTTTTTGTATAATTTATTTTTGTTTCATAGGATAGTTTCTTCTTTTTATTTGGCTTAGTCAGATGATTTCTCCTTTCTCTTGCAGTACGTTTGCCAATCGGTTGTGCAGCCAGATGTCTCGTCTAATCCGCCGTTCAACCATTATTACACGCACCTG
Source organism: Oncorhynchus nerka (assembly GCF_034236695.1). Lineage (NCBI taxonomy): Eukaryota > Metazoa > Chordata > Actinopteri > Salmoniformes > Salmonidae > Oncorhynchus > Oncorhynchus nerka. Next base: position 92,300,599 of record NC_088402.1, on the reverse strand, counting down.
GCATCAATCATTACTCGCACCTGGCATCAATCATTACTCGCACCTGGCATCAATCATTACTCGCACCTGGCATCAATCATTACTCGCACCTGCTCCTCATGATGAGGCACACCTGGATTCCATTTCCTCTCTCATTACCTCCCCTATACAGTATCTACCACTCTCTTAGGTTTATTCCCTAGGCAGTATTGAGGTTGTTTCATGTCCGTACGCTACTCTTGTTTCGGTCCATGTTTCGTTTATTATTAAACTCACACCCTGCACTTGCTTCCTGACTCCAAGCATCTACGTTACACCAGACTTATTTGTTATTTCTTTAGTCTCATCCCTCTCAATTTTACAATTCCTCATCGATCCACAGGGATTAAACCGTTTTTTTCTTAACCTTAAAACCTCTTAAGGATTAGCCCCCTTTTAAAAAAAGAATTCGCATAAAATGACATGCCCAAATCTAACTGCCTGTAGCTCAGGCCCTGAAGCAAGGATATATCATGACACGAGGTGAGACCCAGATGCAGACACATGAGACAGATGGTTGGAGTCTTACAATGTTTATTCCAAAAGGAATAGGGAAGAGAATACTCGTGGACAGGCAAAAAGGTCAAAACCAGATCGGAGTCCAGGACAGAATGGTCAGGCAGGTGGGGACAAAGTCCAGAAACAGGTGGGAAATGTGGGAAAAGTCAAGGGATATGAATACTTTCCGGATGCTCTGTATATAAATACATGAAGTAAATATGAATAAAGGGACCAATGACTAGGTACAGCAGTCTCTAAGGACAAATCAAATCACATTTTATTGGTCACATATATACATGGTTAGCAGATGTTAATGCGAGTGTAGTGAAATGCTTGTGCTTCTAGTTCCGACCGTGCAGTAATATCTAACAATGTAATCTAACAATTTCACAACAACTACCTCATACACACAAGTGCAAAGGAATGAATAAGAATGTGTACATATAAATACATGGATGAGTGATGGCTGTGCGACATAGACAAGATGCAGTAGATGGTATAGAGTACAGTATATACATACGAGATGAGTAATGTAGGGTATGTAAACATTATATAAAGTGATATTGTTTAAAGTGGCTAGTGATACATTTATTACATCCAATGGTGGTTGATGTCCTTGATGATCTTTTTAGCCTTCCTGTGACATCGGGTGGTGTAGGTGTCCTGGAGGGCAGGTAGTTTGCCCCCGGTGATGCGTTGTGCAGACCTCACTACCCTCTGGAGAGCCTTACGGTTGTGGGTGGAGCAGTTGCCGTACCAGGCGGATGTTCTTGATTGTGCATCTGTAAAGGGTTGTGAGTGTTTTCGGTGACAAGACAAATTGCTTGAGTGTGAGGTTGTTTTCCTGACATCACACTCCGAGGGCCCTCACCTTTTCCCTGTAGGCTGTCTTGATGATTGAGTTGGAGGCGTGCATGGCCACGCAGTCATGGCTGAACAGGGAGTACAGGAGAGGGCTGAGAATGCACCCTTGTGGGGCCCCAGTGTTGAGGATCAGCGGGGTGGAGATTTTGTTTCCTACCCTCACCACCTGGGGGCGGCCCATGATGACGGAAGTGAGTGCTATGGGGCAATAGTCGTTTAGCTCAGTTGCCTTGGCTTTGTTGGGAACAGGAGCAATGGTGGCCCTCTTGAAGCATGTGGGAACAGTAGACTGGGATAAGGATTGATTGAATATGTCCGTAAACACACCAGCCAGCTGGTCTGCTTCTGCTCTGAGGACGCGGCTGGGGATGCCGTCTGGGCCGGTAGCCTTGCGAGTGTTAACACATTTAAATATTTTACTCACGTTGGCTGAGGTGGAGGAGAACCTGCAGGTTTTGGTAGCGGGCCGTGTGAGTGGCACTGTATTGTCCTCAAAGCGAGCAAAGAAGTTTTTTAGTTTGTCTGGGAGCAAGACGTCGGTGTCCACGACGGGGCTGGTTTTCTTTTTGCAGTCCGTGATTGCCTGTAGACCCTGCCACATACGTCTCATGTCTGAGCCGTTGAATTGCGATTCTACTTTGTCTCTATACTGACGCTAAGCTTGTTTAATTGCCTTGTGGAGGGAATAGATACACTGTTTGTATTCAGTCATGTTTCCAGTCGCCTTTTAGTGATGAAAAGCAATGGTTCGCACTTTCAGGTTTGTGCGAATGCTGCCATCAATCCACGGTTTTTGGAAGGTTTTAATAGTCACCGTGGGTACATCATCACCGATGCACTTGCTAATAAACTCGCTCACCGAATCAGCGTATTCATCAATGTTGTTGTCTGAGGCTATCCAGAAATATCCCAGTCCACGTGATCGAAGTAATCTTCGAGTGTGGAATCAGATTGGTCGGACCAGCGTTGAACAGACCTGAGCATGGGCGTTTCCTGTTTTAGTTTCTGTCTATAGGCTGGAGGCAACAAAATGGAGTCATGGTCATATTTCCAGAGAGGAGGGCGAGGGAGGGGCTTTGTATGCGTCACAGAACTTTGAGTAGCAGTGTTCCAGAATGCTGCCAGCTCGGGTCGCGCATTCGATATGCTGAAAAGATTTAGGAAGTCTTGTTTTCAGATTAGCCTTGTTAAAATCCCCAGCTACAATAAATGCAGCCTCAGGATATGTGGTTTCCAGTTTACAAAGAATCCAATGAAGTTCTTTCAGGGCCGTCGAGGTGTCTGCTTGGGGGGGATATACACGGCTGTGATTATGATCAAAGAGAATTATCTTGGTAGATAATGCGGTCATGACTCGTTAATCATAAGGCATACACCCCTGCCCTTCTTCTTACCAGAAAGATGCTTGTTTCTGTTCGGCGCGATGCGTGAAGAAACCAGCTGGCTGTCCCGACTCCGATAGCGTAGCTCGAGTGAGCCATGTTTCCGTGAAACAAAGAACGTTACAGTCTCTGATGTCTCTCTGGAAGGCTACGCTTGTAGGATTTCGTCTACCTTGTCAAGAGACTGGACATTGGCGAGTAGTATGCTCGAGAGCGGGTAGAGTACCGGGTGGTTTGGAACAAGAAACCAACATCAGTAACCATGGTGATATGGAGCAGTGATTGGCCATTATTTTCAACTCCCTGACAGGCAGCTCACAGAGACTTTTATCATGTTGAGTAAAAGTTGCGTCATCCTTCGTTCCTTCTCTATTTTTAGGCAGAACTGTCCGCCTGTCACTGGGGCGCCTGTCACTGGGGCACTCTCTCACCACCCAGTAACAGTACAGAAAGTGGCTAAAGCTCTACTAGAGATTGGAAGTGAAGTGAATTGGCCTACTTTGTCGGGTGTGTGTGTGTGTTGGCCTACCTGCAGAATTCTGTCTCCCTCACGAATACGTCCGTTCTTTGCTGCTATACTGTTGGGATTGACCTGAAGAGAAGAGATGAGTTATGGGCCAATGTAGTACACTAGTGTCAAGGATTAGTACCAGATCTTTGTTTTTCTATATTTTAATTGGTCTTGGTCTCAACACGGTCTTAGTCGTGGTCTCAACATGGTCTTGGTCTCAACATGGTCTTGGTCTCAAAATGGTCTTGGTCGTGGTCTCAACATGGTTTTAACATGGTCTTGGTCTCAACATGGTCTTGGTCTTGGTCTAATCATGGTCTTGGTCTCAACATGGTCTTGGACTCAACATGGTCTTGGTCTCAACATGGTCTTGGTCTCAACATGGTCTTGGTCTCATCATGGTCTTGGTCTCAACATGGTATTGGTCTTAACATGTTATTGGTCTTAACATGGTCTTGGTCTCAACACGGTCTTGGTCTTAACATGGTCTTGGTCTCATCATGGTCTCAACATGGTCTTGGTCTCAACATGTTCTTGGTCTTAACATGGTCTTGGTCTCATCATGGTCTTAACATGGTCTTGGTCTCATCATGGTCTTAACATGGTCTTGGTCTTAACATGGTCTTGGTCCCAACATGGTCTTTGTCTCAACATGGTCTTCATACACTGGGTCTTTAAAGGTCTCTAATCTCTGGTTAATACATATGCTGCTGGCCTTTTTTCTCACCTCTCCTACATATATTCCCAGGTCCTCCTCATCATCTGTACAGTAACACACTGTCAACCCCAGCTTGTCCTGTTGACTGGACTTATACAGCTCCACCTCCTATAGAGAAGGAGGGAGAGAGAGACAGGAAGAGAGGAAAAGGAGTGAGAAAGAGATAGAGAGAAGAGAAGATTAGAGAGAGATGAAGGAAAAGATGGAAAAGGAGAGGGGGAGAAAATAGGAGAGAGAGTAAGAGAGAGAAGGAGGGACAGAGAGAGAGAAGGAGGGAGAGAGAGAGAAGAGAAAGGAGAGAGAGAGAGAAGGAGGGAGAGAGAGAGAGAGAGAGAGAAGGAGGGAGAGAGAGAGAGAGAGAGAGAGAGAGAGAGAGGAGAGAAGAGAAGAGAAAGGAGAGAGAGAGAGAGGGAGAGAGAGAGAGAGGAGGTAGAGAGAGAGAGAGGAGGGAGAGAGAGTAAGAGAGGAGGGAGAGAGAGTACGAAAGAGAAGGAGGGGGATGGAGCGTATGAGAGAGAAGGGGGAGAAAGAGAGAGAGTAAGAGAGGAGGGAGAGAGAGAGTAAGAGAGAGAATAAGGGAGAGAGAGAGTATGAGCGAGAAGGGGAGAGAGAGAGAGAGCAAGAGAGAAAAAAGGGAGAGAGAGGGAGAGCAAGAGAGAAAAAAGGGAGAGAGAGGGAGAGAGTAAGAGAGAGGAGGGAGAGAGAGAGAGAGAGAGGGAGGGAGAGAGTAATAGAGAGGAGGGAGGAAGAGGGAGGGAGAGAGCAACAAAAAAAACATTTGTTTGCGATTCTCACAAATGACTGCAAGTGTCATACTGTGCTGTACACCCTAGAGTACAAAGACCAATGTTGCTGAAAAACAGAAATTCGGCCAACATTCATCTTAATAAGCATTCTTCACAAACTGCCATAGTTTTCTAGCTCTCGGTGCAACGAGCCTACTGAATCTAAAATATCAGTCATTTCCATTTCATTGGATTTCAGCCCATTTGGATCAATTCCATTTCATTTGCATTCATGCCCTAACAAAAAATACAGATACTGTATCTGCCGGTTCCATTACAAATTCTATTGCGCTTCTCTTGGTGTTTCCAGCTAATTTGTAAGTGAGAGTCAGATGGAGGAGGCAGCCAGCCTCTTGACACATTACACTGCACCTATTCAGTGTACAATCTTTGTATTTTATGTGTTGTTGTTGACTAAATCAAGTGGCAGAGCAGAGATTTAATCAATGAAGGCTGTGAGTTCACACAGTCTTATTGGAAGGAGTAGGACCTTGTATTATAGTAAGCTGCCCTATGGGTGTTTCACAACCGGCCTTGGATTGGGAGTCCCATAGGGCGGCGCAAAATTGGCCCAGCGTTATCCGGGTTAGGGTTTGGCCCGGGGTAGGCCGTCATTGTAAAATAAGAATTTGTTCTTAACCGACTTGCCTAGTTAAATAAAGAATAATAAACTAAATTAAAATAGTACTTTAGAATGCGATACATTTTAAAGGGATACTTCAAGAGTTTTGGCAATGAAGTCCTTTATCTACTTCCTTAAAGAGTCAGATGAACTTGTGGACGCCATTTTTATGTCTCTGCATGCGGTTTGAAGAAAAATGCTAAGCAGCGTTAGCGCAATTGATTATTAGCGTTAATGCAATGCCTTGATGTTTCATGGGAACAGCTAGCATGCTAGTTGTTCCTGTAGACTTCCAGTCAATGCGCTAACACCAATTAGCAGAAACTACCTCTGACTTCCGTCATAGAGACGTAAAAATGGTTATCCACGAATTAATCTGACTCTGGAGAAGTAGATGGAGAGCAGTGCCAAAATTTCTTTACAGTGGAGGTCCACACCTCGAGGTCTGGAGATCAGTACTGGGTGTGCAGGCTTTCATTCAAGCCCTGCAGTAAACACACTTGATTCAGCTAATTATGATCCAGAGTGGTCCTAATCGTGATCGTTGATTATATGGGCCAGGTGTGTTAGTGATAGGCAGGGACGGAAATTAAGCTGTTTCGTTACAATGGCTTCTCCATCTGTAGTCTTCTTTATGAACAGCATAAGATAACTGCTTCTGTTACATCTAGAGCATGATCGTAAAAAGCTAGAGCATGATCGTGAGAAGCTAGAGCACGACCGTGAGAAGCTAGAGCACGATCGTGAGAAGCTAGAGCACGATCGTGAGAAGCTAGAGCACGATGGTGAGAAGCTAGAGCACGACCGTGAGAAGCTAGAGCACGATCGTGAGAAGTATGAAAAATAATTGTCATTTAAACAGGATATGGTTGAAATCAAGTTGCAACAAGAGCGGATAGAGTTTGGTTAGAGAAGGAATGTTCTCAGGGGAGAGTTTGCTCTGGGAAGGTGACCCAGATTTACCTAGGGGTCGCTCCTCTTTCGGTCGTGTCCCGGACACATTTGATATTTTTGGAAACGTACGGTTGTTGGCAAAATTTAATGAGAAGGACCCGGAGACATTATTTTCGTTGGAGCTTGATACTGACGCGTTCTCTCGTGTACCCTGTTCCTGAATGTCTACATGAATGTCTGAATGTCTGAATCGCTCCTGTCTGTTCCCGTCTGGTTTCGTTTTCTTCTTTCCTCTTAAAAGTTACTTCCATTCCCTTGCGCAAACATTGCTGAGGTCTGGGGAGGACGAGTTTGGCTGGGGCAAGTGGAAGTGTGAACACGTACCCCCCTCATAAATTTGGGACGCAGAATGGGTCGATTTGGGACGCAGACTGGGTCGATTTGGGACGCAGGCTGGGTCGATTTGGGACGCAGAATGGGTCGATTTGGGACGCAGGCTGGGTCGATTTGGGACGCAGGCTGGGTCGATTTGGGACGCAGGCTGGGTCGATTTGGGACGCAGACTGGGCCGATTTGGGACGCAGCCTGGGTCGATTTGGAACGCAGGCTGGGTCGATTTGGGACGCAGGCTGGGTCGATTTGGGACGCAGGCTGGGTCGATTTGGGACGCAGGCTGGGTCGATTTGGGACGCAGGCTGGGTCGATTTGGGACGCAGGCTGGGTCGATTTGGGACGCAGACTGGGTCGATTTGGGACGCAGGCTGGTTTGATTTGGGACGCAGGCTGGTTCGATTTGGGACGCAGGCTGGGTCGATTTGGGACGCAGGCTGGGTCGATTTGGGACGCAGACTGGGTCGATTTGTTTGTGTGATTGGTGTTGGTGTGACAACTTAGGCAGCCTGCTTTGCCACCTTAGTTGTGGGTAGTTCTCTGTGTACGTGGCCTGTATAGCCCTAGTCAGCTTCACGTTCGTTTTTGTTGTTTCTTGTTTTGTTGGCGACATTTATAATATAGAGAAATGTACGCTCACCACGCTGCACCTTGGTTCATACGACGATCGTGACACAGAGTACAGTTTTACATACTGTAGGTTTATCTAAACAGTAGAGTTTCAATTAGGTTTATCTAAACAGTAGAGTTTCAATTAGGTTTATCTAAACAGTAGAGTTTCAATTAGGTTTATCTAAATGGTAAAGTTGTAAAAAGTTAAATCGAAATCTAAACAGTAGCGTTTTATTTAGGTTTATCTAAACAGTAGAGTTTCATTTAGGTTTATCTAAACAGTAGAGTTTCATTTAGGTTTATCTAAACAGTAGAGTTTCATTTAGGTTTATCTAAACAGTAGAGTTGTATATAGTTAAATCTAAATCTAAACAGTAGAGTTTTATATAGTTATATGAACGGTAGAGTTGTATATATTTAAATCTAAACGGTAGAGAGGTATATAGGCTAATCTAAACGGTAGAATTTGATATAGCTACAGTATATCTCATACCTCGTACTCCAGTTCCTCTTGTCGGTCCACTTCGTGGTGAGCTATGTCAAAGTAGTCGTTGGGATCGTTGTACTCGTGATCGTAGGTACATCTGTGGAGAGACAGAGTGAAGTAATGGTATTAAAGGGCTCTGAATACTACAAGGACAATTATACTCTGTACACTACTATTGTTAGTACTGTACAAGGATAATTATACTCTGTACACTACTATTGTTAGCACTGTAGGTTAGACTCTAGTCAATGCACTGTATTCTCAGAAAAGATGCTGTAAGTTAGGGTTTGTTTAACTGTTCAGCTCGCGGTGTCCCTTCTGAGGGGAATTCCGTTGGGGTCTCAACTTGTTGATGGTAAGAATAGTCAAATAAACAAAGGTGTAATTTTTATTTTTTATTTGGTTGTGCATTAGTAGTTTCCTCTTTTGATGTCAGTCACTGAAAGTCACTCAATTTACATCAGCTAACAACTTATAGATTGGTTTAAGTTGGTTTAGCCAGCTAGCTAATCATGGTCAAATGACTGATTATGGAGATACCGGATGTGGGTATGGAGACCTGCGAGCCCATAGCGGCCCCTCATGATAAGTTCACTTTTTTTTGTGACACCCATCCCCATCAATGTTGCCCATCCCTGTTCTAAGTGGACAGCTGGAGAAACAGAAATAATGGCGTAACTGGTCACTAAACGCTACCTATGTTCAGATAACAGGATGTACGTTTTATGTTCAAAAACGTATTAGATGGGATCCAACCGAGCAAAATCTGGATCGCATCATGAGTAATTGTTTTTGGATTCAAGATGATTGATTACAGACAGACAGACAGACAGACAGACAGACAGACAGACAGACAGACAGACAGACAGACAGACAGACAGACAGACAGACAGACAGACAGACAGACAGACAGACAGACAGACAGACAGTATTTCATTTGTCCTATGGTTGTACGGACATATTCTCAGACAAGACGATACGGTTGCAGGCATGTACTTCATTCAGTACATAAATCTGAGGTACTACAAATGTACTTACAACTCATTCAGTACATAAAGCTGAGGTACTTACATCTCATTCAGTACATAAAGCTGAAGTACTTACAACTCATTCAGTACATAAAGCTGAGGTACTTACATCTCATTCAGTACATAAAGCTGAAGTACTTACAACTCATTCAGTGCATAAAGCTGAAGTACTTACAACTCATTCAGTACATAAAGCTGAGGTACTTACATCTCATTCAGTACATAAAGCTGAAGTACTTACATCTCATTCAATACATAAAGCTGAGGTACTTACATCTCATTCAGTACATAAAGCTGAGGTACTTACATCTCATTCAGTACATAAAGCTGAGGTACTTACATCTCATTCAGTACATTTAGCTGAGGTACTTACATCTCATTCAGTACATTTAGCTGAGGTACTTACATCTCATTCAGTACATAAAGCTGAGGTACTTACATCTCATTCAGTACATAAAGCTGAGGTACTTACATCTCATTCAGTACATTTAGCTGAGGTACTTACATCTCATTCAGTACATTTAGCTGAGGTACTTACATCTCATTCAGTACATAAAGCTGAGGTACTTACATCTCATTCAGTACATAAAGCTGAGGTACTTACATCTCATTCAGTACATAAAGCTGAGGTACTTACATCTCATTCAGTACATTTAGCTGAGGTACTTACATCTCATTCAGTACATTTAGCTGAGGTACTTACATCTCATTCAGTACATAAAGCTGAGGTACTTACATCTCATTCAGTACATAAAGCTGAGGTACTTACATCTCATTCAGTACATAAAGCTGAGGTACTTACATCTCATTCAGTACATAAAGCTGAGGTACTACACATGTACTTACAACTCATTCAGTAGATAAGGGTCCATGAGGTGAGGCAGTGGAGGAGAGGGTGGTGGTTGCGTGGGTGAGGAGCCGCCATGGGGTTGGTGGTGGGTTGACCTCCCCACGGTCAGAATATTCTGGAAGCTAATGTCAGTCTGAGTGCAGTTATCCACACAGTCTGGGATGGACACCAGCCCCATGGTGCCTACATTACCCAGGGTACCCCCTGGCCCCAAGGTGCCACCATTACTCCGGTAGCCTCTACATCCCACCACCTGCAGCAGCAAAGGACCCTGGGAGTTGGAGTTTGGAGTATTTCTCTCCTGGGGCAGCTGAGATGGTCTCCTTCCTTTGACCTGGAGAGACAGGGGGACGACGACAAAGTATTAAAACATGCCAATCTGAGCATAAGGAATTTAATCGCTCCCAGTATAAAAAAACTATTCACCAGTGAATTGAAACAGTGCACAGACACACCCCATGTATGTCTAGAACCAATGGTTCCCCTGCGGCTCACATGTTATTTTGCCGGGAACCATAAGCAACGTCTGTGGTCCCTAAAGCCAAGAGCAGTGTCTACGGTCCCTAAAGCCATGAGCAGTATCTACGGTCCCTAAAGCCATGAGCAGTGTCTACGGTCCCTAAAGCCATGAGCAGTGTCTACGGTCCCTAAAGCCATGAGCAGTGTCTACGGTCCCTAAAGCCATGAGCAGTGTCTACGGTTTCTAAAGCCATGAGCAGTGTCTACGGTCCCTAAAGCCATGAGCAGTGTCTACGGTCCCTAAAGCCATGAGCAGTGTCTACGGTCCCTAAAGCCATGAGCAGTGTCTACGGACCCTAAAGCCATGAGCAGTGTCTACGGTCCCTAAAGCCATGAGCAGTGTCTACGGTCTCTAAAGCCATGAGCAGTGTCTACGGTCCCTAAAGCCATGAGCAGTGTCTACGGTTTCTAAAGCCAAGAGCAGTGTCTACGGTCCCTAAAGCCATGAGCAGTGTCTACGGTCCCTAAAGCCATGAGCAGTGTCTACGGTCCCTAAAGCCATGAGCAGTGTCTACGGTCCCTAAAGCCATGAGCAGTGTCTACGGTCCCTAAAGCCATGAGCAGTGTCTACGGTCCCTAAAGCCATGAGCAGTGTCTACGGTCCCTGAAGCCATGAGCAGTGTCTACGGTCCCTAAAGCCATGAGCAGTGTCTACGGTCCCTAAAGCCATGAGCAGTGTCTATGGTCTCTAAAGCCATAAGCAGTGTCTACGGTCCCTAAAGCCATGAGCAGTGTCTACGGTCTCTAAAGCCATGAGCAGTGTCTACGGTCCCTAAAGCCATGAGCAGTGTCTATGGTCCCTAAGCCATGAGCAGTGTCTGTGGTCCCTAAGCCATGAGCAGTGTCTACGGTCCCTAAAGCCATGAGCAGTGTCTACGGTCCCTGAAGCCATGAGCAGTGTCTACGGTCCCTAAAGCCATGAGCAGTGTCTACGGTCCCTAAAGCCATGAGCAGTGTCTATGGTCCCTAAGCCATGAGCAGTGTCTACGGTCCCTAAAGCCATGAGCAGTGTCTACGGTCCCTAAAGCCATGAGAAGTGTCTACGGTCTCTAAAGCAGGAACTTTAAATGGTACTAATTCAGAGTGTTAAACAGCACTGCAGCAGAAAGAGGACACCTACAGTGGGGCAAAAAAGTATTTAGTCAGCCACCAATTGTGCAAGTTCTCCCACTTAAAAAGATGAGAGGCCTGTCATTTTCATCATAGGTACACTTCAACTATGACAGACAAAATGAAAAAAATGAGGATTTTTAATGAATTTATTTGCAAAATATGGTGGAAAATAAGTATTTGGTCAATAACAAGTTTCTCAATACTTTGTTATATACCCTTTGTTGGCAATGACAGAGGTCAAAAGTCTTCACAAGGTTTTCACACACTGTTGCTGGTATTTTGTCCCATTCCTCCATGCAGATCTCCTCTAGAGCAGTGATGTTTTGGGACATTTGCTGGGCAACACGGACTTTCAACTCCCTCCAAAGATTTTCTATGGGGTTGAGATCTGGAGACTGGCTAGGCCACTCCAGGACCTTGAAATGCTTCTTACAAAGCCACTCCTTTGCCCGGGCGGTGTGTTTGGGATCATTGTCATGCTGAAAGACCCAGCCACGTTTCATCTTCAATGCACTTGCTGATGGGAGGAGGTTTTCACTCAAAATCTCACGATACATGGCCCCATTCATTCTTTCCTTTACACGGATCAGTCGTCCTGGTCCCTTTGAAGAAAAACAGCCCCAAAGCATGATGTTTCCACCCCCATGCTTCACAGTAGGTATGGTGTTCTTTGGATGCAACTTAGCATTCTTTGTCCTCCAAACACGACGAGGTGAGTTTTTACCAGAAAGTTATATTTTGGTTTCATCTGACCATATGACATTCTCCCAATCTTCTTCTGGATCATCCAAATGCTCTCTAGCAAACTTCAGATGGGCCTGGACATGTACTGGCTTAAGCAGGGGGACTCGTCTGGCACTGCAGGATTTGAGTCCCTGGCGGTGTAGTGTGTTACTGATGGTAGGCTTTGTTACTTTGGTCTCAGCTCTCTGCAGGTCATTCACTAGGTCCCCCCGTGTGGTTCTGGGATTTTTGCTCACCGTTCTTGTGATTATTTTGACCCCACGGGGTGAGATCTTGCGTGGAGCCCCAGATCGAGGGAGATTATCAGTGGTCTTGTATGTCTTCCATTTCCTAATAATTGCTCCCACAGTTGATTTCTTCAAACCAAACTGCTTACCTATTGTAGATTCAGTCTTCCCAGCCTGGTGCAGGTCTACAATTTTGTTTCTGGTGTCCTTTGACAGCTCTTTGGTCTTGGCCATAGTGGAGTTTGGAGTGTGACTGTTTGAGGTTGTGGACAGGTGTCTTTTATACTGATAACAAGTTCAAACAGGTGCCATTAATACAGGTAACGAGTGGAGGACAGAGGAGCCTCTTAAAGAAGAAGTCACAGGTCTGTGAGAGCCAGAAGTCTTGCTTGTTTGTAGGTGACCAAATACTTATTTTCCACCATAATTTGCAAATAAATTTATTAAAAATCCTACAATGTGATTTTCTGGATTTTTTTTCTAATTTTGTCTGTCATAGTTGAAGTGGACCTATGGTGAAAATTACAGGCCTCTCTCATCTTTTTAAGTGGGAGAACTTGCACAATTGGTGGCTGACTAAATACTTTTTTGCCCCACTGTATGTGATGTGACCCAGTTCATCCACAAGATTGAGTTAGTTCTTTGAGCTTTAGACCTATGCATGAACTCAGGGAGCTAACTCAAGTCTTGATAGAAGCATAGTTGTACAATGAAACATGATGAATTCATGCACGTCAACAACAACAACCAATGAAACATGATGAATTCATGCACGTCAACAACAACAACCAATGAAACATGATGAATTCATGCACGTCAACAACAACAACCAATGAAACATGATGAATTCATACACGTCAACAACAACAACCAATGAAACATGATGAATTCATGCACGTCAACAACAACAACCAAAGAAACATGATGAATTCATGCACGTCAACAACAACAACCAATGAAACATGATGAATTCATGCACGTCAACAACAACAACCAATGAAACATGATGAATTCATGCACGTCAACAACAACAACAAAAACACAAATGTAGCTTTTAGAATCAATAGAAAACTGGATTTTGAAGATGATTAGTTAGAGTTGTGTTGAATTCCCACCTTGTTGCAATGTCCATCAAGAGGTCTCAGTGTCCCGTTTATGTATCCCTTCTGTAGGTAGAGAGAGAGAAGACATGTCATTAAGGGTTAGGGATAGGGCTATGTTTAAAGGGTTGGTATGTGTGAAGTACCTAGACAATAGAAAAGAACGGGAGGAGATGGGGGGGGGGACACGCTGGAAAATATAGACTAATAGCATACCGGTATTTGTTTAAAAATGAGAAATATTTTCTGCTGAAACAATAAGAAACATATATATTTAAACGACGGGCAGGCGTACTAAGCACCGTTGGTATGTTATTTCACTCGAGGAAACCGGATGACAACACCTGGAATCTAACGAATCAATGATTTATTTAGTGTGTAGTATACACTCTCTAGGCCCCGAGCTGTGCTCACCATGGCCCATAGATAACTAGCTCACCTCTCATACACATGGAGAACCTTGCAGGAACGGTGGGATTCATTTGGTTAATTATGTTATGTGTGTGTGTTTGCGTGCGTGTATGTGTGTATGTACGAGTGTATAGACATTAGAGGGGATATCCTGACTTTCTGTGGTCACTAAAAATCCTCATGGCACGTATCGTAAGAGTAGGGTGAGAGTTACCAGTTAACCCCGGTGTGCTGGCTATGTTCCCAGCCTTGCCCTCATACCATCATGGTCACCGAATCATCCCCAGCTTCCAATTGGCTCATTCCTCCCCCTTCCTCTCCCCTGTAATTATTCCCCAGGTCGTTGCTGTAAATGAGAATGTGTTCTCAGTCAACTTACCTTCAATCAAAGAGAATGCAGGCCATGGAAGAACTGGGACATTTTCAGCTTCCAGTAATTGTGTCCAGACCGTTGTGACACGGGGCTGTGCGTTCTCATAGTGAAACATGAGGTGATGGTAGGGGATGAAAGGCACCAGATCCATGTGACACGGGGCTGTGCGTTACCATAGTGAAACATGAGGTGATGGTCGGGGATGAAAGGCACCAGATCCATGTGACACGGGGCCGTGCGTTACCATAGTGAAACATGAGGTGATGGTAGGGGATGAAAGGCACCAGATCCATGTGACACGGGGCCGTGCGTTACCATAGTGAAACATGAGGTGATGGTAGGGGATGAAAGGCACCAGATCCATGTGACACGGGGCTGTGCGTTACCATAGTGAAACATGAGGTGATGGTTGGGGATGAAAGGCACCAGATCCATGTGACACGGGGCTGTGCGTTACCATAGTGAAACATGAGGTGATGGTAGGGGATGAAAGGCACCAGATCCATGTGACACGGGGCTGTGCGTTACCATAGTGAAACATGAGGTGATGGTAGGGGATGAAAGGCACCAGATCCATGTGACACGGGGCTGTGCGTTACCATAGTGAAACATGAGGTGATGGTCGGGGATGAAAGGCACCAGATCCATGTGACACGGGGCTGTGCGTTACCATAGTGAAACATGAGGTGATGGTAGGGGATGAAAGGCACCAGATCCATGTGACACGGGGCTGTGCGTTACCATAGTGAAACATGAGGTGATGGTAGGGGATGAAAGGCACCAGATCCATGTGACACGGGGCCGTGCGTTACCATAGTGAAACATGAGGTGATGGTAGGGGATGAAAGGCACCAGATCCATGTGACACGGGGCTGTGCGTTACCATAGTGAAACATGAGGTGATGGTAGGGGATGAAAGGCACGACAACGGACCTCTGGAACTCGTCATGGTATCTCTGTGCATTCAAATTTCCATGGATAAAATGTGATGGATGTTCATTGGCCGTAGCTTATACCTGCCCATACCATAACTCACAGGAGATTGGTGGAACCTTCATTGGGGAGGACTGGGCTCGTGGCAATGACTGGAGCGGATTCAGTGGAATGGTATCAAATACATCAAACACATTGGTTAGTTGGTGTTTGATGTCATTATAGCTCCGTTCCGGGCCATTCTCCCCTCGGCAGCCTTCTGTGCCACAACCCATCGGCACCATGGGGCACTCTGTTCACAACGTTGACATCAGCAAAACCTCTCGCCACCATTCACACTGTCTGCCATCTTTCCGGGTTGAAACAGGGTTAATCTGAGAAGAGCACACTGAAGTCGGTTACTAAGGCCGAAATGCAGTCAGGTCAAGACCGTGGTGAAGACGACGAGCATGCAGATGAGATCTTTCCTGAGATGGTTTCTGACAGTTTTTTGCCATGTGGTTGGTCTCAGATAATCCCGCAGGTGAAGAAGCCAGCTGTAAAAGTCCTGGGCTGGCATGGTTACATGTGGTCTGCAGTTGTGAGGCCGGTTAGATGTGCGGCACAATTCTCTTAAACGACGTTGGAGGTGGCATATGGTAGAGAAATGAACATTGCATTTGAGAGTGGCCTTTTATTGTCCCCAGCACAAGGTGCACCTATGTAATGATCATGCTGTTTAATCAGCGTCTTTGATGAGCCACACCAGTCAGGTGGATGGATTAGCTGAGGCAAAGGAGAAACGCTCACTGACACGGATGTAAACAAATTTCTCCACAAAAATTTTGAGAAAAAAGCTTTTGTGCGTATCGAAAATGTAAGGGATCCTCTTTTTTTTCAGCACATGAAACACGGGACCAACATTTTCCATTATATTTATGTTCAGTATATAAAGAATGTTCCCAAAACTGGACCCTCAAACATCAGGGGAACATTACGTGGTAACATTGCAAAAACATTCTCGTTCCCTAGAATAGCTGGGCACTCCTGTCTAGTGTAGTGACTATTCACTGATTCCCACATCCCATTGGCTATTCACTGATTACCATAACTCATTGACTATTCACAGTACCCAATCATTGCACATTTCTATCCTTGTTCCCATCCTCCATCTCCCTGTACCATTCTCTCTCTCTCCGTCTCTCCCTCTAGCTATCCCCATCACCCCGTCATTTTTTCATCACGGCTGAGAGGACTCAATCAAAGCCTCATGAACCTCAAAACTTTCTGCTAAGGATGTTTATCTCTCACAAATCTCCCCCTCCCCCCTCTCTCTATCCCTAACCCTCTCTCTAATACCCCCCTCTCTCTATCCCTAGATTGACCCCTAACCCCCATCATTCCTCCACTCCCCAATCCTCCCCTCCCCTCCCCTCCCCTCTCTCTACCCTAACCCTCTCTCTAATTTCCCCTCTCTCTATCCCTAGATTGACCCCCCACCCCCATCATTCCTCCACTCCCCAATCCACCCAGTCCCGTAATGGGTGTCAAACAAGGCTAATGTAACTCTCTGATGGATCTGATACCAGGCTAGTTTCTTTATCATCTGCTGTGTTAAGCCCTTAGAGCCTAGTTAGGTGAGTCTATGGGGACAGCAAAGACTGGATCCAGTGATTGGTCCTCACAGCATAGTTAGGTGAGTCTATGGGGACAGCAAAGACTGGATCCAGTGATTGGTCCTCACAGCATAGTTAGGTGAGTCTATGGGGACAGCAAAGACTGGATCCAGTGATTGGTCCTCACAGCATAGTTAGGTGAGTCTATGGGGACACCAGAGACTGGATCCACTGATTGGTCCTCACAGCCTAGTAAGGTGAGTCTATGGGGACAGCAAAGACTGGATCCAGTGATTGGTCCTCACAGCATAGTTAGGTGAGTCTATGGGGACAGCAAAGACTGGATCCAGTGATTGGTCCTCACAGCATAGTTAGGTGAGTCTATGGGGACAGCAAAGACTGGATCCAGTGATTGGTCCTCACAGCATAGTTAGGTGAGTCTATGGGGACAGCAAAGACTGGATCCAGTGATTGGTCCTCACAGCATAGTTAGGTGAGTCTATGGGGACAGCAAAGACTGGATCCAGTGATTGGTCCTCACAGCATAGTTAGGTGAGTCTATGGGGACACCAGAGACTGGATCAGTGATTGGTCCTCACGGCATAGTTAGGTGAGTCTATGGGGACAGCAAAGACTGGATCCAGTGATTGGTCCTCACAGCCTAGTTAGGTGAGTCTATGGGGACACCAGAGACTGGATCCAGTGATTGGTCCTCACAGCCTAGTTAGGTGAGTCTATGGGGACACCAGAGACTGGATCCAGTGATTGGTCCTCACAGCCTAGTTAGGTGAGTCTATGGGGACACCAGAGACTGGACGGCATAGTTAGGTGAGTCCAGTGATTGGTCCTCACAGCCTAGTTAGGTGAGTCTATGGGGACACCAGAGACTGGATCCAGTGATTGGTCCTCACAGCCTAGTTAGGTGAGTCTATGGGGACACCAGAGACTGGATCCAGTGATTGGTCCTCACAGCCTAGTTAGGTGAGTCTATGGGGACACCAGAGACTGGATCCAGTGATTGGTCCTCACAGCCTAGTTAGGTGAGTCTATGGGGACACCAGAGACTGGATCCAGTGATTGGTCCTCACAGCCTAGTTAGGTGAGTCTATGGGGACACCAGAGACTGGATCCAGTGATTGGTCCTCACAGCCTAGTTAGGTGAGTCTATGGGGACACCAGAGACTGGATCAGTGATTGGTCCTCACAGCCTAGTTAGGTGAGTCTATGGGGACACCAGAGACTGGATCCAGTGATTGGTCCTCACAGCCTAGTTAGGTGAGTCTATGGGGACACCAGAGACTGGATCAGTGATTGGTCCTCACAGCCTATTTAGGTGAGTCTATGGGGACACCAGAGACTGTATCCACTGATTGGTCCTCACAGCCTAGTTAGGTGAGTCTATGGGGACACCAGAGACTGGATCCAGTGATTGGTCCTCACGGCATAGTTAGGTGAGTCTATGGGGACACCAGAGACTGGATCCAGATTATTATCAATCAATTGTAATGACTAGTGCACGTGTATTGCTTAATGTGAAAACAGTGTAATATACAGTAATTTACTGTACATTAGAGTACCTCACTCAAAGGAACACGTGTCTTACATTCATTGCTATTGGATGAAATGATTGTTAAAATAACTAAGTTTGGTAAGATATGACTAGGTCGTGTTTTGGTGGCCATTAAATGGATGTAGTCATTATATTTCACTGATATTTTTGTTCAGCGGTTGTGTGGTGAAACATTTCTACAAACAAAATGAACAACGAAAGGTTTCGATTATCAGACTGGAGTTTTTTTTACTATGTTTTCTGAAAATTCCCCCACATTCATGTGAAAATAGTACCAACATTTTATTTGACCAAATTCTTATTTTCAATGACGGCGGGTTAACTGCCTGTTCAGGGGCAGAACGCTCTAACCACTAGGCTACCCTGCCGCCCCTACACTCTAACTACTAGGCTACCCTGCCGCCCCTACACTCTAACTACTAGGCTACCCTGCCACCCCTACACTCTAACCACTAGGCTACCTGCCACCCCTACACTCTAGCCACTAGTCTACCCTGCCGTCCCTACAATCTAACCACTAGGCTACCCTGCCGCCCCTACACTCTAACTACTAGGCCACCCTGCCGCCCCTACACTCTAACCACTAGGCTACCCTGCCACCCCAAAGTGATTAACAATGTGTCATTGTATAAGAGTACAAGAGTTTGTGTGTGTGTGTGTGTGTGTGTGTGTGTGTGTGTGTGTGTGTGTGTGTGTGTGTGTGTGTGTGTGGGGGGTGTCTGTGTGTGCTTGTGTTTTCATTACCTTGTGTTTTCATTACCTTGTCTCTCTGTGTTAGTGTGTGCGTGTGTGTGTGGGTGTGTGCGCGTGTGTGTGTGTGGGTGTGTGTGTGTGTGTGTGTGTGTGTGTGTGTGTGTGTGTGTGTGTGTGTGTGTGTGTCTGTGTGTGCCTATGTGTGTGCTTGTGTTTTCATTACCTTGTTTCTCTGTGTTAGTGTGTTTGTGCCTGTGTGTGCGTGTGTGTGTGGGGGTGTGTGTGTGCCTGTGTGTGCGTGTGTGTGTGTGTGTGTGTGTGTGCCTATGTCTGTGCTTGTGTTTTCATTACTGTGTCTCTCTGTGTTAGTATGTGTGTGTGTGTGTGTGTGTGTGTGTGTGTGTGTGTGTGTGTGTGTGTGTGTTTTCATTACTGTGTCTCTCTGCGTGTCAGTGTGAGGAAGCATTGCCTTGTCTAATGACCCCAGTTGCCTTGACAACGGCATCCCATTGAGACAAATCTGACAGGAACAGAGAGAGAGGGAGTCAATGATAGAGGGAGACAGGGAGAATGGGAGAGAGGGAGACAGGGAGAATGGGAGAGAGGGAGACAGGGAGAATGGGAGAGAGGGAGACAGGGAGAATGGGAGAGAGGGAGACAGGGAGAATGGGAGAGAGGGAGACAGGGAGAATGGGAGAGAGGGAGACAGGGAGAATGGGAGAGAGGGAGAGAAGGAGAATGGGAGAGAGGGAGAGAAGGAGATGGGGAGACAGGGAGAAGAGACAGGGAGAATGGGAGAGGGAGACAGGGAGAATGGGAGAGAGGGAGACAGGGAGAATGGGAGAGAGGGAGACAGGGAGAATGGGAGAGAGGGAGACAGGGAGAATGGGAGAGAGGGAGACAGGGAGAATGGGAGAGAGGGAGAATGGGAGAGAGGGAGACAGGGAGAATGGGAGAGAGGGAGACAGGGAGAATGGGAGAGAGGGAGACAGGGAGAATGGGAGAGAGGGAGAGAAGGAGAATGGGAGAGAGGGGGAGAAGGAGATGTGGAGACAGGGAGAGGAGACAGGGAGAGAAGGAGACAGGGAGATGAGACAGGGAGATAAGGAGACAGGGAGAGAAGGAGACAGGGAGAATGGGAGAGAGGGAGAGAAGGAGACAGGGAGATGAGACAGGGAGTTAAGGAGGCAGGGGGAGAAGGAGAGAAGGAGACAGGGAGAGGAGACAGGGAGAGAAGGAGACAGGGAGAGAAGGAGACAGGGAGAGAAGGAGAGAGGGAGAGAAGGAGACATGGAGAGGAGACAGGGAGACAGGGAGAGGAGACAGGGAGACAGGGAGAGGAGACAGGGAGATAAGGAGACAGGGAGAGAAGGAGACTGGGAGAGAAGGAGACAGGGAGAGGAGACAGGGAGAGAAGGAGACAGGGCGAGAAGGAGACAGGGAGAGGAGACAGGGAGAGAAGGAGACAGGGAGTGGAGACATGGAGAGGAGGAGACAGGGAGAGGAGACATGGAGAGGAGGAGAGAGGGAGAGAAGGAGACAGGGAGAATGGGAGAGAGGGAGAGAAGGTGACAGGGAGACAGGGAGAGAAGGAGACAGGGAGAGAGGGAGAGAAGGAGACAGGGAGACAGGGAAAGAGGGAGATAAGGAGATGGGGAGAAAGGGAGAGAAAGAAACAGGGAGAGGAGACAGGGAGACGGGGAGAGGAGACAGGGAGAGAAGGAGATAGGGAGATAAGGAGTTGGGGAGACAGGGAGAGGAGACAGGGAGAGAAGGAGACAGGGAGAGGAGACAGGGAGAGAAGGAGACAGGGAGAGAAGGAGACAGGGAGAGGAGACAGGGAGACAGGGAGAGAAGGAGACAGGGAGAGAAGGAGACAGGGAGAGGAGGCAGGGAGACAGGGAAAAAGGAAGAGAGGGAGACAGAGAAAGAGAGACTGACTGCTAGCCAGACACACAGAGTGGGTGTAGTGTGAAAGATTAATTATGATGGAATGGTCCAGTCTGGTTGAATGTTTTTTTATTTCTTTAACTAGGCAAGTCAGTTAAGATCAAATTCTTATTTACAGTGATGGCCTAGGAACAGTGTGTTAACTGCCTTGTTAAGGGGCAGAATGACAGATTTGTACCTTGTCAGTTCGGGGATTTAATCTTGCAACTTTACAGTTACTGGCCCAACACTCTAACAACCAGGCTACCTGCCGGTTCATTCAAACGGCTCCAGTCTGGTTAAATGATTCATTCATACGGCTCCAGTCTGGTTAAATGGTTCATTCATACGGCTCCAGTCTGGTTAAATGATTCATTCATACGGCTCCAGTCTGGTTAAATGGTTCATTCATACGGCTCCAGTCTGGTTAAATGATTCATTCATACGGCTCCAGTCTGGTTTAATGGTTCATTCATACGACTCCAGTCCAGTCTGGTTTAATGGTTCAATCATACGACTCCAGTCCGGTTCAATGAATCATTCATACGGCTCCAGTCTGGTTAAATGATTCATTCATACGGCTCCAGTCTGGTTTAATGGTTCATTCATACGGCTCCAGTCTGGTTTAATGGTTCATTCATACGGCTCCAGTCTGGTTGAATCACTTCCCCACTGGACATAGTGTTTATGAAATGACATTGAACCAACATGCAATCATTTTATCATTTAACCAGACTGGAATCGTATGACTGAATCATTTAACCAGACTGGAGCCGTATGAATGAACCATTTAACCAGACTGGAGCCGTATGATCTTTTGAATCATCTACTGTGGTATATACTGTGTTTTGATTCGTCTACTGTGGAATATACAGTGTTTTGATTAATTTACCATGGAATATATGGTGTTTTGATGAATCTACTGTGGAACATACAGTGTTTTGATTAATCTACTGTGGAACATACTGTGTTTTGATTCGTCTACTGTGGAATATACAGTGTTTTGATTAATTTACCATGGAATATATGGTGTTTTGATGAATCTACTGTGGAACATACAGTGTTTTGATTAATCTACTGTGGAACATACAGTGTTTTGATACAGCGTCTGAAATGACTCAACACTACACACGTCACCTGACACAGCGACTGAAATGACTCAACACTACACATGTCACCTAACACAGCGTCTGAAATGACTCAACACTACACACGTCACCAAACACAGCGTCTGAAATGACTCAACACTACACATGTCACCTAACACAGCGTCTGAAATGACTCAACACTACACACGTCACCTAACACAGCGTCTGAAATGACTCAACACTACACACGTCACCAAAAACAGCGACTGAAATGACTCAACACTACACACGTCACCTGACACAGCGTCTGAAATGACTCAACACTACACCCGTCACCTGACACAGCGTCTGAAATGACTCAACACTACACATGTCACCTGACACAGCGTCTGAAATGACTCAACACTACACACGTCACCTGACACAGCGTCTGAAATGACTCAACACTACACACGTCACCTGACACAGCGTCTGAAATGACTCAACACTACACACGTCACCAAACACAGCGACTGAAATGACTCAACAACTACACACGTCACCTGACACAGCGACTGAAATGACTCAACAACTACACACGTCACCAAACACAGCGTCTGAAATGACTCAACACTACACACGTCACCTGACACAGCGTCTGAAATGACTCAACACTACACACGTCACCTGACACAGCGTCTGAAATGACTCAACACTACACACGTCACCTGACACAGCGTCTGAAATGACTCAACACTACACACGTCACCAAACACAGCGTCTGAAATGACTCAACACTACACACGTCACCAAACACAGCGTCTGAAATGACTCAACACTTAACAAAGAGCTGCAATTAGTATCAGCATGGGTGGCAAGGAATAAGTTAGTCCTACATTTTTCTAACTAAAATCACTGTATTATTTTTATTTAACCTTTCTTTAAAAGGGCAAAGTCAGTTAAGAACAAATTCTTATTTACAATAACAGCCTACCAAGAGGCTAAATGGAGTGCGCTGGGATTAAAAATATATTAAAAAATAAATAAATACAGGACGAAACACACATCACAACAAGAGAGACAACACTACATAAAGAGAGACCTAACACAACAACATAGCAAGACAAGAGAGACAACACTACATAAAGAGAGACCTAAGACAACAACATAGCAAGAGAGACAACACTACATAAAGAGAGACCTAACACAACAACATAGCAAGAGAGACAACACTACATAAAAAGAGACCTAACACAACAACATAGCAAGACAAGAGAGACAACACTACATAAAGAGAGACCTAACACAACAACATAGCAAGACAAGAGAGACAACACTACATAAAGAGAGACCTAACACAACAACATAGCAAGACAAGAGAGACAACACTACATAAAGAGAGACCTAACACAACAACATAGCAAGACAAGAGAGACAACACTACATAAAGAGAGAGACCTAGACAAGAGACAACAACATAAAGAGAGACAAGACAAGAGAGACAACACTACATAAAGAGAGACCTAACACAACAACATAGCAAGACAAGAGAGACAACACTACATAAAGAGAGACCTAACACAACAACATAGCAAGACAAGAGAGACAACACTACATAAAGAGAGACCTAACACAACAACATAGCAAGAGAGACAACACTACATAAAGAGAGACCTAACACAACAACATAGCAAGACAAGAGAGACAACACTACATAAAGAGAGACCTAACACAACAACATAGCAAGAGAGACAACACTACATAAAGAGAGACCTAACACAACAACATAGCAAGAGAGACAACACTACATAAAGAGAGACCTAACACAACAACATAGCAAGACAAGAGAGACAACACTACATAAAGAGAGACCTAACACAACAACATAGCAAGGCAGCAACACATGATAAAACAGCATGGCAGCAGAACAACATGACAACAACATGGTAGCAACACAACGAGGTAGCAGCACAAAACATGGTACAAACATTATTGGGCAAAGTCAACAACACACAGGGCAAGAAGGTGGAGACAACAATACATTATGCAAAGCAGCCACAACTGTCAGTAAGAGTGTCCATGATTGAGTCTTTGAATGCAGAGATTGAGATAAATCTGTCCAGTTTGAGTGTTTGTTGCAGCTCGTTCCAGTCGCTAGCTGCAGCGAACTGAAAAGACGAGCGACCCAGGGATGTGTGTGCTTTGGGGACCTTTAACAGAATGTGACTGGCAGAACTGGTGTTGTATGTGGAGGATGAGGGCTGCAGTAGATATCTCAGATAGGGGGGGAGTGAGGCCTAAGAGGGTTTTATAAATAAGCATCAACCAGTGGGTCTTGAGACGGGTATAAAGAGATGACCAGTTTACAGAGGAGTATAGAGTGCAGTGATGTGTCCTATAAGGAGCATTGGTGGCAAATCTGATGGCCGAATGGTAAAGAACATCGAGCCACTCGAGAGCACCCTTACCTGCCGATCTATAAATTACTACTCCGTAATCTAGCCTGGGTAGGATGGTCATCTGAATCAGGGTTAGTTTGGCAGTTGGGGTGAAAGAGGAGCAATTACAATAGAGAAAACCAAGTCTAGATTTAACTTTACCCTACAGCTTTGAAATGTGCAGAGAGAAGGACAGTGTACCGTCTAGCCATACTCCCAAGTACTTGTATGAGGTGACTACCTCAAGCTCTAAACCCTCAGAGGTAGTAATAACACCTTGGGGAGAGGGGCATTGTTCTTACCAAACCACATGACCTTTGTTTCGGAGGTGTTCAGAACAAGGTTAAGGGTCGAGACAGCTTGTTGGACACTAAGAAAGCTTTTTTGTAGGGCATTTAACACAACATCTGGGGAAGGGCTAGCTGAGTATAAGACTGTATCATCTATATATAAACGGACGAGAGAGCCTCCTACTGCCTGAGCTATGTTGATGTCAATTGAGAAGAGCGTGGAGCTAGGATTGAGCCTTGTAGTACTCCCTTGGTGTCAGGCAGTGAATGAGACAACATATTTTCTGACTTTATACACTGCACTCTTTGAGAAGTAGTTAGCAAATCAGGCCAAAGACCCCTCAGTGACACCAAAACTCCTTAGCCAGCCCACCAGAATGGAATGGTCTACCGTATCAAAAGCTTTAGCCAAGTCAATAAAAATAGCTGCACAACATTGCTTAGAATCAAGGGCAATGGTGACATCATTTAGGACCTTTAAGGTTGCAGTGACACATCCATAACCTGAGCGGAAACCAGATTGCATACCCAAGATAATACTATAGACATCAAGAAAGCCAGTCAGTTGATTATGGACAAGTTTTTCCAACACTTTTGATAAACAGCGCAACATAGAAATAGGCCTATAACAGTTAGGATCAGATTGATCTCCCCTTTAAATAAAGGACGCACCGTGGCAGCCTTCCAAGCAATGGAAACCTCCCCAGAGAGGAGAGACAGGTTAAACAGGTCAGAGACAGGGCTTGGTGGTGATAGGGGGGCAGCAACATTAAAGAAGAAAGGAGAGACAGGCTTGGTGGTGATAGGGGCAGAAACCTTAAAGAAGAAAGGAGAGACAGGCTTGGTGGTGATAGGGGGGCAGCAACCTTAAAGAAGAAAGGAGAGACAGGCTTGGTGGTGATAGGGGCAGAAACCTTAAAGAAGAAAGGAGAGACAGATTTAAAGGGTCAGAGAGAGGCTTGGTGAGGATATGGACAGCAACCTTAAAGAAGAGAGGAGAGACAGGTTAAAAAGGTCAGAGACAGGCTTGGTGGTGATAGGGGCAGAAACCTTAAAGAAGAAAGGAGAGATAGGGCTTGGTGGAGATAGGGGCAGAAACCTTAAAGAAAAAAGGAGAGATAGGCTT
Source organism: Oncorhynchus nerka (assembly GCF_034236695.1). Lineage (NCBI taxonomy): Eukaryota > Metazoa > Chordata > Actinopteri > Salmoniformes > Salmonidae > Oncorhynchus > Oncorhynchus nerka. The sequence continues at coordinate 92,274,809 of NC_088402.1, read as the reverse complement.
GGTGATGATAGGGGGGCAGAAACCTTAAAGAAGAAAGGAGAGATAGGGCTTGGTGGTGATAGGGGCAGAAACCTTAAAGAAGAAAGGAGAGATAGGCTTGGTGATGATAGGGGCAGCAACCTTAAAGAAGAAAGGAGAGATAGGGCTTGGTGGTGATAGGGGCAGCAACCTTAAAGAAGAAAGGAGAGATAGGGCTTGGTGGTGATAGGGGCAGAAACCTTAAAGAAGAAAGGAGAGATAGGGCTTGGTGGTGATAGGGGCAGAAACCTTAAAGAAGAAAGGAGAGATAGGGCTTGGTGGTGATAGGGGCAGAAACCTTAAAGAAGAAAGGAGAGATAGGGCTTGGTGGTGATAGGGGCAGAAACCTTAAAGAAGAGAGGAGAGACAGGCTTGGTGGTGATAGGGGCAGAAACCTTAAAGAAGAGAGGAGAGACAGGCTTGGTGATGATAGGGGGGCAGCAACCTTAAAGAAGAAAGGAGAGACAGGCTTGGTGGTGATAGGGGCAGAAACCTTAAAGAAGAAAGGAGAGACAGGCTTGGTGGTGATAGGGGCAGAAACCTTAAAGAAGAAAGGAGAGACAGGTTTGGTGGTGATAGGGGCAGAAACCTTAAAGAAGAAAGGAGAGATAGGGCTTGGTGATGATAGGGGCAGTAACCTTAAAGAAGAAAGGAGAGACAGGCTTGGTGGTGATAGGGGCAGAAACCTTAAAGAAGAAAGGAGGGACAGGCTTGGTAGTGATAGGGGCAGCAACCTTAAAGAAGAAAGGAGAGACAGGCTTGGTGGTGATAGGGGCAGAAACCTTAAAGAAGAAAGGAGAGACAGGCTTGGTGGTGATAGGGGCAGCAACCTTAAAGAAGAGAGGAGAGACAGGTTAAAAGGTCAGAGACAGGGCTTGGTGGTGATAGGGGCAGAAACCTTAAAGAAGAAAGGAGAGACAGGTTAAACAGGTCAGAGATAGGGCTTGGTGATGATAGGGGCAGCAATCTTAAAGAAGAAAGGGTCTAAACCATCTGACCCAGATGTTGTTTTGGAGTCAAGTTTCAGGAGTTATTTTATCACCTCAGACTCAGTGACCACCTGCAAGGAGAAACTTTGTTGATGGCCAGGAGAAAAGAGGGAGGAGCATCAGGGATAGTCACATTAGAAGGGGTGGGAGAGGGAGGAGCATCGGGGCTAGTCACATTAGAAGGGGTGGGAGATGAGGAAATGTTGGACGGGCAAGGAGGCATGGCTGAGTCAAATATTAATCCTGACTTAATGAAGTGGTGATTAAAGACCTCAGCCATGTACTTCTTGTCAGTAACAACCACATCATCATCATTAAGGGACATGGACAGCTGTGAGGTTGAGGGTTTATTCTCCAGGTCTTTAACCGTTTTAAAATGGAGAGAATGGAGAGAAGTCTGTCCATAATAAAGTGCTGCTTTGCCTCCTTATCAACACTATCAACAAGACAGCCTCTAGTTTTTTTGCACCTGGACTACTGTTCAGTCATGTGGTCAGGTGCCATTAAGAGGAACATAGGAAAACTGCAATTGGCTCAGAACAGAGCAGCACGGCTGGCTCTTGGATGTACACACATCGCTAACATTAATAATATGCATTTCAGTCTCTCCTGGATCAAAGACTTCATCACTACTTGTATTTGTGAGAGGTATTGACATGTTGAATGCACCGAGCTGTCTGTTTAAATTACTGGCACAGAGCTCAGACACCCATGCATACCCCACAAGACATGTCACCAGAGGTCTGTTTAAACTATTGGCACACAGCTCAGACACCCAGTCATACCCCACAAGACATGCCACCAGAGGTCTCTTCACAGTCCCCAAGTCCAGAACAGACTATGGGAGGTGCACAGTACTACATAGAGCCGTGACTACATGGAACTCTATTCCACAGTACTACATAGAGACATGACTACATGGAACTCTATTCCACAGTACTACATAGAGCCATGACTACATGGAACTCTATTCCACAGTACTACATAGAGCCATGACTACATGGAACTCTATTCTACAGTACTACATAGAGCCATGACTACATGGAACTCTATTCCACAGTACTACATAGAGCCATGACTACATGGAACTCTATTCTACAGTACTACATAGAGCCATGACTACATGGAACTCTACTCCACAGTACTACATAGAGCCATGACTACATGGAACTCTATTCCACAGTACTACATAGAGCCATGACTACATGGAACTCTATTCCACAGTACTACATAGAGCCATGACTACATGGAACTCTATTCCACAGTACTACACAGAGCCATGACTACATGGAACTCTACTCCACAGTACTACATAGAGCCATGACTACATGGAACTCTACTCCACAGTACTACACAGAGCCATGACTACATGGAACTCTATTCCACAGTACTACATAGAGCCATGTTGAAAAAGCTGTTGAAAAAGCATTCCAGGTGAAGCTGGTTGAGAGAATGCCAAGAATGTGCAAAGCTGTCCCTAAGGCAAAGGGTCTCTATTTGAAGAATCTCAAATATAATATATATTTTGATTTGTTACTACATGATTTCGTATGTGTTTTTTCATAGTTTTTATGTCTTCACTATTATTCTACAAAGTACAAAATAGTAAAAAAAAACTTGAATGAGTAGGTGTGTCCAAACTTTCGACTGGTACTGTACATATCTACCTAAAATACTTTGTACCTCTGGACATTGATCTTGTACTAGTGCTCCCTGTAAAGTCTACGTCTGTTTGTAGATAAATGTGTCTGTTGTAAATCAAAATGTGATTTGAATTGTGTCAGGATGGCAGTGTTGCTGTGGGGCTTACAGAGACAGCCATCTGTGGGGAGGACTGAGGAGTAGCCCCAGGCTGCTAGGTGCAATAATACACACACACACACACACACACACACACACACACACACACACACACACACACACACGCACACACGCACACACACACACACACACCGGCACACACACATACACACACACGCACACACACATGCGCGCACGCACACACACACACACACACGCACACACACACGCACACACACACGCACACACGCACACACACACGCACACACACACACGCACACACACACACACAAGGAAACCTCATACAGTGGGATCTGGAGTGTTATGATCCTAGCCCAGATCAATCACCACACACATTTCTATAATGAATGAGGCTGTAAAGGGGTCTGAAGGAGGGGAGGAGGGGAAGGACAAGGGGAGATGGGGGAGGACGGGGAGAGGGAGAGAGGGGGGAGATGGGGGAGGAGGATAAGGGAAAGAGCGGGGGAGATAGGGGAGGACGGGGGAGAGGCAGAGAGGGGGAGGACAGGGGGAGAAGGAGAGAGGGAGGAGGACAAGGGAGAGGGAGAGTGGGGAGAGGACAGGGGAGAAGGAGAGAGGGGGAGGACAGGGGAGAGGGAGAGTGGGGAGAGGACAGAGGAGAGGGAGAGTGGGGAGAGGACAGGGGAGAGGGAGAGTGGGGAGAGGGAGAAAGGAGGGTAGGTCGGGGGAGAGGGAGAGAGGGAGGGAGGATGGGGGAGAGGGAGAAAGGGGGAGGACAGGGGAGAGAGGGAGGGAGGATGGGGAGAATGGGGAGAGGGAGAGGGGGAAGGATGGGGAGGACGGTGAGAGGGAGAGAGGGGGAGGATGGGGGAGAGGGAGAGAGAGGGGGAGGATGGGGGAGAGGGAGAGAGGGGAGGTCGGGGAGAGGGAGAGGGGGAGGACGGGGGAGAGAGGGGAGGACGGGGAGAGGGAGAGGGGGGAGGATGGGGGAGAGGGAGAGGGGGAGGACGGGGGAGAGACGGGGAGGATGGGGAGAGGGAGAGAGGGGGAGGATGGGGGAGAGGGAGAGAGGGGAGGACGGGGGAGAGGGAGAGGGGGGAGGATGGGGGAGAGGGAGAGGGGGAGGACGGGGGAGAGACGGGGAGGATGGGGGAGAGGGAGAGAGGGGGAGGATGGGGGAGAGACGGGGAGGATGGGGGAGAGGGAGAGGGGGGAGGATGGGGAGAGGGAGAGAGGGGAGGACGGGGAAGAGGGAGAGGGGGAGGACGGGGGAGAGGGAGAGAGGGGGAGGACAGGGGAGAGAGGGGGGGACCGCATTTAAAATGATCAACACAATAGACTACTGCATTTAAAGTGATCAACACAATAGACTACTGCATTTAAAGTGATCAACACAGAAGACTACTGCATTTAAAGTGATCAACACAACAGACTACTGCATTTAAAGTGATCAACACAATAGACTACTGCATTTAAAGTGATCAACACAGAAGACTACTGCATTTAACCATTAATGGCAATGTCCACGTCCCAATGTCCACGCCCCAATGTCCACGCCCCAATGTCCACGAAATCTTATTAGCATAATGAAAAAATCCCCATAAAGAAATATGTCAGTTTAAGCTGGAGATATCAGTTTTTACATTGGATGGGTATCAATAGTGCACATCTGTCTATGTTACACTTCCTCATCTGTGGTGAAAGGTGACAGAGCTAGAGTGTGTCAGACCATGAGGCATCCTGAAAATCGGTCTTCGCAAAAAAAATCCTCAACACGGGGTGCCTCTCAGGGGTGCGTGCTCAGTCCAAAGGAGGTGATTGTTGACTACAGGAAAAGGAGGACAGAGCACGACCCCATTCTCATTGATGGGGCTGTAGTGGAGCAGGTTGAGAGCTTCGAGTTCCTTTGTGTCCACATCACCAACAAACTAACATGGTCCAAACACACCAAGACAGTCGTGAAGAGGGCACGATAAAGCCTATTCCACCTCAGTAGACTGAAAAGATTTGACATGGGTCCTCAGATCCTCAAAATATCCTCAACAGATTTTACAGCTGCACCATCGAGAGCCTCCTGACGGGTTGCATCACCGCCTGGTATGACAACTGCTCGGCCTCCGACCGCAAGGCACTACAGAAGGTAGTGAGAACAGCCCACTACATCACCGGGGCCAAGCTTCCTGCCATCCAGGACCTCTATACCAGGCGGTGTCAGAGGAAGGCCCAGTCACCCGAGACATAGACTGTTCTCTCTGCTACTGCACTGCAAGCGGTACCCGAGCGCCAAGTCTAGGTCCAAGAGGCTCCTAAACAGCTTCTTAACCAAAGCCATAAGACTCCTGAACAGCCAAACAGCACCCCCCCCCCCCCCCGCTTTACGCTGCTGCTACTATAATCTATGCATAGCCACTTTAATAACCCTACCTGCATATACATAATTACCTCGACACTGATGCCCCCGGCACATTGACACTTTGACCCTGTACCGGTACCCACTGTATGTAGCCTCCACTTTGACCCTGTACCGGTACCCGCTGTATGTAGCGTCCACTTTGACCCTGTACCGGTACCCGCTGTATGTAGCCCCACTACTGTTATTTACTGCTGCTCTTGAATTATTTGTGTTTCTTATCTCTTACTTTTCTTAAAACTGCATTGTTGGTTAAGGGCTTGTAAGTAAAGCGTTTCACTGTAAGGTGAATGAATACCTGTTGTTTTCGGCGCATGTGATAAAAAGGGGAGGAGGAAAAGCGACTATTGCGTAGATAATAAGCATCATGTTAAACACTATTATTACACACAGAATAGGTCCATGCAACTTATTATGTGACTTGTTAATTAATGAAATGTTTACTCCTGAACTTGATTGGGCTTTCCATGACAAAGGGTTTGAATACTTATTGCCTCGAAACATTTCAGCTTTTCATTTTCAATGAATTTGTAAAAAAAAAAAATATATATATATATTTAAAAATCAAAAAGCATAATTCCACTTTGGCATTATGAGGTGAGACAAAATCTCAATTCATTGCATTTTAAATTCAGGCTGTAACACAAACAAAATAGGGTAGATAAGTAGGAGTGAATGCTTTCTGCCATTGAAATGAAAAAGTAATTGACTACATAATAACCTTAACCAGAGGAGAGCAGTAGTTTCAGCTCTGTGAACTAGCGACCTTAATCAATAGTCTAATTAGCTGCTCTGCATTATGGATGAGCACGGCCTACTGTGTTACAACGTGATGTTTTCGTGGTGCTATTCATAAATATTGATAGTTAACATGTCTCTGAAAATGGTTCTTGACACCTTTGTAAAAAAAAATATCCCATTAAAATGGACTACGATCGGAAAATCATCAATCAAATGCCTCTCCCTGGAAACATTGATCTGAGTTGCCCCAATGTGGCTGTGTAGAAGATGAATTAAAGTCCCAAAAGAATAACTGGCTGAAGCAGGCAGATATACAGTACATCACACGCTTGTAGAGAAAGAGATAGATATGAAAGTGGTCATGAACCTTTGGAGAGCAGGGTTGGGGTCAGAACCAGTTAACTGAATTGACCCCAACCCTGGTGGGGTGAGGTGAGCAGAAGGGGGGGGGGGGGCAGTAGAGGTTCTCACCTGGAACATAACTTTGTACTGTTGCTCCGGCCGGTTCACCACACACATGTTACAGCCCATCCTGACTTTGGTCCCGACTCTGGTCCTGGATCTGGTCCTGACTCTGGTCCTGGATCTGGTCCTGACTCTGGTCCTGGATCTGGTCCTGACTCTGGTTCTGACTCTGGTTCTGACTCTAGTCCTGGATCTGGTCCTCCTAGCTCTGATGTTTTCGGGTCTCAATCACCGTGTTGTGTGACCTCTGCACGTAGGTTAGTTTTTTTAATGTGCCAATGATGAGGATATCTTAGATCCACTGTGGTAAAGTTGTGTGGCCAGCACAGAGCTGACTCGACTGTCCTCAAGCCTCAGACACTGTGTCCTCTTTAGTTCAACGATGCTTCAGTGATGAGGATCTCTCTCAGAGATGGTGAGACAACCATGTCCATCACCCATTCATTAGTGGATATTTCAAAAGAATCCCTCCTCGAAGAAAGACATGTTTAGCAAAGTACCAATAAAGCTAACTATATGTGTTTCTTTTTCTCACAGCTTTTCGTTCAGCCTCTGAGCTTTTCGTTCAGCCTCTGAGCTTTTCGTTCAGCCTCTGAGCTTTTCGTTCAGCCTCTGAGCTTTTCGTTCAGCCTCTGAGCTTTTCATTCAGCCTCTGAGCTTTTCATTCAGCCTCTGAGATTTTCGTTCAGCCTCTGAGCTTTTCGTTCAGCCTCTGAGCTTTTCATTCAGCCTCTGAGATTTTCGTTCAGCCTCTGAGCTTTTCGTTCAGCCTCTGAGATTTTCAAGGCAAAAACTTGCCAACTTCCACACGTGTTCATGTGTATTTGAGTTTAGGAATGAGAACAGATTTTATTTTGGTGTAAAATGTTGTTAAATAAAATGAACGGATTGAGATGGGAGAAAAGAGGAATGAAATGCTTGTATTTTATTTGATCAAATATTCTACTGTAACAGATCACAAAAGCAAAATACATTAAATCTCACTGTTCTCCTCAGGGAATATTTTTTCAATTTATAACAATAACATTTTCATATATTTCTCTGGCTCTGGGTAGTAAAACAAAGCACAGAAGAAACTATAGTGTACCCATATGTATAGATAGTTAAGTAGCGACTACCTTGCATTCACTTCCAGAGAGATAGCTGCTCCTCCTGGTGAATTTCCTCAACGACGAGCCTCCATCATCAAAGCTGAAAGCAGAAGGCTTCTCCCCAGAGAGGGAATAGCACTCTGTGAACATTACCCAACCCACTGTATCTCTCCTGGGGAGAGTCATTATTATCTCACTCCCACTCACTACCCACTGTCTGTCTGTCTGTCTGTCTGTCTGTCTGTCTGTCTGTCTGTCTGTCTGTCTGCCTGCCTGCCTGCCTGCCTGCCTGCCTGCCTGCCTGCCTGCCTGTCTGTCTGCCTGCCTGCCTGCCTGCCTGCCTGTCTGTCTGCCTGTCTGCCTGTCTGCCTGTCTGTCTGCCTGTCTGTCTGTCTGCCTGTCTGTCTGTCTGTCTGTCTGTCTGTCTGTCTGTCTGTCTGTCTGTCTGTCTGTCTGTCTGTCTCTCCTCTGTCTGTCTGTCTGTCTGCCTGCCTGCCTGCCTGAAGGGCTGTTAGTGATCTAGTGTTTCTTCAGGAAATGTCAGAGTTTCATTGTGTTTTCTCTGTATATTTTTTTTAGTATACTACAACAACAACAAAAACAGCCATCGTTTGTCGAGATATTTCGGCCTATTTCTTTATGAATGTGCTGAATCTTCAAATCTGACCAGTGTGAACACATCTCTTACCTAGCCTTTAATATAAGGATTCATGGCTAACTTGTACAGCCCCAGTAACACTTACAGAACATGTTACAAAATTAAAGATGGGGATGATGAAAGAGAGGACAGAAAATAAACGCATGAGGCAACAGGAATCCATATCTTCTGTCTCTTCCTCTTCAGTCAATACGAAAGGTTGATCAAAACTCCACCTTAGAAAAGGAGTTGTAGTCACGATGAGGGGACCGAGTGAGACCGATTCCCTTTTCCTGTTTTCTCTTCTTGATGTCTGGAAGGTTAATCCTCCGGCGACGTCTGACTCCGACGATCCTGCCAGGCAACGCTGTAGTTCACCACATCCATACAGACACACCAGCTGAATCACTGAATCCCTCTACCAGCTGAATCAATGAATCCCTCTACCAGCTGAATCACTGAATCCCTCTACCAGCTGAATCACTGAATACATCTACCAGCTGAATCACTGAATCCCTCTACCAGCTGAATCACTGAATCCCTCTACCAGCTGAATCACTGAATCCCTCTACCAGCTGAATCACTGAATCCCTCTACCAGCTGAATCACTGAATCCATCTACCAGCTGAATCACTGAATCCATCTACCAAATGAATCACTGAATCCCTCTACCAGCTGAATCACTGAATACATCTACCAGCTGAATCACTGAATCCCTCTACCAGCTGAATCACTGAATACATCTACCAGCTGAATCACTGAATACATCTACCAGCTGAATCACTGAATCCCTCTACCAGCTGAATCACTGAATCCCTCTACCAGCTGAATCACTGAATCCCTCTACCAGCTGAATCACTGAATACATCTACCAGCTGAATCCCTGAATACATCTACCAGCTGAATCACTGAATACATCTACCAGCTGAATCACTGAATCCATCTACCAGCCAGGACTGTGATTCACTGAGTCCTACCAGGGCTCAGACACTGTAGTCCACCGTAGTCCAAAAAGCAGTCAAGAGTATCCTTTCCTTTCAGGTCTGTCACAGACGCTTCTCTTGGCTGTGTGCTGCTATAAACGTGCTCCCTCTCTGGTCCTGAATGGCTGGCTGATACAGATGTCTCTAGCTGTGTTGTAGCTCACTGCTCCTTCTCTGGTCCTGCACCACTGATTCTCAATACAAAGGCTGTGAAGCTGGAGCTGTGGCTTGTGCTGTGAAGCTGGTGCTGTGAAGCTGGTGCTGTGAAGCTGGTGCTGTGAAGCTGGAGCTGTGAAGCTGGAGCTGTGAAGCTGGTGCTGTGAAGCTGGAGCTGTGAAGCTGGTGCTGTGAAGCTGGTGCTGTGAAGCTGGTGCTGTGAAGCTGGAGCTGTGAAGCTGGTGCTGTGAAGCTGGTGCTGTGGCTGGAGCTGTGGCTGCAGCAGTAGAGGTGTTCTCGTGTTCCTCCTCCTCTTTCCTTCAGTGTATTAAGACTGTAGCTCATTCTGTTCTGTTCTGCTCTGCTCTGGTCTGGTCTGTTCTGCTCTGGTCTGTTCTGCTCTGCTCTGGTCTGTTCTGTTCTGCTCTGGTCTGTTCTGCTCTGGTCTGTTCTGCTCTGCTCTGGTCTGTTCTGCTCTGGTCTGGTATGTTCTGCTCTGGTCTGTTCTGCTCTGCTCTGGTCTGCTCTGGTCTGTTCTGCTCTGCTCTGGTCTGTTCTGCTCTGGTCTGGTCTGTTCTGCTCTGGTCTGTTCTGCTCTGCTCTGGTCTGTTCTGCTCTGCTCTGGTCTGTTCTGTTCTGCTCTGGTCTGTTCTGCTCTGCTCTGGTCTGTTCTGTTCTGCTCTGGTCTGTTCTGCTCTGGTCTGTTCTGCTCTGCTCTGGTCTGTTCTGCTCTGGTCTGGTCTGTTCTGCTCTGGTCTGTTCTGCTCTGCTCTGGTCTGTTCTGCTCTGCTCTGGTCTGTTCTGTTCTGCTCTGGTCTGTTCTGCTCTGCTCTGGTCTGTTCTGCTCTGGTCTGGTCTGTTCTGCTCTGGTCTGTTCTGCTCTGCTCTGGTCTGTTCTGCTCTGGTCTGGTCTGTTCTGCTCTGGTCTGTTCTGCTCTGCTCTGGTCTGTTCTGTTCTGCTCTGGTCTGTTCTGCTATGGTCTGGTCTGTTCTGCTCTGGTCTGTTCTGCTCTGCTCTGGTCTGTTCTGCTCTGGTCTGGTCTGTTCTGCTCTGGTCTGTTCTGCTCTGCTCTGGTCTGTTCTGCTCTGCTCTGGTCTGTTCTGCTCTGCTCTGGTCTGTTCTGCTCTGCTCTGGTCTGTTCTGCTCTGCTCTGTTCTGCTCTGCTCTGTTCTGCTCTGCTCTGGTCTGTTCTGCTCTGCTCTGGTCTGTTCTGCTCTGCTCTGTTCTGCTCTGCTCTGTTCTGTTCTGCTCTGTTCTCTGTTCTGTTCTGCTCTGCTCTGGTCTGTTCTGCTCTGCTCTGGTCTGTTCTGCTCTGCTGGTCTGTTCTGCTCTGGTCTGGTCTGTTCTGCTCTGGTCTGGTCTGTTCTGCTCTGCTCTGGTCTGGTCTGTTCTGCTCTGGTCTGTTCTGCTCTGCTCTGGTCTGTTCTGCTCTGCTCTGGTCTGTTCTGCTCTGCTCTGGTCTGTTCTGTCTGTTCTGCTCTGGTCTGGTCTGTTCTGCTCTGCTCTGGTCTGGCTCTGCTCTGGTCTCTGCTCTGCTCTGGTCTGTTCTGTTCTCTCTGCTCTGGTCTGTTCTGCTCTGGTCTGGTCTGTTCTGTCTGTTGTTCTGCTCTGCTCTGGTCTGTTCTGCTCTGCTCTGGTCTGCTGCTCTGGGTCTGTTCTGCTCTGCTCTGGTCTGTTCTGTTCTCTGCTCTGGTCTGTTCTGCTCTGCTCTGGTCTGTTCTGCTCTGCTCTGGTCTGTTCTGTTCTGCTCTGCTCTGGTCTGTTCTGCTCTGGTCTGGTCTGTTCTGCTCTGGTCTGGTCTGTCTGTTCTGCTCTGGTCTGTTCTGCTCTGGGTCTGTTCTGTCTGCTCTGGTCTGTTCTGCTCTGGTCTGGTCTGTTCTGCTCTGGTCTGGTCTGGTCTGTTCTGCTGGTCTGTTCTGCTCTGCTCTGGTCTGTTCTGCTCTGCTCTGGTCTGTTCTGCTCTGGTCTGGTCTGTTCTGCTCTGGTCTGGTCTGGTCTGTTCTGCTCTGGTCTGTTCTGCTCTGCTCTGGTCTGTTCTGCTCTGCTCTGGTCTGTTCTGCTCTGCTCTGGTCTGTTCTGCTCTGCTCTGGTCTGTTCTGCTCTGCTCTGGTCTGTTCTGCTCTGCTCTGGTCTGTTCTGCTCTGCTCTGGTCTGTTCTGCTCTGTTCTGCTCTCATCTATTCTGTTCTGCTCTCATCTATTCTGTTCTGCTCTCATCTATTCTGTTCTGCTTTCGTCTATTCTGTTCTGGTCTTCTCTATTCTGTTCTGCTCTCATCTATTCTGTTCTGCTCTCGTCTACTCTGTTCTGGTCTTCTCTATTCTGTTCTGCTCTCATCTATTCTGTTCTGCTCTTGTCTATTCTGTTCTGGTCTTCTCTATTCTGTTCTGCTCTCGTCTATTCTGTTCTGCTCTGCTCCACAGCTGCAGGCTGAGGTACTGTAGTACGCAGGGAAAGCAGAGCAGCAGAGGAAGCCCATATCCATCAGCCACAATACATTCTCCCTCCCTCCCTCCCTCCTCCCTCCCTCCCTCCCTCCCTCCCTCCCTCCCTCCCTCCCTCCCTCCCCCCCCTCCCTCCCTCCCTCCCTCCCACGGTTTCTTTCACCATGTCCTCATTTGCAGCTCCGTTCTGTCTCCTCCCCTATCCTACATACTCTCTGTCTCTCTCCGTTCTGTCTCCTCCCCTATCCTGCATACTCTCTGTCTCTCACCGTTCTGTCTCCTCCCCTATCCTGCATACTCTCTGTCTCTCTCCGTTCTGCCTCCTCCCCTATCCTACATACTCTCTGTCTCTCTCCGTTCTGTCTCTCTCCGTTCTGTCTCCTTCCCTATCCTGCATACACTCTGTCTCTCTCCGTTCTGTCTCCTCCCCTATCCTACATACTCTCTGTCTCTCTCCGTTCTGTCTCCTCCCCTATACTGCATACTCTCTGTCTCTCTCCGTTCTGTCTCCTTCCCTATCCTACATACTCTCTGTCTCTCTCTGTTCTGCCTCCTCCCCTGTACTGCATACTCTCTGTCTCTCTCCGTTCTGCCTCCTCCCCTATCCTGCATACTCTCTGTCTCTCTCCGTTCTGTCTCCTCCCCTATCCTGCATACTCTCTGTCTCTCTCCGTTCTGCCTCCTCCCCTGTACTGCATACTCTCTGTCTCTCTCCGTTCTGCCTCCTCCCCTATCCTGCATACTCTCTGTCTCTCTCCGTTCTGCCTCCTCCCCTGTACTGCATACTCTCTGTCTCTCTCCGTTCTGCCTTCTCCCCTATCCTACATACTCTCTGTCTCTCTCCGATCTGCTTCCTCCCCTATCCTACATACTCTCTGTCTCTCTCCGATCTGCCTCCTCCCCTATCCTACATACTCTCTGTCTCTCTCCGTTCTGTCTCCTCCCCTATCCTGCATACTCACTGTCTCTCTCCGTTCTGTCTCCTCCCCTATCCTGCATACTCACTGTCTCTCTCCGTTCTGCCTCCTCCCCTGTACTGCATACTCTCTGTCTCTCTCCGTTCTGTCTCCTCCCCTATCCTGCATACTCTCTGTCTCTCTCCGTTCTGTCTCCTCCCCTATCCTGCATACTCTCTGTATCTCTCCGTTCTGCCTTCTCCCCTATCCTGCGTACTCTCTGTCTCTCTCCGTTCTGCCTCCTCCCCTGTACTGCACACTCTCTGTCTCTCTCCGTTCTGTCTCCTCCCCTATCCTGCATACTCTCTGTCTATATCCGTTCTGCCTCCTCCCCTATCCTACATACTCTCTGTCTCTCTCCGATCTGTCTCCTCCCCTATCCTACATACTCTCTGTCTCTCTCCGATCTGTCTCCTCCCCTATCCTACATACTCACTGTCTCTCTCCGTTCTGCCTCCTCCCCTATCCTGCATACTCTCTGTCTCTCTCCGTTCTGTCTCCTCCCCTGTACTACATACTCTCTGTCTCTCTCCGTTCTGCCTCCTCCCCTATCCTGCATACTCTCTGTCTCGCTCCGTTCTGCCTCCTCCCCTATCCTGCATACTCTCTGTCTCTCTCCGTTCTGCCTCCTCCCCTATCCTACATACTCTCTGTCTCTCTCCGTTCTGTCTCCTCCCCTATCCTGCATACTCTCTGTCTCTCTCCGTTCTGCCTCCTCCCCTATCCTGCATACTCTCTGTCTCTCTCCGTTCTGTCTCCTCCCATGTACTACATACTCTCTGTCTCTCTCCGTTCTGCCTCCTCCCCTATCCTGCATACTCTCTGTCTCGCTCCGTTCTGCCTCCTCACCTATCCTGCATACTCTCTGTCTCTCTCCGTTCTGCCTCCTCCCCTATCCTACATACTCTCTGTCTCTCTCCGTTCTGTCTCCTCCCCTATCTCTCCGTTCTGCCTCCTCCCCTATCCTGCATACTCTCTGTCTCTCTCCGCATACTCTGCCTCCTCCCCTGTCCTGCATACTCTCTGTCTCTCTCCGTTCTGTCTCCTCCCTATCCTGCATACTCTCTGTCTCTCTCCGTTCTGCCTCCTCCCCTATCCTGCATACTCTCTGTCTCTCTCCGTTCTGCCTCCTCCCCTATCCTACATACTCTCTGTCTCTCTCCGATCTGTCTCCTCCCCTATCGTGCATACTCTCTGTCTCTCTCCGTTCTGTCTCCTCCCCTATCCTGCATACTCTCTGTCTCTCTCCGTTCTGCCTCCTCCCCTATCCTGCATACTCTCTGTCTCTCTCCGTTCTGCCTCCTCCCCTCTCCTGCATACTCTCTGTCTCTCTCCGTTCTGCCTCCTCCCCTATCCTGCATACTCTCTGTCTCTCTCCGATCTGCCTCTTGCCCTATCCTACATACTCTCTGTCTCTCTCCGTTCTGTCTCCTCCCCTATCCTGCATACTCTCTGTCTCTCTCCGTTCTGCCTCCTCCCCTATCCTACATACTCTCTGTCTCTCTCCGTTCTGTCTCCTCCCCTATCCTGCATACTCTCTGTCTCTCTCCGTTCTGCCTCCTCCCCTATCCTGCATACTCTCTGTCTCTCTCCGTTCTGTCTCCTCCCATGTACTACATACTCTCTGTCTCTCTCCGTTCTGCCTCCTCCCCTATCCTACATACTCTCTGTCTCTCTCCGATCTGTCTCCTCCCCTATCGTGCATACTCTCTGTCTCTCTCCGTTCTGTCTCCTCCCCTATCCTGCATACTCTCTGTCTCTCTCCGTTCTGCCTCCTCCCCTATCCTGCATACTCTCTGTCTCTCTCCGTTCTGCCTCCTCCCCTCTCCTGCATACTCTCTGTCTCTCTCCGTTCTGCCTCCTCCCCTATCCTGCATACTCTCTGTCTCTCTCCGTTCTGTCTCCTCCCCTATCCTGCATACTCTCTGTCTCTCTCCGTTCTGTCTCCTCCCCTATCCTGCATACTCTCTGTCTCTCTCCGTTCTGCCTCCTCCCCTGTACTGCATACTCTCTGTCTCTCTCCGTTCTGCCTCCTCCCCATATCCTGCATACTCTCTGTCTCTCTCCTGCATACTTCTGCCTCCTCCCTGCATACTCTCTGTCTCTCCGCATACTCCCTGTCTCTCTGTCTCTCTCCGTTCTGCCTCCTCCCCTATCCTACATACTCTCTGTCTCTCTCCGTTCTGCCTCCTCCCCTATCCTCATACTCTCTGTCTCTCTCCGTACTCCTCTGTCTCTCTCCTGTCTCTGTTCTGCTTCCCCCTATCCTACATACTCTCTGTCTCTCTCCGTTCTGTCTCCTCCCCTATCCTGCATACTCACTGTCTCTCTCCGTTCTGTCTCCTCCCTATCCTGCATACTCACTGTCTCTCTCCGTCTCTCTCCCCTATCCTGTTCTGTCTCCTCCCTCCTCCCCCTATCCTGCATACTCACTGTCTCTCTCCGTTCTGTCTCCTCCCCTATCCTGCATACTCTCTGTCTCTCTCCGTTCTGCTCCTCCCCTATCCTGCATACTCTCTGTCTCTCTCCGTTCTGTCTCCTCCCCTGTACTGCATACTCTCTGTCTCTCTCCGATCTGCCTCCTCCCCTGTACTGCATACTCTCTGTCTCTCTCCGTTCTGTCTCCTCCCCTATCCTGCATACTCTCTGTCTCTCTCCGTTCTGCCTTCTCCCCTATCCTGCGTACTCTCTGTCTCTCTCCGTTCTGCCTCCTCCCCTGTACTGCACACTCTCTGTCTCTCTCCGTTCTGTCTCCTCCCCTATCCTGCATACTCTCTGTCTATCTCCGTTCTGCCTCCTCCCCTATCCTACATACTCTCTGTCTCTCTCCGATCTGTCTCCTCCCCTATCCTACATACTCTCTGTCTCTCTCCGATCTGTCTCCTCCCCTATCCTACATACTCTCTGTCTCTCTCCGTTCTGTCTCCTCCCCTATCCTACATACTCACTGTCTCTCTCTGTTCTGCCTCCTCCCCTATCCTGCATACTCTCTGTCTCTCTCCGTTCTGTCTCCTCCCCTGTACTACATACTCTCTGTCTCTCTCCGTTCTGCCTCCTCCCCTATCCTGCGTACTCTCTGTCTCTCTCCGTTCTGTCTCCTCCCCTATCCTACATACTCTCTGTCTCTCTCCGTTCTGTCTCCTCCCCTATCCTACATACTCTCTGTCTCTCTCCGTTCTGCCTCCTCCCCTATCCTGCATACTCTCTGTCTCTCTCCGTTCTGCCTCCTCCCCTATCCTGCATACTCTCTGTCTCTCTCCATTCTGCCTCCTCCCCTATCCTACATACTCTCTGTCTCTCTCCGATCTGTCTCCTCCCCTATCCTGCATACTCTCTGTCTCTCTCCGTTCTGCCTCCTCCCCTCTCCTGCATACTCTCTGTCTCTCTCCGTTCTGTCTCCTCCCCTGTACTACATACTCTCTGTCTCTCTCCGTTCTGCCTCCTCCCCTATCCTACATACTCTCTGTCTCGCTCCGTTCTGCCTCCTCCCCTATCCTGCGTACTCTCTGTCTCTCTCCGTTCTGTCTCCTTCCCTATCCTACATACTCTCTGTCTCTCTCCGTTCTGTCTCCTCCCCTATCCTGCATACTCTCTGTCTCTCTCCATTCTGCCTCCTCCCCTGTACTGCATACTCTCTGTCTCTCTCCATTCTGCCTCCTCCCCTGTAATACATACTCTCTGTCTCTCTCCGTTCTGTCTCCTCCCCTGTACTGCATACTCTCTGTCTCTCTCCGTTCTGTCTCCTCCCCTGTACTACATACTCTCTGTCTCTCTCCGTTCTGCCTCCTCCCCTATCCTGCATACTCTCTGTCTCGCTCCGTTCTGCCTCCTCCCCTATCCTGCGTACTCTCTGTCTCTCTCCGTTCTGTCTCCTTCCCTATCCTACATACTCTCTGTCTCTCTCCGTTCTGTCTCCTCCCCTATCCTGCATACTCTCTGTCTCTCTCCATTCTGCCTCCTCCCCTGTACTCTATACTCTCTGTCTCTCTCCATTCTGCCTCCTCCCCTGTAATACATACTCTCTGTCTCTCTCCGTTCTGTCTCCTCCCCTGTACTGCATACTCTCTGTCACTCTCCGTTCTGTCTCCTTCCCTATCCTACATACTCTCTGTCTCTCTCCGTTCTGTCTCCTCCCCTATCCTGCATACTCTCTGTATCTCTCCGTTCTGTCTCCTTCCCTATCCTACATACTCTCTGTCTCTCTCCGTTCTTTCTCCTTCCCTATCCTACATACTCTCTGTCTCTCTCCGTTCTGTCTCCTCCCCTATCCTGCATACTCTCTGTCTCTCTCCGTTCTGTCTCCTCCCCTATCCTGCATACTCTCTGTCTCTCTGCATTCTGTCTCCTCCCCTATCCTGCATACTCTATGTCTCTCTCCTCCTTTATCCTGCATACTCTCTGTCTCTCTCCGATCTGCCTCCTCCCCTATCCTGCATACTCTATGTCTCTCTCCTCCTTTATCCTGCATACTCTCTGTCTATCTCCATTCTGTCTCCTCCCCTATCCTGCATACTCTCAGTCTCTCTCCGTTCTGTCTCCTCCCCTATCCTGCATACTCTCTGTCTCTCTCCGTTCTGCCTCCTCCCCTGTACTGCACACTCTCTGTCTCTCTCCGTTCTGTCTCCTCCCCTATCCTGCATACTCTCTGTCTCTCTCCGATCTGCCTCCTCCCCTATCCTACATACTCTCTGTCTCTCTCCGTTCTGCCTCCTCCCCTATCCTGCATACTCACTGTCTCTCTCCGTTCTGCCTCCTCCCCTATCCTGCATACTCACTGTCTCTCTCCATTCTGCCTCCTCCCCTATCCTGCATACTCTCTGTCTCTCTCCGTTCTGTCTCCTCCCCTATCCTGCATACTCTCTGTCTCTCTCCGTTCTGCCTCTCCCTGTATTTCTGTTGAACAACTGTTCTGCATCACATGTTTGTGTCAGACTAACACAGATTAAGTGGTTTGTTTATGGAGGAGAGCATTAAACAGTTTGGACAGACAGAGGGAGTGAGTGAGGGAGGGAGTGAGGGAGGGAGGGAGGGGGAGGGAGGGAGGGAGGGGAGGGAGGGAGGGAGGGAGGGGAGGGAGGGAGGAGGAAGGAAGGAGGAAGGGAGGAAGGAAGGAAGGAAGGAAGGAGGGAGGGAGGGAGGGAGTTAGGGGAGGGAGGGAGGGAGGGAGGGAGGGAGGAGTGGGAGGGAGGGTGAGGGAGGGAGGGAGGAAGGAAGGAAGGAGGGAGGGAGGGAGGGAGGAGGGAGGGAGTGAGGGAGGGAGGGAGGGAGGGAGGAAAAGCAGCAGAACGTGAGTGTAAGTGGCTGTAAAGAAGAGCCCGACATCATGTGATACTGAACAACCAGACAGTGTACATCATGTTGATACTGAACAACCAGACAGAGCACAGCATGTACATCATGTGATACTGAACAACCAGACAGAGTGAGGGAGGGAGAGGGGGTCTCTGCAACCAGGAGGGGGTCTCTTCAGGGGGGTCTTTGCAACCAGCAACCAATGGAGTGGGGTCTCTGCAGGGAGGGGGGTCTCTGCAGCAACCAATGGAGGGGGGTCTCTGCAGGGAGGGGGGTCTCTGCAGGGAGGAGTGGGGTCTCTGCAGGTGAGAAAGAAAATGCAGCAGAACCAGCCACCAATGTGGTGTCCTGTCACCAAAGCAAAATCCTTTCACTATCTGAGCCATGTAGAGTTGGCTGTAAAACCAGAAGTGGTGTCCTTTCAGAGTGGGGTCCTGCAACCAGCAACATCATGTTGATACTGTGGTGTCCTCAGAGTAGAACAACCAGACAGAGCACAGCATAGTACATCATGTTGATACTCTCATAGAACAACCAGACAGAGCACAGCATAGTACATCATGTTGATACTCTCATAGAACAACCAGACAGAGCAACCAGCAACCAGAGTGGGGTCTCTTCAACCAGCAACCAATGTGGTGTCCTTTCAGAGTGGGGTCTCTGCAACCAGCAACCAGAGTGGGGTCTCTTCAGAGTGGGGTCTTTGCAACCAGCCACCAATGTGGTGTCCTGTCAGAGTGGGGTCTCTGCAACCAGCAACCAATGTGGTGTCCTTTCAGAGTGGGGTCTCTGCAACCAGCACCCAATGTGGTGTCCTTTCAGAGTGGGGTCTCTGCAACCAGCACCCAATGTGGTGTCCTTTCAGAGTGGGTGGTCTCAGAGTGGGGTCTCTGCAACCAGCCACCAATGTGGTGTCCTTTCAGAGTGGGGTCTCTGCAACCAGCAACCAATGTGGTGTCCTTTCAGAGTGGGGTCTCTGCAACCAGCCACCAATGTGGTGTCCTGTCAGAGTGGGGTCTCTGCAACCAGCAACCAATGTGGTGTCCTTTCAGAGTGGGGTCTCTGCAACCAGCACCCAATGTGGTGTCCTTTCAGAGTGGGGTCTCTGCAACCAGCCACCAATGTGGTGTCCTTTCAGAGTGGGGTCTCTGCAACCAGCAACCAATGTGGTGTCCTTTCAGAGTGGGGTCTCTGCAACCAGCAACCAATGTGGTGTCCTTTCAGAGTGGGGTCTCTGCAACCAGCACCCAATGTGGTGTCCTTTCAGAGTGGGGTCTCTGCAACCAGCAACCAATGTGGTGTCCTTTCAGAGTGGGGTCTCTGTGGTGTCCTTTCAGAGTGGGGTCTCTGCAACCAGCACCCAATGTGGTGTCCTTTCAGAGTGGGGTCTCTGCAACCAGCAACCAATGTGGTGTCCTTTCAGAGTGGGGTCTCTGCAACCAGCAACCAATGTGGTGTCCTTTCAGAGTGGGGTCTCTGGTATAGGATTAATATCCAAGTGCTTAAACAAAACTGTATAATGGTGCTGTCCACAAGAACACAAGTATTACTAATGAATGAAAGCATGGACATGAGGATACACAATATATACACTGCTCAAAAAAATAAAGGGAACACTTAAACAACACAATGTAACTCCAAGTCAATCACACTTCTGTGAAATCAAACTGTCCACTTAGGAAGCAACACTGATTGACAATAAATTGCACATGCTATTGTGCAAGTGGAATAGACAACAGGTGGAAATTATAGGCAATTAGCAAGACACCCCCAATAAAGGAGTGGTTCTGCAGGTGGTGACCACAGACCACTTCTCAGTTCCTATGCTTCCTGGCTGATGTTTTGGTCACTTTTGAATGCTGGCGGTGCTTTCACTCTAGTGGTAGCATGAGACGGAGTCTACAACCCACACAAGTGGCTCAGGTGGTGCAGCTCATCCAGGATGGGACATCAATGCGAGCTGTGGCAAGAAGGTTTGCTGTGTCTGTCAGCGTAGTGTCCAGAGCATGGAGGCGCTACCAGGAGACAGGCCAGTACATCAGGAGACGTGGAGGAGGCCGTAGGAGGGCAACAACCCAGCAGCAGGGCCGCTACCTCCGCCTTTGTGCAAGGAGGAGCAGGAGGAGCACTGCCAGAGACCTGCAAAATGTGCATGTGTCTGCTCAAATGGCCAGAAACAGAATCCATGAGGGTGGTATGAGGGCCCGACGTCCACAGGTGGGGGTTGTGCTTACAGCCCAACACCGTGCAGGACGTTTGGCGTTTGCCAGAGAACACCAAGATTGGCAAATTCACCACTGGCGCCCTGTGCTCTTCACAGATACTCTGTGTACTCTGCCACGACTGTCCAGGAGTTGGCAGATGATTTAGTCCAGGTCTGGGAGAAGATCCCTCAGGAGACCATCCGCCACCTCATCAGGAGCATGCCCAGGCGTTGTAGGGAGGTCATACAGGCACGTGGAGGCCACACACACTACTGAGCCTCATTTTGACTTGTTTTAAGGACATTACATCAAAGTTGGATCAGCCTGTAGTGTGGTTTTCCACTTTAATTTTGAGTGTGACTCCAAATCCAGACCTCCATGGGTTGATGAATTTGATTTCCATTGATAATTTTTATGTGATTTGGTTGTCAGCACATTCAACTATGTAAAGAAAAAAGTTTTTAATAAGAATATTTCATTCATTCAGATCTAGGATGTGTTATTTTAGTGTTCCCTTTATTTTTATGAGCAGTGTATATACAGTTGTCGGACGTCTGAAGTTTACATACACTTTAGCCAAATTGTAACGGCTGTTGGAAGGAGAGGACCAAGGTGCAGCATGGCAAGTGTTCATATTTATTTGTTGAAGTGAACACTAAATACAAAAATAACAAGAGAATAACTGAAACTGAAACAGTCCCGTAAGGTGCAAACACTGATACGGAAAACAACTACCCACAAAACCCCCAAAATGTGTTAAAAGCTCTCTACGGACACAAATACATTTAAACTCAGTTTTTCACAATTCCTGACATTTAATCATAGTACAAATTCCCTGTCTTAGGTCAGTTAGGATCACCACTTTATTTTAAGAATGTGAAATGTAAGAATTATAGTAGAGAGAAAGATTTATTTCAGCTTTCATTTCTTTCATCACATTCCCAGTGGGTCAGAAGTTTACATACACTCAATTAGTATTTGGTAACATTGCCTTACAATTTTTTTTACTTGGGTCAAACAGTTTGGGTAGCCTTCCACAAGCTTCCCGCAATAAGTTGGGTGAATTTTGGCCCATTCCTCCTGACAGAGCTGGTGTAACTGAATCAGGTTTGCAGGCCTCGTTCCTCGCACACACTTTTTCAGTTCTGCCCACAAATGTTCTATAGGATTGAGGTCAGGGCTTTGTGATGGCCACTCCAATACCTTGACTTTGTTGTCCTTAAGCCATTTTGCCACAACTTTGGAAGTATGCTTGGGGTCATTGTTAATTTGGAAGACCCATTTGCGACCAAGCTTTAACTTCCTGACTGATGTCTTGAGATGTTGCTTCAATATATCCACATATTTTCCCCTCCTCATGAAACCATCTATTTTGTGAAGTGCACCAGTCCCGCCTGCAGCAAAGCACCCCCACAACATGATGCTGCCACCCCCGTGCTTCAAGGTTGGGATGGTGTTCTTCGGCTTGTAATTCTCCCCCTTTTTCCTCCAAACATAACGATGGTCATTATGGCCAAACAGTTCTATTTTTATTTCATCAGACCAGAGGACATTTCTCCAAAAAGTAAGATCTTTGTCCCCGTGTGCAGTTGCAGACCATAGTCGGGCTTTTTTATGGCGGTTTTGGAGCAGTGGCTTCTTCCTTGCAGAGCGGCCTTTCAGGTTAAGTCGATATAGGACTCGCTTTACTGTGGATATAGATACTTCTGTACCTGTTTCCTCCAGCATCTTCACAAGGTCCTTTGCTCTTGTTCTGGGATTGATTTGCACTTTTCATACCAAAGTACGTTCATCTCTAGGAGACAGCCCGCGTCTCCTTCCTGAGCGGTATGACGGCTGCGTGGTCCCATGTTGTTTATACTTGCATACTATTGTTTGTACAGATGAACGTGGTACCATCAGGAGTTTGGAAATAGCTCCCAAGAATGAACCAGACTTGTGGAGGTCTACAATTTAATTTCTGAGGTCTTGGCTGATTTCTTTTGATTTTCCCATAATGTCAAGCAAAGAGGCACTGAGTTTGAAGGTAGGCCTTGAAATACATCCACAGCTATTCCTGCCAATTGACTCAAATTATGTCAATTAGCCTATCAGAATCTTCTAAAACCATGACATCATTTTCTGGAATTTTCCAAGCTGTTTAAATGCACAGTCAACTTAATGTATGTAAACTTCTGATCCACTGGAATTGTGATACAGTGAATTATAAGTGAAATAATCTGTCTCTAAACAATTGCTGGAATTTTTGTGTGTACAAAGTAGATAACAAAGTAGATAACCGACTTGCCAAAACTGTAGTTTGTTAACAAGAAATGTGTGGAGTGGTTGAAAAACGAGTTTTAATGACTCCAACCTAAGTGTATGTAAACTTCTGACTTCAACTGTATATCTAATGTGATCATGACAATACACTCCCTGTCAAAGGTTTTATAACAGCTACTAATTCAAGGGTTTTTCTACATTGTAGAATAATAGTGAAGACATCAAAACAATGAAG
Organism: Oncorhynchus nerka; assembly: GCF_034236695.1. Taxonomy (NCBI): domain Eukaryota; kingdom Metazoa; phylum Chordata; class Actinopteri; order Salmoniformes; family Salmonidae; genus Oncorhynchus; species Oncorhynchus nerka. The sequence goes on along the minus strand of NC_088402.1, from coordinate 92,252,144 downwards.
TAACACATATGGAATCATGTAGTAACCAAAAAAGTATTAAACAAATCAAAATATATTTTATATTTGAGATTCTTCAAATAGCCACCCTCTGCCTTGATGACAGCTTTTAACACTCTTGGCATTCTCTTAACCAGTTTCACCTGGAATGGTTTTTCAAGTCTTGAAGGACAGTGGTTTATTACAGTGGTTTATTACCAGTGGTGTATTACAGTGGTTTATTACCAGTGGTTTATGTACAGTGGTATATTACAGTGGTTTATTACCAGTGGTTTAATACAGTAGTTTATGTACAGTGGTTTATTACAGTGGTTTATTACCAGTGGTTTATGTACAGTGGTTTATGTACAGTGGTTTATTACCAGTGGTTTAATACAGTGGTTTATGTACAGTGGTTTATTACCAGTGGTTTATTACCAGTGGTGTATTACCAGTGGTGTATTACCAGTGGTTTATTACCAGTGGTTTATTACCAGTGGTTTATTACAGTGGTTTATTACAGTGGTTTATTACCAGTGGTTTATTACAGTGGTTTATTACCAGTGGTTTATTACAGTGGTTTATTACCAGTCATTTATTACAGTGGTTTATTACAGTGGTTTATTACCAGTGGTTTAATACAGTGGTTTATGTACAGTGGTTTATGTGCAGTGGTTTATTACCAGTGGTTTATTACCAGTGGTTTATTACAGTGGTTTATTACCAGTGGTTTATTACAGTGGTTTATTACCAGTGGTTTATTACCAGTGGTTTATTACAGTGGTTTATTACCAGTGGTTTATTACCAGTGGTTTATTACAGTGGTTTATTACAGTGGTTTATTACCAGTGGTTTATTACCAGTGGTTTATGTACAGTGGTTTATTACCAGTGGTTTATTACCAGTGGTTTATTACAGTGGTTTATGTACAGTGGTTTATTACCAGTGGTTTATGTACAGTGGTTTATGTACAGTGGTTTATTACCAGTGGTTTATGTACCAGTGGTTTATGTACAGTGGTTTATTACCAGTGGTTTATTACCAGTGGTTTATGTACAGTGGTTTATTACCAGTGGTTTATGTACAGTGGTTTATTACCAGTGGTTTATTACAGTGGTTTATTACCAGTGGTTTATGTACAGTGGTTTATTACCAGTGGTTTATGTACAGTGGTTTATGTACAGTGGTTTATGTACAGTGGTTTATGTACAGTGGTTTATTACCAGTGGTTTATTACCAGTGGTTTATTACAGTGGTTTATTACAGTGGTTTATTTCCAGTGGTTTATTACCAGTGGTTTATGTACAGTGGTTTATTACCAGTGGTTTATTACCAGTGGTTTATTACCAGTGGTTTATTACAGTGGTTTATAACAGTGGTTTATTACCAGTGGTTTATTGCCAGTGGTTTATTACCAGTGGTTTATTACAGTGGTTTATTACCAGTGGTTTATTACAGTGGTTTATTACCAGTGGTTTATTACCAGTGGTTTATTACCAGTGGTTTATGTACAGTGGTTTATTACCAGTGGTTTATGTACAGTGGTTTATTACCAGTGGTTTATGTACAGTGGTTTATGTACAGTGGTTTATTACCAGTGGTTTATGTACAGTGGTTTATTACCAGTGGTTTATGTACAGTGGTTTATTACCAGTGGTTTATGTACAGTGGTTTATCAACGTACCATGTTTATTTACAGCGACATCAACACTTGAAAGATGGCTTTTTAACATTCCCAGATTTCCCAGGTTAGAGATTCCCTGCGTATATACTCGATACCCTCAGTTCTGGAAATCCTTCAACCAAGACTTCAAGGAAAACTGGGGAATGTTGCGAAAGTTACTGAAATTGTGCGACCCTAATCAGAGTATAATGCTCAGTGTACATAAAAGCATATCATCGTAGGCACTTTGGTTCCCACATTCACAGAGGTTTCATTTACAGTTCACATTGCATATGTTGGCTTAATCTTAATTCATCTTCAACAAAAACTGCAATGCCTATAGCCAGTGATCGTATTTAATCCCAGCCTACACCCTAGACACAATGGGAGATACATTTCATTTTCATTTTGCAGAGTATATCTAACAGGTCATCACCACAGAATCAATAGATCACGTTGGATATTATATCTCTCCTCCTCTCTTTGCCCTCTCGTGTCTCTTCTCCTGTCCTCCCTGTCCCTCCTCCTCGCTCCTCTCCTCAATTCCCCCTCTCTCCTCTTCCCTTCGCCCTCTCGTTTCTTCCCCTCCCTTCCCCCTCTCTCAACTAATCTCCTCTCCTCCCTTCCCCCTCTCTCATCTCCTCTACTCCCTTCCCCCTCTCTTGTCTCCTCCTTCCTTCACCCTCTCTTGTCTCCTCCTTCCTTCTCCCTTCTTGTCTCCTCCCCCTTCACCCTCTCTTGTGTCCTCCTCCCTTCACTCTCTCTTGTCTCCTCCCCCTTCCCCCTCTCTCCTCTCCTCTCCTCCCATCCCTCTCTTGTCTCCTCCCCACTTCCCCCTCTCTCCTCTCCTCTACTCCCATCCCTCTCTTGTCTCCTCCCCCCTTCACCCTCTCTTGTCTCCTCCCCCTTCACCCTCTCTTGTCTCCTTCTCTTGTCTCCTCCTCCCTTCACCCTCTCTTGTCTCCTCCCCCTTCACCCTCTCTTGTCTCCTTCTCTTGTCTCCTCCTTCCTTCACCCTCTCTTGTCTCCTCCTCTCTTCACCCTCTCTTGTCTCCTCCCCCTTCACCCTCTCTTGTCTCCTCCCCCTTCACTCTCTCTTGTCTCCTTCTCTTGTCTCCTCCTTCCTTCACCCTCTCTTGTCTCCTCCCCCCTTCACCCTCTCTTGTCTCCTTCTCTTGTCTCCTTCCCCCTTCACCTTCTCTTGTCTCCTCCTTCCTTCACCCTCTCTTGTCTCCTCCTTCCTTCACCCTCTCTTGTCTCCTCCTTCCTTCACCCTCTCTTGTCTCCTCCTTCCTTCACCCTCTCTTGTCTCCTGTGTGTTATATCTCCTCTCTCTCGTCGGTCTAGAGAAGGGCAGTGAATCAAAGAAAGGATTAGTGACTGGGAGCCAAGATAAACATCTCTGCACGGTCTCACACACACACACACACACACACACACACACACACACACACACACACACACACACACACACACGGTAGAAAGCATTCACATGGACACACACACATACACCCAAAATCATATCTGTGCGAAACTATTTGTTATTCATACCCCACTCTGTCAAAGCAAACACACACACACACACATTATCGATGTAACGGTAGATTTGGAGCCAGCAACTGCATTTAAAAGTGAGTTTTTCCCCCTCGTTATTTCTCTGTAAATACCGCCTATTACGGAACTAAATTTTGCTCGCCATTTTCTTGCCAGAAAGATTGAGAGAAATGTTGCATTCTCCCGTAAGGATTCTCCTTCCTTCACCCTCTCGTGTCTCCTCCCCCCTTCACCCTCTCTTGTCTCCTCCCCCCTTCACCCTCTCTTGTCTCCTCCCCCTTCACCCTCTCTTGTCTCCTCCCCCTTCACCCTCTCGTGTCCCCTCCCCCTTCACCCTCTCTTGTCTCCTCCCCCCTTCAGCCTCTCTTGTCTCCAAGAAATACATATAAGATATTTCAACAATCAAATGACAGAGAAAGATTACTGATCAGAAGTCCTTTTGAACATTCGGACAGGTATAATTAAAAATAATACTTTCTCTGCCATATTTTACACCAAATCATGAAGGAAAGCTAACTAATTACAGGTTAATATTACATTTTTGTTTAAAGGAAAAAACAGATAAATATGCATTAGAATTATGATTACAGATCATACAGTCTCATTCAAAGTGAGAAATCCAGAATGTCCTCATTTTGTAGATCTATCTGTTCTAGGTACCCGGAGCTGTCACACAAAACTGAAACCTAGCCACTCTCTCATCTCTTAGCTACAGTAGCCAGCTAGCTACATACGTTTTTAGCTAGCTAGCTAACGTTATATCCCAAACAACATTGACGGTTAATATGTTATTAGTAATCTAAGCCATATTCAAGCCAGATAGTATACATTATTGAAATTGTAATAGTTTCATTAGTTGACTTTGCAACTTTAGCTCCTCACCTCTCGTAAGAGCAGCCCAGCTAGCTGGCTAACTCTTTGGCTAGCTGGGTAACTCTTTGGCTAGCTGGCTAACTCTTTGGCTAGCTGGCTAACTCTTTGGCTAGCTGGCTAACTCTTTGTGACAACATAGACGCTCAACATATTTATTTTTGTTTAATTATCTCAGCCATATTCAAAATGTGATTCAAGGCAGATGAACTATCCAACAGGCATGCACTCAGATCAGCTACAAATGTTCATTTTGTTGCGTCAAACCCGCTCTCTCCACTGTAGCTAGTTAGCTACGTTGGCTATTCAAACCAATGCCATAAAATGACATACGATAGCATAATACCATGACAGTTTCATCAAACAGAAGTAGAACATTATACCTCTGTCTATTCTTACCTTGATCATCGGTATTAGCTACTCTTTGGCTCCTCCCCCCTTTACCCTCTCTTGTCTCCTCCTTCCTTCAACCTCTCTTGTCTCCTCCCCCTTCACTCTCTCTTGTCTCCTCCCCTAAAATGTAGTTATTATTAGTCCCATCACAAAATCATATAAGTGTCCAGGCAATGTTGTTCTGCACTAAGTTGACTGATGTTGCAGCATCTTAGCCAGATTTTTCCTCACTTTCTGGCAATTTTTTAAAATGAATCTACAATTTAGCTATTGAAATGCATGTGGCCGAAGATGATGATGTTACCAATTACAGAAAGCATTACATTAACCAAAATATTTAAAAAATCCTTATTTTCACTCAAGTAACCATAGCAACAGGATTACTTCCGGCGCCGACAGAGATGGCCGCCTCGCTTCGCGTTCCTAGGAAACTATGCAGTTTTTTGTTTTTTTACGTGTTATTTCTTACATTAGTACCCCAGGTCATCTTAGGTTTCATTACATACAGTCGAGAAGAACTACTGAATATAAGATCAGCGTCAACTCACCATCAGTACGACCAAGAATATGTTTTCCGCGACGCGGATCCTGTGTTCTGCCTTACAAACAGGACAACGGAATGGATCGCATGCAGCGACCCAAGAAAACGACTCCGAAAAAGAGGGAAACGTAGCGGTCTTCTGGTCAGACTCCGGACAAAGGCACATCGCGCACCACTCCCCAGCATTCTTCTTGCCAATGTCCAGTCTCTTGACAACAAGGTTGATGAAATCAGAGCAAGGGTAGCATTCCAGAGGGACATCAGAGACTGCAATGTTCTCTGCTTCACGGAAACATGGCTTACTGGGAAGACGCTATCCGGTGCGGTGCAGCCAACGGGTTTCTCCACGCATCGCGCCGACAGAAACAAACATCTTTCTGGTAAGAAGAGCGGCGGGGGCGTATGCCTCATGACTAACGAGACATGGTGTGATGAAGGAAACATACAGGAACTCAAATCCTTCTGTTCACCTGATTTAGAATTCCTCACAATCAAATGTAGACCGCATTATCTTCCAAGAGAATTCTCTTCGATTATAATCACAGCCGTATTTATCCCCCCCAAGCAGACACATCGATGGCTCTGAACGAACTTTATTTAACTCTTTGCAAACTGGAAACCATTTATCCGGAGGCTGCATTCATTGTAGCTGGGGATTTTAACAAAGCTAATCTGAAAACAAGACTCCCTAAATTTTATCAGCATATCGATTGCGCAACCAGGGGTGGTAAAACCTTGGATCATTGTTACTCTAACTTCATGACGCATATAAGGCCCTGCCCCGCCCCCTTTCGGAAAAGCTGACCACGACTCCATTTTGTTGATCCCTGCCTACAGGCAGAAACTTAAACAAGAGGCTCCCACGCTGAGGTCTGTCCAACGCTGGTCAGACCAAGCTGACTCCACACTCCAAGACTGCTTCCATCACGTGGACTGGGACATGTTTCGTATTGCGTCAGATGAAAATATTGACGAATACGCTGATTCGGTGTGCGAGTTCATTAGAACGTGCGTCGAAGATGTCGTTCCCATAGCAACGATAAAAACATTCCCAAACCAGAAACCGTGGATTGATGGCAGCATTCGCGTGAAACTGAAAGCGCGAACCACTGCTTTTAATCAGGGCAAGGTGTCTGGTAACATGTCCGAATATAAACAATGCAGCTATTCCCTCCGCAAGGCTATTAAACAAGCTAGCGTCAGTACAGAGACAAAGTGGAATCTCAATTCAATGGCTCAGACACAAGAGGCATGTGGCAGGGTCTACAGTCAATCACGGACTACAAGAAGAAACCCAGCCCAGTCACGGACCAGGATGTCTTGCTCCCAGGCAGACTAAATAACTTTTTTGCCCGCTTTGAGGACAATACAGTGCCACTGACACGGCCTGCAACGAAAACATGCGGTCTCTCCTTCACTGCAGCCAAGGTGAGTAAGACATTTAAACGTGTTAACCCTCGCAAGGCTGCAGGCCCAGACGGCATCCCCAGCCGCGCCCTCAGAGCATGCGCAGACCAGCTGGCCGGTGTGTTTACGGACATATTCAATCAATCCCTATACCAGTCTGCTGTTCCCGCATGCTTCAAGAGGGCCACCATTGTTCCTGTTCCCAAGAAAGCTAAGGTAACTGAGCTAAACGACTACCGCCCCGTAGCACTCACTTCCGTCATCATGAAGTGCTTTGAGAGACTAGTCAAGGACCATATCACCTCCACCCTACCTGACACCCTAGACCCACTCCAATTTGCTTACCGCCCAAATAGGTCCACAGACGATGCAATCTCAACCACACTGCACACTGCCCTAACCCACCTGGACAAGAGGAATACCTATGTGAGAATGCTGTTCATCGACTACAGCTCGGCATTCAACACCATAGTACCCTCCAAGCTCGTCATCAAGCTCGAGACCCTGGGTCTCGACCCCGCCCTGTGCAACTGGGTACTGGACTTCCTGACGGGCCGCCCCCAGGTGGTGAGGGTAGGCAACAACATCTCCTCCCCGCTGATCCTCAACACGGGGCCCCACAAGGTGCGTTCTGAGCCCTCTCCTGTACTCCCTGTTCACCCACGACTGCGTGGCCACGCACGCCTCCAACTCAATCATCAAGTTTGCGGACGACACAACAGTGGTAGGCTTGATTACCAACAACGACGAGACGGCCTACAGGGAGGAGGTGAGGGCCCTCGGAGTGTGGTGTCAGGAAAATAACCTCACACTCAACGTCAACAAAACTAAGGAGATGATTGTGGACTTCAGGAAACAGCAGAGGGAACACCCCCCTATCCACATCGATGGAACAGTAGTGGAGAGGGTAGCAAGTTTTAAGTTCCTCGGCATACACATCACAGACAAACTGAATTGGTCCACTCACACTGACAGCGTTGTGAAGAAGGCGCAGCAGCGCCTCTTCAACCTCAGGAGGCTGAAGAAATTCGGCTTGTCACCAAAAGCACTCACAAACTTCTACAGATGCACAATCGAGAGCATCCTGGCGGGCTGTATCACCGCCTGGTACGGCAACTGCTCCGCCCTCAACCGTAAGGCTCTCCAGAGGGTAGTGAGGTCTGCACAACGCATCACCGGGGGCAAACTACCTGCCCTCCAGGACACCTACACCACCCGATGTTACAGGAAGGCCATAAAGATCATCAAGGACATCAACCACCCGAACCACTGCCTGTTCACCCCGCTATCATCCAGAAGGCGAGGTCAGTGCATCAAAGCTGGGACTGAGAGACTGAAAAACAGCTTCTATCTCAAGGCTATCAGACTGTTAAACAGCCACCATTGAGTGGCTGCTGCCAACACACTGTCATTGACACTGACCCAACTCCAGCCACTTTAATAATGGGAATTGATGGGAAATGATGTAAATATATCACTAGCCACTTTAAACAATGCTACCTTATATAATGTTACTTACCCTACATTATTCATCTCATATGCATACGTATATACTGTACTCTACATCATCGACTGCATCCTTATGTAATACATGTATCACTAGCCACTTTAACTATGCCACTTTGTTTACTTTGTCTACATACTCATCTCATATGTATATACTGTACTCGATACCATCTACTGTATGCTGCTCTGTACCATCACTCACTCATATATCCTTATGTACATATTCTTTATCCCCTTACACTGTGTATAAGACAGTAGTTTTAGAATTGTTAGTTAGATTACTTGTTGGTTATCACTGCATTGTCGGAACTAGAAGCACAAGCATTTCGCTACACTCGCATTAACATCTGCTAACCATGTGTATGTGACAAATAAAATTTGATTTGATTTGAATAATACAATCATCAGTACTATTCATATGAACCTACTGGAGCTCTTTCGCACAAACAAACAAGAATATGAAAACAAGATGATTCACTTTAAATGGTAAATGGTGAATCACATATTGTTAAATGTGGTAGTAACAAGTTGTCTGTATCTACATCCATCTCAGTCCAACATCAACTGCTATAGTAGAGGGAGAGAGGTTACAAGAGAAAAGAGTTGGGGGATCTGTAGCTTATCAAACCAGCTAGTTATTAGAATCAGGTGGACTAGATTAGGGTTGGAGAAAACCTACAAGAGGGTTACTCTCCAGGAGAGACCTGTATCAGATCACCTTGAGTCGAGTCTGTTGATTCCATCTCAATCTGGTCATCCTCATCGAGGAACTACAGCCCCCGGGGGCCTGATTGGCGTCACTCTTTTCCCTCAGCCCCAGGTAACACATCTGATCCTCCTCATTGTGGTACTCCAGCACTCGGGGGCCTGATTGGCGTCCCCGAGCTGACAAGGATAAAAATCTGTTCTTCTGCCTTTGAACAAGGCAGTTAAATTTGGTTATATGTGGATTAATATATGCCTAGCATTTGGTTTGGTACAGCAGGAGTTAAAATAAACCTAGCATTTAGTTTGGTACAGCAGGGGTTAATATAAGCCTCTGTCTGCCTGTCCGACCTCGGAAACCATGTTTCACTATAATTTCGATGTCAGTAACTTTAACATACATAGAGAATGAAAGGTGCCCTAGTCGAGGAGACAACTTCTTCTGAGACGGGTGAAATCACTCCTCATTATCATGGATACATCCTTGCACTTTGGTACTGTAAATGACGATAGAAAAAGAGCTTAAACAAACAGAAATGCAACTAGTGTACTGTTATTCCAGGTGTTTGACGTGATTGAGTTAGGTGAAGTTGGCTAGCTAGCTAGTAAGGTTATCCAGTGGAGCAACCATTTTGTTTAGAACAGATAGCCAGTCATTTTGCATAGCAACTGTGCAACAATTCTTAACGTCTGTAGCAACATGACCAAAATAACTGACATCCAGATATTTTTGACTGGACTATGTTTTCCGGTCGAAGAATGCTATTGAATTAATGAATTAATTCCTCGGTAACTTAAACATGTTTATTGATGTAAAACACCATCTTAATCCACTCATATAAACATTATGGGGAGGCGTTCCCAGTGAATCCATGTGAAAGCTATGATCCCCTATTGACGTCACCTAGTATATCTACTTCAATCAGTGTAGATGAAGGTGAGAGGTTAAAGAATGCTTTTTAACCTCATAGTCCGACCAAACCCGTATGCGGTAGCGTAACTACAGCCTCAAGCTCATTAGCAAATGAAATGAAATAAATATGCCTGTTCTCAAGCTTATCCTTTTCTTAACAATCCTGTCGTCTCAGATTTTCAAAATATGCTTTAGAACCAGAGAAAATCACTAATTTGTGTAAGAGTGGTGATAGCTAGCTTAGCATTAGCGTTAGCATTTAGCACGCAACATATTCACAAAAACCAGCCAAGGAATCAAATAAAATAATTTACCTTTGAAGAACTTCAGATGTTTCAATGAGGAGACTCTCAGTTACATAGCAGATGTCCAGTTTTTCCTGAAAGTTTCTTGTGTAGGACACATCGTTACCTTTTGTTACTATGCATATGGCTACCGAAACTAACCGAAAATTCAGTCACCTACATGTCAAACTTTTTTCCGAATTAACTCCATAATATCGACTGAAACATGGAAAACGTTGTTTGAATCAATCCTGAAGGTGGTTTGTCATATTTCTCTCCATTGAAAGCACCGTCCTTGTAGCCTGGTTTGTTCTGAGATTTGAATGGAAAAATACCGGGACCTGACTTTTGCGCACCGATTGCCACGCAGACACCAAGCGGGACACCTGGTAAATGTAGTCCCTTATGGTCAATCTTCCAATGATATCCCTACAAATACGTCACAATGCTGCAAAGACCTTGGGGAAACAAGAGAAAGAGTCCGTTCATTCCTGTCGCATTCACAGCCATATAAGGCGATCATGGAAAACGTAGCCTCAGAAATCCTGTGCATTTCCTGGTCGGTCATACATCTTGGTTTTGCCCGAAGCATTTGTTCTAAGGGACTCACAGTGAAAATCTTTGCATTTCTGGAAACGTAAGACTGTCTTCTTTCCAAAACTATCAATTCCAAGCATATTCGAGCATCTTTTCGTGACAAAATATTGCGCTTAAAACGGGCACGTCTTTTTATCCAAAAATGAAATACTGCCCCTAGAGTCTTAACAGGTTAAAATTATATTTCGTTTTTTTTAAATCCTTTTTCTCCCCATTTTCGTGGAATCCAATTGGTAGTTACAGTCTTGTCTCATCGCTGCAACTCCCTTACGGACTCTGGAGAGGTGAAGGTCAAGAACCGTGCATCCTCCGAACCACAACCCAACCAAGCTGCACTGCTTCTTGACACAATAGCGCACCAATGTGTCGGCTGAAGCACCGTACACCTGGCGACCGTGTCAGCGTGCACTGCGCCCGGACCGCCACAGGAGTCGCTAGTGGGACAAGGACATCCCTGCCGGCCAAACCCTCCCCTAACCCGGACGACGCTGGACTAATTGTGTGCCACCCCATGGGTCTCCCAGAGCTTGGACTTGATCCCAGAATGTTTAGCGGCACAGCTAGCTAGTGCCTTAGATCACTGCGCCACTCTTGAGACAATTGAGACATAAATTGTGTATGTGTGCCAATCAGAGGGTGAATGGGCCTTTGAATGGGGTATGTGCCAGTTTGAGTGTATCAAGAACTGCAACGCACCAGCAGTTTCCTGTGTGTATCAAGAATGGTCCGACACCCAAAGGATATCCAGCCAACATGACATAACTGTGGCAAACATTGGAGTCAACATGGACCAGCATCCATGTGGAAACGCTTCAGACACCTGGTAGAGTCCATCCACAGACGAATTGAGACTGTTCTGAGGGCAAAAAGCAGGAAGGTGTTTCGTTTTGTACACTCTCTGTAAATGTATTTGAGCTCATGAAACTGCATCTTAAGCCTAGCCTAATACATGAGACTTGGGAGTTGACAGTTTATTAAAATATTTTGAAACTATGTTCCTGTTATAAACAACAGAGTAATGCAGTCTTTTATTCTGGGTTATGATAGGGTAAGGTAGATATGATAGGGTAGATATATATGATAGGGTAAGATAGATATGATAGGGTAAGATAGATATGATAGGGTAAGATAGACAGTTATGATAGGGTAAGATATATATGATAGGGTAAGACAGCTATTATAGGGTAAGACATATATGATAGGGTAAGGTAGATATGATAGGGTAAGGTAGATATGATAGGGTAAGGTAGATATGATAGGGTAAGGTAGATATGATAGGGTAAGATAGATATGATAAGATAGACAATTATGTTAGGGTAAGATATATATGATAAGGTAAGATAGATGTGATAGGGTAAGATAGATATGATAGGGTAAGATAGACATGATAGGGTAAGATAGACAGTTATGATAGGGTAAGATATATTTGATAGGGTAAGACAGATATGATAGGGTAAGATAGATATGATAGGAAACAGATATGATCGGGTAAGATAGATATGATTGGGTAAGACAGTTATGATAGGGTAAGATAGATATAATCGGGTACGATAGATAAGAATGGGTAAGGTAGACAGTTATGATAGGGTAAGATAGATATGATCGGGTAAGATAGATATGATAGGGTAAGATAGATATGATAGGGTAAGATAGATATGATCGGGTAAGATAGACATGATAGGGTAAGATAGACAGTTATGATAGGGTAAGATAGATATGATCGAGTAAGATAGATAAGATAGCTTACCCTATCATATCTATCTTACCCTACGTCATGACGAGGCCCTTTCTGGGTGTAGATCGTGGCTTCCTCCTCTCTCACTCTCTCCTACACCCAGGTTCTGTTATCTCAGGTCGTAAATTGCTTGGTGAGACTCACTTCCCCTTTTCATGCAGAGAGACCACAGAGTGAACAAAGGATTTCACTTGGCCGAACTCCTAAATCCCCAAAATGGGAAAATTAAACTATATGTCTACTTGTGAGAATGTGGGAAGGGTCCGTGGACACTTAAGGGACTGTTATGTTGAGTGTGTTTCATTTGGTGACCTCACAAAGGACAGGAAACAGACGCAACTATGTCTCTGAATGTGTACATTTCTCAATTACGGTGTTTGCATCTAATTCTTGTATAAAATGAATGAGTAAAGATGAAACAATTAGTGAAATGATGTAATGTGATGTTAACCTTTCATTTTAAGAGAATTGTATTCCCTGTAAAGTTGAACTAGTCAGTGGCCCCACCCCTGTGAGCACAGACATGATCTGGATCGCCTCTTCTACTGTTACGAACAAAAGCCCCTCCTGAGAAAATCCTCTTCAGACTAAGCAAACCAACAACGTGAGCTGTGATTACGAATACTTAAGACCAACGCATACCTCGATTAGTAAACTGAGGTGGCACAGGTTTGAGCACCAAGACTAGAAAACCATACCACTTGGAGCATTGGCTACACGGCTGGAACTCTGAGACTATCGATCCCTACAGAATAAGAGCAAATCTTAGATACTAATTACAAGTCTGCAGCTAGAAATGATGTAAACCTGGGATGTGATGACCGACAACCGCCAAAACATCCATTCTATGAGAACATTTCTGAATGGTACTCTGAAGTATCCATTCTAACCGAGAAATACTACTTCAGGGAAACAGGAAGAGAGAGAGAGACTCAGATGAACTCTCCAGCAGACGGACCGGATTCCAACAGAGAAGACATCAATGACATACACCGTAAATATGTACTCGCAATTATTCTCGAATGAGCGGCCATTTATGTGCGAAGGATTAGCATTTCAAAGTCTATGATGATAGACCGTGTAATGAATGCATTTAGTTTTTCCTGCTCTTTCTCAGTCCACACCCCCCTTCCTTTTGATGCTGACAAGTCCTGTTCGTTCCTATTTCTCATTCGCTATTGAATTTCCTGTCATTTTTGGATTCAGACATAAGCACATTTTCTATTTTTCAATCGTTGTATTAATATACATTTATATGTATATTAATAAAAAAATATATATATTTATATATATGAAACTAATTGTCATTCCCACTACTCGACTACATCAAACCCACATATTTTCTCCGCTGTCTGTACTAGAGTGTTTGGCCGACCTTCCCAGACATCCCCCAGCCAGACAGTGTGTGTGCCTCTAAGCCTGTTGGGTAGCCAGACAGACAGTGTGTGTGCCTCTAAGCCTGTTGGGTAGCCAGACAGACAGTGTGTGTGTGTATCAGGATGTATTGGCAGCTGTGTGTTGTGGGTTTGCTGGCTGTCTGGCTACCCAACAGGCTTAGAGGCAGAATCCTGACACAACCCGGCTCCCACACTGATCTGCAGATACAACCATACTCCCACACTGATCTGCAGATACAACCCTGCTCCCACACTGATCTGCAGATACAACCATACTCCCACACTCATCTGCAGATACAACCCTGCTCCCACACTCATCTGCAGATACAACCATACTCCCACACTGATCTGCAGATACAACCATACTCCCACACTCATCTGCAGATACAACCATACTCCCACACTCATCTGCAGATACAACCATACTCCCACACTCATCTGCAGATACAACCATACTCCCACACTCATCTGCAGATACAACCCTGCTCCCACACTGATCTGCAGATACAACCATACTCCCACACTGATCTGCAGATACAACCATACTCCCACACTCATCTGCAGATACAACCCTGCTCCCACACACAACCAATGGCTGGTGGGAACAGAAAGGAAACAACCAATGGCTGGTGGGAACAGGAAGGAAACAACCAATGGCTGGTGGGAACAGGAAGGAAACAACCAATGGCTGGTGGGAACAGAAAGGAAACAACCAATGACTGGTGGGAACAGAAAGGTAACAACCAATGGCTGGTGGGAACAGAAAGGAAACAACCAATGACTGGTGGGAACAGGAAGGAAACAACCAATGACTGGTGGGAACAGAAAGGTAACAACCAATGGCTGGTGGGAACAGAAAGGAAACAAACAATGACTGGTGAGAACAGAAAGGAAACAACCAATGGCTGGTGGGAACAGGAAGGAAACAACCAATGGCTGGTGGGAACAGAAAGGAAACAACCAATGACTGGTGGGAACAGAAAGGTAACAACCAATGGCTGGTGGGAACAGAAAGGAAACAACCAATGACTGGTGGGAACAGGAAGGAAATAACCAATGACTGGTGGGAACAGAAAGGAAACAACCAATGGCTGGTGAGAACAGAAAGGAAACAACCAATGACTGGTGGGAACAGAAAGGTAACAAACAATGGCTGGTGGGAACAGAAAGGAAACAACCAATGACTGGTGGGAACAGAAAGGTAACAACCAATGGCTGGTGGGAACAGAAAGGAAACAACCAATGGCTGGTGAGAACAGGAAGGAAACAACCAATGACTGGTGGGAACAGAAAGGAAACAACCAATGACTGGTGGGAACAGAAAGGTAACAACCAATGGCTGGTGGGAACAGAAAGGAAACAACCAATGGCTGGTGAGAACAGGTAGGAAACAGTAAACATTACTGAAGGAGGATAAGTGAATAGAGGACAGAGAAGATAAATAATGATACAGGGCATGCGGCCCAAATTCCCAAATGGACACTTTTCCCTACATTTACTGGGCCCTTGTCTATAGTCGTGCACTCTATAGGGAATAGGGCTCTGGTCTAAAGTAGTACACTATATATGGAATAGGGTTCTGGTCTATAGTAATACCACTATATAGGGAATAGGGCTCTGGTCTAAAGTAGTGCACTATATAGGGAATAGGGCTCTTGTCTATAGTAGTACCACTATATAGGGAATAGGGTTCTGGTCTATAGTAGTACCACTATATAGGGAATAGGGCTCTGGTCTATAGTAATACCACTATATAGGGAATAGGGCTCTGGTCTATAGTAGTGTACTATATAGGGAATAGGGTTCTGGTCTATAGTAATACCACTATATAGGGAATAGGGCTCTGGTCTAAAGTAGTGCACTATATAGGGAATAGGGCTCTGGTCTATAGTAGTACCACTATATAGGGAATAGGGTTCTGGTCTATAGTAGTACCACTATATAGGGAATAGGGCTCTGGTCAAAAGTAGTGCAGTATATAGGGAATAGGGCTCTGGTCTAATGTAGTGCACTATATAGGGAATAGGGCTCTGATCTAAAGTAGTACACTATATATGGAATAGGGCTCTGGTCTATAGTAGTGTACTATATAGGGCATAGGGCTCTGGTCTATAGTAGTGCACTATATAGGGAATAGGGCTCTGGTCTGCAGTAGTACACTATATAGGGAATAGGGCTCTAGTCAAAAGTAGTGCACTATATAGGGAATACGGCTCTGGTCTAATGTAGTGCACTACATAGGGAATAGGGCACCATTTGGGACAGTATTGTCACATCGAAATATTAAGTCAGTCTTCCATCTGTACCTGATTCATCATCAGAATAGTTTTTTTCTCAGACCTTTCTAAGGACAGACTAATATGTTGCAGAAAATACAATGTGGCCGTTACATGTTTCAGGGCTGAGAGCTCAGAGCCACTGTTTCACAAGTCAAACAGGTAGTCATTATAGAAAACACCAGAGAGACAGAGAGAATACACTGAAGGAGTTATCACCGTGGGACAGAGTCAAGTCAAACAGCAATACAGAGTCCAGAGAGACAGAGGGAATACACTGAAGGAGTTATCACCGTGGGACAGAGTCAAGTCAAACAGGGACAGAGGGAATACAAGTCAAACAGAGTCAATCAAACAGCAATACAGAGTCCAGAAAGACAGAAGATGTACACTGAAGGTGGCCACCGTGAAGGACAAACAGCAATACAGAGCTTTTAAAAATTATCACCGTGGGACAGAGTCAAGAAACAGCAATACAGAGTCAGAGAGACAGAAGTACAGGCGAATGACAAGAGTTCATGTGTAAACAGCAAGGAGTTATCACCGTGGGACACAAATGGGGACTCAGAGGACAGGAGGCTTTAGACCGTGGGACAGAGTCAAGTCAAACAGCAATACGGAGTCCAGAAAGACAGTAAGATGTCTCTACGGTGGCCCTGAAGGACAAAGCAGCTTTTAAAAATGTAGTGACAGCAGAGAGAAGTCAGGCGTGACAATCAGTTCATGTGTAAACAGCATGCTACAAATGGGGACTCACAGGTCTGGAGGCTTTAGATGGTTTCAGATGGAGGGGGATGTGACTCGCAATGACAGAGGGTAGAGACTGTTGCCTACGGTGAAGTGACAGGCTGTGGAAACAGTAGGAGATGACAGTAGTTAAGGAGGTGTGAGAGGGTGAGGGGTGGAGGGGAAGTGGAGGAGGTGTGAAACAGAGAAAATGGGGACTCACAGGTCTGGAGGGATGGTTTCAGGTGGAGGAGGTGTGAGAGAAGGGGTGAGGGTGTGGAGGGAAGTGACAGAGAGTAGGGATGACAGTGTTAGGGGGTGGAGGAGGGGTGAGAGGGGTGAGGGGGTGGAGGAGGTGTGAGAGAGGGGGTGAGGGGGTGGAGGAGGTGTGAGAGGGGTGGAGAGGTGTGAGAGGGGGGGTGAGGGTGGAGGAGGTGTGAGAGAGGGGGTGAGGGGGTGGAGGGAGGTGTGAGAGGCGGTGAGGGGGTGGAGGAGGTGTGAGAGAGGGGTGAGGGGGTGGAGGAGGTGTGAGAGAGGGGTGAGGGGTGGAGGAGGTGTGAGAGAGGGGTGAGGGGTGGAGGGGGTGCGAGAGATGGGGTGAGGGTGTGGATGGGGTGTGAGAGGGGGTGAGCGGGTTGAAGAGGTGTGAGAGAAGGGGTGAGGGTGTGGAGGAGGTGTGAGAGGGGGTGAGTGGGATGAAGAGGTGTGAGAGAAGGGGTGAGGGTGTGGAGGAGGTGTGAGAGAGGGGTGAGGGTGTGGCGGAGGTGTGAGAGAGGGGTGAAGATGTGGAGGGGTGTGAGAGAGGAGGATAGTGGTTATTATGGGGCTAGAGAGAGAGAGAGATGGGAGACTAAGAGGACAGTAGTTATTATGGGGCTGAGAGAGAGAGAGGAGAGAGAGAGAGAGTAGTTATTATGGGACTAAGAGGACAGTAGTTATTATGGGGCTAGAGAGAGAGAGAGAGGGAGACTAAGAGGACAGTAGTTATTATGGGGCTGAGACAGAGAGAGAGGGAGAGAGACAGAGAGAGAGAGAGAGACTAAGAGGACAGTAGTTATTATGGGGCTAGAGAGAGAGAGAGGAGACTAAGAGGACAGTAGTTATTATGGGGCTGAGACAGAGAGAGACAGAGAGAGACAGAGAGAGAGAGAGAGAGAGAGAGAGAGACAGAGAGAGAGAGAGGGAGAGAGAGAGAGACTAAGAGGACAGTAGTAGTAGATAATAATATAATGGGTAGAATCTACCACCCAAAACTGATTTGTGCTGGAGACAAAAAGGGCATAGCTGGAGAAACTGGAGAAAGAGTCTCTGCACAGTTCCAGTAAAATATAAGTAGAGCCGCCAATCAGCCAGACAGTGAATAAGCCTTAACGTTGATGAGCAGTGGACAATGTCCCTTGGTGATTGACTTTATTATTCTGGTCCTGCCTCAGTAGAGAAACACACTGTCTGGCTACGTTCCCCACAAAGTGTTCAGCAGTAGAGCATCTGCAGATGGACTGTCTGGATATAGTGTTCAGCAGTAGAGCATCTGCAGATGGACTGTCTGGATATAGTGTTCAGCAGTAGAGGTTCTGCAGATGGACTGTCTGGATATAGTGTTCAGCAGTAGAGCATCTGCAGATGGTTCAGCGGTATCTGCAGATCTGGATATAGTGTTCAGTGTTCAGCGGTAGAGCATCTGCAGATGGACTGTCTGGATATAGTGTTCAGCAGTAGAGCATCTGCAGATGGATTGTCTGGATATAGTGTTCAGCGGTAGAGCATCTGCAGATGGACTGTCTGGATATAGTGTTCAGCAGTAGAGCATCTGCAGATGGACTGTCTGGATATAGTGTTCAGCAGTAGAGCATCTGCAGATGGACTGTCTGGATATAGTGTTCAGCAGTAGAGCCTCTGCAGATGGACTGTCTGGATATAGTGTTCAGCAGTAGAGCATCTGCAGATGGACTGTCTGGATAAAGTGTGGCCTCTCTCTTTCTCTCCCTTTTTCTCTCTCTGCCCCCCCCCATCTCCCTCCTCACACATTCTCTCTCTGTCCTTCTCCCCCTCATCTCCCTCCTCACACACTCTCTCTCTGTCCCTCTCCCCCATCTCCCTCCTCACACATTCTCTCTCTGTCCTTCTCCCCCTCATCTCCCTCCTCACACACTCTCTCTCTGTCCCTCTCCCCCATCTCCATCCTCACACACTCTCTCTCTGTCCCTCTCCCCCCATCTCCCTCCTCACACTCTCTCTCTGTCCCTCTCCCCCATCTCCCTCCTCACACTTTCTCTCTGTCCCTCTCCCCCATCTCCCTCCTCACACTCTCTCTCTGTCCCTCTCCCCCCATCTCCCTCCTCACACTTTCTCTCTGTCCCTCTCCCCCCATCTCCCTCCTCCACACTCTCTCTCTGTCCCTCTCCCCCCCATCTCCCTCTTCACACTCTCTCTCTGTCCCTCTCCCCCCATCTCCCTCCTCTACACTCTGTCACTGTCCCTGTCCCATCTCCCATCGCTCTAGCTCTGTCACCGTTCACCCCAGATGTCCCATAGTCTAACAAACATCGCTCTAGCTCTCCTACTATTCACCGCAGATGTCCCATAGTCTAACAAACATCGCTCTAGCTCTGTCACCGTTCACCCCAGATGTCCCATAGTCTAACAAACATCGCTCTAGCTCTGTCACCGTTCACCCCAGATGTCCCATAGTCTAACAAACATCGCTCTAGCTCTGTCACCGTTCACCCCAGATGTCCCATAGTCTAACAAACATCGCTCTAGCTCTCCTACTATTCACCGCAGATGTCCCATAGTCTAACAAACATCGCTCTAGCTCTGTCACTATTCACCGCAGATGTCCCATAGTCTAACAAACATCGCTCTAGCTCTGTCATTCACCCCAGATGTCCCATAGTCTAACAAACATCGCTCTAGCTCTCCTACTATTCACCGCAGATGTCCCATAGTCTAACAAACATCGCTCTAGCTCTGTCACCGTTCACCCCAGATGTCCCATAGTCTAACAAACATCGCTCTAGCTCTGTCACCGTTCACCCCAGATGTCCCATAGTCTAACAAACATCGCTCTAGCTCTCCTACTATTCACCACAGATGTCCCATAGTCTAACAAACATCGCTCTAGCTCTGCCACCGTTCACCGCAGATGTCCCATAGTCTAACAAACATCGCTCTAGCTCTCCTACTATTCACCACAGATGTCCCATAGTCTAACAAACATCGCTCTAGCTCTCCTACTATTCACCACAGATGTCCCATAGTCTAACAAACATCGCTCTAGCTCTGTCACTATTCACCACAGATGTCCCAAGTCCCATAGTCTAACAAACATCGCTCTAGCTCTCCTACTATTCACCACAGATGTCCCATAGTCTAACAAACATCGCTCTAGCTCTCCTACTATTCACCACAGATGTCCCATAGTCTAACAAACATCGCTCTAGCTCTCCTACTATTCACCACAGATGTCCCATAGTCTAACAAACATCGCTCTAGCTCTGTCACCGTTCACCACAGATGTCCCAAGTCCCATAGTCTAACAAACATCGCTCTAGCTCTCCTACTATTCACCACAGATGTCCCATAGTCTAACAAACATCGCTCTAGCTCTCCTACTATTCACCACAGATGTCCCATAGTCTAACAAACATCGCTCTAGCTCTGTCACCCTTCACCACAGATGTCCCAAGTCCCATAGTCTAACAAACATCGCTCTAGCTCTCCTACTATTCACCACAGATGTCCCATAGTCTAACAAACATCGCTCTAGCTCTCCTACTATTCACCACAGATGTCCCATAGTCTAACAAACATCGCTCTAGCTCTCCTACTATTCACCACAGATGTCCCATAGTCTAACAAACATCGCTCTAGCTCTCTCACCGTTCACTGCAGATGCGGAAGTGCGACATTGGCGGACGCGATGGATTGAGACAAAGAAATATATTTCTAGCTTAAACTGACAGATTTCAAAATATATATACTAATTAAATCTCCGCAGTGGCGTGAACATCAACTCTAGGGGGTTAATGAAAAGTACAACTCCCTTCATCCCAGCGTCCCACATATTTCTTGAAATTTATCTGGTGAATGATTTGATTTCTCTCTAGAGAAATGGTGCAATCAAAATGGAATTCAAGTAAATTAAACCAACTTTGGGCAATTAGTTGTTTATTTAGCATATTTTTTTTGTTCGCAAAACACTACCGAGGGGGGTGGGGGGTGTTTGCAGGGAGATTGAGGGAGACTGGGGATGATTGGGGGAGTGTGGGAGAGACAACAGTGCTTATTGAGGGACTATTGAGAGGCAGGAGACCGAGGGAGAGTGTAGGTGACACAGCCTGCAGTTATTGTAGAGAGGCATGAGAGACTGCAGACGAGGACAGGGTGTAGTAGAGGAGACCAGGACAGAGTGGAGACCAGGACAGAGTGGAGACCAGGAAAGAGTAGAGAACAGGACTGAATAGAGAACAGGGAAGATTGTAGTAGAGGAGACCAGGACAGAGTGGAGACCAGGACAGAGTGGAGACCAGGACAGAGTGGAGACCAGGACAGAGTAGAGACCAGGACAGAGTGGAGACCAGGACAGGGTGGAGACCAGGACAGAGTGGAGACCAGGACAGAGTAGAGAACAGGACTGAATAGAGAACAGGACAGATTGTAGTAGAGCAGAACATTAAATGGGGAATCTCTCTCTCTTTCTTTTTGTACTCGTGAACTATAGCAGAGAGAAGGAAATGATATGATGTGACAATGAGAGAGATTGAATGGGATGTTGGACTACATCTAGATAAAGCAGTAATGGGAACTCAGAGAGCAGGCTGACGTCAACTAGATGGAGAGAGAGAGAGAGAGAGAGAGGGAGAGAGGAGAGGGGAGAGAGAGAGAGAGATAGAGAGAGAGAGACAGAGAGAGATGAAGAAAGAGAGCTAAGAGGGAGAGAGAAGAAGGGGTGAAGAAGAGGGAGAGAGAGAACTAAGGGGGAGAGAGGAGAGAGGAGAGAGGAGAGAGAGGAGAGAGGAGGAGAGAGGAGAGAGAGGAGAGAGAGAGAGAGGAGAGAGGAGAGAGAGGAGAGAGGGAGAGAGAGAGAGAGAGAGAGAGAGAGAGAGAGGAGAGAGGAGAGCGAGAAAGTATTTCTATGAATGCAGCTGGGGAGAAGTGCAGGGTAAACGTTGATATGCTTGACAGTTTGGCCAAGACTATATTAATCAGCTCTACTGTTCCTCAACACACTGCAGTATCCAAATACAGTGTGTTAATATCAAACCTCTGTATTCTACACTGCAGTATCCAAATACACTTGGTGAATGTCAAATCTCAGAAGTTTGCATTTAGCTTCATGAGAGGTAAACAGAGGATAAGATTGTCAACAGGCATGTTTAACCTTGATGTCAGGTGTACGCAGGGAGTCAGGAAGCAGAGAGTCATGGAGTCTGTAAGCAGGGAGTCAGGGAGCAGAGAGTCAGGGAGCAGGGAGTCAGGAAGCAGGAGTCATGGAGTCTGTAAGTAGGGAGTCAGGGAGCAGAGAGTCAGGGAGTCAGGGAGCAGGGAGTAAGGAAGTCAGGGAGCAGGGAGACAGGGAGCAGAGAGACAGGGAGCAGGGAGTCAGGGAGCAGGGAGTAAGGGAGTCAGGGAGCAGAGAGTCAGGGAGCAGAGAGTCAGGGAGCAGGGAGTCAGGGAGCAGAGAGTCAGGAAGCAGAGAGTCATGGAGTCCGTAAGCAGGGAGTAAGGGAGCAGACAGTCAGAAAGCAGAGAGTCAGGGAGCAGAGAGTCAGGGAGTCCGGTCAGGGAGCAGGGAGCAGAGTCAGGGAGCAGGGAGAGAGTCAGGTCATGGAGCAGGGAGTCAGGGAGCAGAGAGTCAGGGAGCAGAGAGTCAGGAAGCAGGGAGTCAGGGAGCAGAGAGTCAGGGAGCAGAGAGTCAGGGAGTCAGGGAGCAGAGAGTCGGGGAGCAGAGAGTCATGGAGTCCGTAAGCAGGGAGTCAGGGAGCAGAGAGTCAGGGAGCAGAGAGTCAGGGAGCAGGGAGTCAGGGAGCAGAGAGTCAGGGAGTCAGGGAGTCAGGGAGCAGGGAGTCAGGGAGCAGAGAGTCAGGGAGCAGGGAGCAGAGAGTCAGGGAGCAGAGAGTCAGGGAGCAGAGAGTCAGGAAGCAGAGTGTCGGGGAGCAGGGAGTCAGGGAGCAGGGAGTCAGGGAGCAGGGAGTCAGGGAGCAGGGAGTCAAGGAGCAGGGAGTCAGGGAGCAGGGAGTCAGGGAGCAGAGAGTCAGGGAGCAGAGAGTCAGGGAGCAGGGAGTCAGGGAGCAGGGAGTCAGGAAGCAGGGAGTCAGGGAGCAGGGAGTCAGGAAGCAGGGAGTCAGGGAGCAGGGAGTCAGGGAGCAGGGAGTCAGGGAGCAGGGAGTCAGGGAACAGAGAGTCAGGGAGCAGGGAGTCAGGGAGCAGGGAGTCAGGGAGCAGGGAGTCAGGGAACAGAGAGTCAGGGAGCAGAGAGTCAGGGAGCAGAGAGTCAGGAAGAAGGTGCAGAAAGAAAGTTTAATAACAATGATGAAACAAACGAAACATGGGCTGTGTACTGAACATGGAAACAAATCAATACTGCCTGAAGACTGAGGCTACAGAAGGCTAAAAAAGGTGAGGGAATCAAGGTAGAGATGAAGTCCAGGTAGTAATATGTCTCGACTTCATATATAATAACCCTAACCCTACAATAACACATAATGATATGGAGCAGGTGATTAGTTGCCTGGAGACGTGGAGCGATGAAGAGGTGGAGCGATGAAGAGGGGGAGCGGGAGTGATTCCCAGTGTCAGTGTTTATGGAAACAGGTCTGTAGGGATTGGCCAGTGTCCCCAAAAGGGGATCAGATCAATAATAAATCAACAACATTATCCAGACAACCTCCCCATCTCTACTACCTTTCAAAACACGTGTCTATGTGAATACCTACAAGATACTGTGTTGTGCTGTGTTTTCTCAATGAAAAAGAGTGAGGAACTACAGGAAGAGGCCTGGGAGACCCGAGAAAAGGATCATTCAATATGTAATTGTGTTTAAACTTCACCACAACCATTCATTTCCATACTGACTGTTTGTGTGAGGCATTGAGGAGTTTACCACATCAATCACCGGCTTCATTAATACGTGCGTTGACTACGTCGTCCCCACAGTGACCGTACAAACATTTCCCAACCAGAAGCCATAGATTACAGGCAACATCCGCACCCAAGCTAAAGGCTAGAGATGCCGCTTTTCAAGGAGTGGGACACTAACCCAGACACTTATAAGAAATCCCGCTATGCCCTCAGACGAACCATCAAACAGGCAAAGCGTCAATACAGGACTCAGATCAAATCCTACTACACCGGCTCTGAAGCTCGTTGTATGTGGCAGGGCTTGCAAAGTATCACAGATTACATAGGGAAACCCTGCCATGAGCTGCCCAGTGACACAAGCCTACCAGATGAGTTAACTTTTTATGGCTGCAGGGGCAGCTGCTCGGATGAAAAGGTGCCCATTGTAAACGGCCAGCTCCTCAGTCTCAGTTGCCAATATATGCATATTATTATTAGTATTGGATAGAAAACACTCTAAAGTTTCCAAACCTGTCAAAATATTGTCTGTGAGTATAACAGAACTGATATTGCAGTCGAAACCCTGAGGAAAATCAAAACAGGAAGTGGCTTCTATTTTGGAAACTCCATGTTCCATAGCCTCCCTTTGCTGGATTTACAGGGATATGAACCAGATTCCTTTTCCTATCGCTTCTTCAAGGTGTCAATAGTCTTCAGACATAGTTTCAGGCTTTTATTTTGAAAAATGAGCCAGAACGATAACATCGCGTCAAATGGTCACATGAGTTTTTGCTCGCGCAACAGAGTTTGTACTCCACACTGCCCTTTCCCACTTGAACAAAAGGAACACCTACGTTAGAATGCTGTTCATTGACTACAGCTCAGCATTCAACACCATAGTTCCATCAAAACTCATCACTAAACTAAGGTCTCTGGGACTGAACACCTCTCTCTGCAACTGGATCCTGGACTTCTTGACGGGCCGCCCCCAGGTGGTGAGGGAAGGCAACAACACAACACTGACCCTCAACACTGGAGCCCCTCAGGGGTGTGTCATTAGTTCCCTCCTGTATTCTCTGTTCACCCATGACTGCATTGTCGTGCATGACTCCAATACCATCATTTAGTTTGCTGACAACACAACGGTGGTTGGCCTGATCACCGATGACGATGAGACAGGCTATAGGGAGGAGTTCAGAGACCTGGCAGTGTGGTGCCAGGACAACAACCTCTACCTCAACGTGATCAAGACAAAGGAGCTGATTGTGGACTAAAGGAAATGGAGGGCAGAGCACGACCCCATTCACATTGACAGGGCTGTAGTGAAGCAGGTCGAGAGCTCTGTTCTTTTTTGTCCACATCACTAAGGATCTATCACTGCCCAAACACACCAACACAGTCGTGAAGAGGGACCTTTACCCGCTCAGGAGGCTGAAAAGATTTGGCATGGGCCCTCAGATCCTCAAAAAAGTTCTACAGCTGCACCATTGAGAGCATCTTGACTAACTGCATCACCGCTTGGTACGGCAACCACTTTGCATCCGACCGAAAGGCGCTACAGAGGGTAGTGCCGATGGCCCAGTACATTGCTGGGACAGAGCTCCCTGCCATCCAGGACCTGTGTAACAGGCGGTACCTCAACTCAAGGTGGAAGACCCCCAAAAAATGTAAATTTTATTTTATACCTCCTGTATATAGTTGTGTTATTTTATACTCCCTGTATATAGTTGTGTTATTTTATACTCCCTGTATATAGTTGTGTTATTTTATACTCCCTGTATATAGTTGTGTTATTTTATATTCCCTGTATATAGTTGTGTTATTTTATATTCCCTGTATATAGTTGTGTTATTTTATACCCCCTGTATATAGTTGTGTTATTTTATACCTCCTGTATATAGTTGTGTTATTTTATACTCCCTGTATATAGTTGTGTTATTTTATACTCCCTGTATATAGTTGTGTTATTTTATACTCCCTGTATATAGTTGTGTTATTTTATACTCCCTGTATATAGTTGTGTTATTTTATACTCCCTGTATATAGTTGTGTTATTTTATACTCCCTGTATATAGTTGTGTTATTTCATATTCCCTGTATATAGTTGTGTTATTTTATACTCCCTGTATATAGTTGTGTTATTTGTACTCATTATGCAGGTAGCCTAGTGGTTAGAGTGTTGGACTAGTAACTGAAACTTTGCAAGTTCAAATCCCTGCGCTGACAAGGTACAAATCTGTCGTTCTGAACAGGCAGTTAACCCACTAAGCCATCATTGACAATAAGGATTTGTTCTTAACTGACTTGCCTCGTTAAATAAACATATTCATTATTCACTGTCTATTTATTCCTTGTGTCACTTCCTGTTTTTGATCATATCTTTATCTTACCTTGAACCCTGCATTGTTGGAAATGGGCCCGGCCCGTCAGGAAGCATTTCACCGTTACACCTGTTGTCTACAAAGCTTGTGACTTTTGATTTGATTTTATAGCAGCTTTGATACCGCAGGAGGTTGTTGGCACCTTAATTGTGGATGACTGGGCTCGTGGTAATGACTGGCACCTTAATTGTGGATGACTGGGCTCGTGGTAATGACTGGCACCTTAATTGGGGATGACTGGGCTCGTGGTAATGACTGGCACCTTAATTGTGGATGACTGGGCTCGTGGTAATGACTGGCACCTTAAATGGGGATGACTGGGCTCGTGGTAATGGCTGGCACCTTAATTGGGGATGACTGGGCTCGTGGTAATGGCTGGCACCTTAAATGGGGATGACTGGGCTCGTGGTAATGACTGGCACCTTAATCGGGGATGACTGGGCTCGTTGTAATGACTGGCACCTTGAATGGGGATGACTGGGCTCGTGGTAATGACTGGCACCTTAAATGGGGATGACTGGGCTCGTGGTAATGGCTGGCACCTTAAATGGGGATGACTGGGCTCGTGGTAATGACTGGCACCTTAAATGGGGATGACTGGGCTCGTGGTAATGGCTGGCACCTTAATTGGGGATGACTGGGCTCGTGGTAATGGCTGGCACCTTAAATGGGGATGACTGGGCTCGTGGTAATGACTGGCACCTTAATTGTGGATGACTGGGCTCGTGGTAATGACTGGCACCTTAATTGGGGATGACTGGACTCGTGGTGATGACTGGCACCTTAAATGGGGATGACTGGGTTCGTGGTAATGACTGGCAACTTAAATGGGGATGACTGGGCTCGTGGTAATGACTGGCACCTTAAATGGGGATGACTGGGCTCGTGGTAATGACTGGCACATTAATTGGGGATGACTGGGCTCGTGGTAATGACTGGCACCTTAAATGGGGATGACTGGGCTCGTGGTAATGACTGGCACCTTAAATGGGGATGACTGGGCTCGTGGTAATGACTGGCACCTTAAATGGGGATGACTGGGCTCGTGGTAATGACTGGCACATTAATTGGGGATGACTGGGCTCGTGGTAATGACTGGCACCTTAAATGGGGATGACTGGGCTCGTGGTAATGACTGGCACCTTAATTGGGGATGACTGGGCTCGTGGTAATGACTGGCACCTTAAATGGGGATGACTGGGCTCGTGGTAATGACTGGCACCTTAATCGGGGATGACTGGGCTCGTTGTAATGACTGGCACCTTAATCGGGGATGACTGGGCTCGTGGTAATGACTGGCACCTTAATTGGGGATGACTGGGCTCGTAGTAATGACTGGCACCTTAATCGGGATGACTGGGCTCGTGGTAATGACTGGCACCTTAATTGGGGATGACTAGGCTCGTGGTAATGACTGGCACCTTAAATGGGGATGACTGGGCTCGTGGTAATGACTGGCACCTTAATCGGGGATGACTGGGTTCGTTGTAATGACTGGCACCTTAAATGGGGATGACTGGGCTCGTGGTAATGACTGGCACCTTAATTGGGGATGACTGGGCTCGTGGTAATGACTGGCACCTTAATTGGGGATGACTGGGCTCGTGGTAATGGTTGGCACCTTAATTGGGGATTACTGGGCTCGTGGTAATGGTTGGCACCTTAAATGGGGATGACTGGGCTCGTGGTAATGACTGGAGCGGAATACGTGGAATGTCATCAAACACATGGTTTCCATTGGCTCTGTTCCAGACATTTTTATGAGCCCGTCCTCCCTTCAGCAGCCTCATGTGTTTAATACAGAGCTGGAGGAGGAGATTCCCAGGCTGTGATGCTGCAAGTTTCCACCTCCATCTACTGGGGCAATGTGGCAACTGAACACAGTCATCTATTTTCCCTCATAACATTGTGTGAGTTTTCTAATGCTTAATTCAAGGACCACCCCCACAGGAAGTTGCCTCCACTGTTTCGACGTAGTATCCTGTCCTAGTGAGGAAATGTACGTTTAGGTTCCACCTCCGAAAGAATGACGGAGGCCACGTGGGGGAATTTCCACGTGGAATTGGTAAACAACAACAAATAGGTCACTGACAGCTGTCAGTATCGCTAGCTAGCATGCTAACCTTATTATCTAGCTAGCTAGTTATTTTGCTAACCCATAGAGAAAGAGAGGACTCATCCTTTGTATCTGCGCCATTAACACGCCTGTGAAAGCATGGCGCAATCTCCATTTTAAAGTAGTCTATTTTCTTCTTAACGATTGGCTGATCCCTCCTAATGACTTAATCAAGGTCACCTGGAAGCGAGCAGCCAATGAAGATGTATGTCTCTTTTAGCCAATAGAGGCCTCTATCATTCTCTATGTGCTAATTTTATCTAGTTAGCTAGCTAATGTCATCTTTATTTTATTTTTTACTATACTGTGTTCGAAAGATTAACCAGCTGTCTCTGTGACTGGTTCTGGAGCTAGATTTCATGGAGAAAACTTCTCCACAGATGCAACTACTGGCCTGTCTTTGACTTCGCCGTCTGTAAGTTATCTCCAAAATATGTGGGAAATTTCCATTAATTGCAACCGCAAATCCGCCATAGAAATAGTTAGAAAGAATAAGACGAAGCTCTGGGTAATATGGATAACTATTGGCACATGACTGATATTTGTTTTTCTACGTTGTAATGGACACGGTGCAGCCTCTGGTAGGTCGGCTGTCGGGAAGGCTTCAGCTACGTTACAGCTGAGCCGAGTCGGCCTGGTGCTCACAGGGGAAGTGAAAAGGATAGGCTGCAATGGCTTTTGCTCATGATCACGTTGCAAATGACACGTAACAATAAGTTCCTTGACATTTTCATTATGCGGATAGACACACGTGGTTTAGTAGCTAATGAATAATAATAATAATAATAATAATAATATAATAATATAATAATAATAATAATAATAATAATAAATAAATAATAATAATAATAATAATAATAATAATAATAATAATAATAATAATATAATAATATAATATAATAATAATAATAATAATAAATAATATAATAATAATAATAATAATAATAATAATAATAATAATAATAAATAATAATAATAATAATAATAATAATAATAATAATAATAATAATATAATAATAATATAATAATATAATAATATAATATAATAATAATAATAATAATAATAATAATAATAATATAATAATATAATAATAATATAATAATAATAATAAATATAATAATAATAATAATATAATATAATAAATAAATAATAATATAATAATAATAATATAATAATAATATAATAATATAATAATATAATATAATAATAATAATAAATAATAATAATAATAATAATAATAATAATATAATAATAATATAATAATAATAATAATAATAATAATAATAATAATAATAATAATAATATAATAATATAATAATAATAATAATAATAATAATAATAATATAATAATATAATAATATAATAATAATAAATAATAATAATAATAATAATAATAATAATAATATAATAATAAATAATAATATAAATAATAATATAATAATAATAATAATAATAATATAATAATATAATAATATAATAATAACATAATAATATAATAATAATAATAATAATAATAATAATAATAATATAATAATAATAATAATAATAATAATATAATAATATAATAATATAATAATAATAATATAATAATAATAATAATAATAATAATAATAAATATAATAATAATATAATAATAATAATATAATAATAATAATAATAATAATATAATAATAATATAATAATATAATAAAATAATAATAATATAATAATAATAATATAATAATATAATAATATAATAATAATAATAATAATAATAATAATAATATAATAATAATAATAATAATAATACTAATAATACTAATAATAATAATATAATAATAATAATATATTAATAATAATAATAATAATATATTAATAATAATAATAATAATAATAATAATATAATAATAACAATAATAATAATAATATAATAATAATAATAACATAAATATAAATGAATGGAGCATGTCGTGAAGCAAAATAGATTTGCACAAATGGGGCAGTTCGGATTTGTAACTTCAAGCCCAAATATATCATACTTCTACTAAAACGATGACTTATTTACTTAAATTGTTGAGCAACACGGCAGGTAAGCTTTGGCCTGTGGTCTTTCAGCTGAAAAAAAAAGTGAATTTCTACTGGTGTGGGTGTTCATGATTTTGTTATTCACCCAATGTTCGCTGATCTGATGGACCCACAACATTACAATTTACGTAAAAATACTTAATACTTAGATGTTGGTTTGTATCAATTACAAGCAATATAGACATCATACATGGTTATTATTAGCCATTTACCTCTGCTAGATCACATTTATCAATAAAAGTTCTGTTATTTTCGGGGGATAAAATGTGATTTGTTTGTAAACAAAGATCTATTGTAATCAAGACACGGGTGGAAGAAATCATGTTTATCTTGAACAAATATAAATAAAATAAGGTTTTCATCACTATTAATGTTTATTGCTTTGAACTGAACAAATTGGAAGGAACATTTTACATACAGAATTTTATGTAAATGATAAATGAGCCCCATTGAACACAAATTAAGGCCCGTCTACACACACCACATGAGGGGCTTTACTGTGTGTGTGTCACGATCTTCTTGGTAGGCAAACTCAGACCAACGTGTTTAGGGTTCCACATTTTATTAAAGTGTAACTACAAACAAAAACAAAAAAAGAAACGAACAACCGTGATGTACAATTGAAGTGCTCTCATGCAAAAATTTAAATTTTATTGGTCACATTACACATGGTTAGCAGATGTTAATGCGAGTGTAGCGAAATGCTTGTGCTTCTAGTTCCGACAATGCAGTAATAACCAACGAGTAATCTAACCTAACAATTCCACAACTACTACCTTATAAACACAAGTGTAAAGGGATGAAGAATATGTACATAAAGATATATGAATGAGAGATGGTACAGAACGGCATAGGCAAGATGCAGTAGATGGTATCGAGTGCATTATATACATATGAGATTCTCCATCGGTTCTGAAAACACCAGCAAGGATTAGAACCCCAAAGTTTGCATGTTAATGAGTTTGGTCCATCTCCTTCCATCTCCCTCCAATTTAATGCAGAACAGAATGATTTTCTGGATGGTGTCTGGGATGAACAGTTGAAAAGAAGACGTTATGTCCTGAACATGAGTAACCACCATCCGCATCGGCCCTGGTTAAATCCTTATCACATTGGCAGCCATGTTGGGTGGGTCATTCCTTGGGCAAGAAGACTGTTCAATTTCACATTTTTCTTTCCATCTATATTTCTCCTCCTGCAGGCTGCTGATGAGCTGGTTGCTGACGGGCTGGTCCTGGGGCTGGCTGAGGGTCAATCTCATCCTCTTCTTCCAACTCACTGTCAGACTCCAAATTGACAGAGACATGATCTCCATATTCGGAAAGTGGAAGACGCTCCTTCCACATTAGTTTCTCTCTCTGCAGAAATGATTTGTAAAGTCCTCTGAGCAGAGATGAGTTTTGCTCAGACTGATTGATTGTGGTAAGGAGCCACACATGCAAAGCTATGCGTTTGTTGGTGTCCCTCCCTTAATTAACACCTGGCTGGGGTAGAGTGTGGGAAAATACCTGGCTGGGGTACAGTGTGGGAAAACACCTGGCTGGGGTACAGTGTGGGAAAATACCTGGCTGGGGTACAGTGTGGGAAAACACCTGGCTGGGTACAGTGTGGGAAAACACCTGGCTGGGGTACAGTGTGGGAAAATACCTGGCTGGGGTACAGTGTGGGAAAACACCTGGCTGGGGTACAGTGTGGGAAAACACCTGGCTGGGTACAGTGTGGGAAAACACCTGGCTGGGGTACAGTGTGGGAAAACACCTGGCTGGGGTACAGTGTGGGAAAACACCTGGCTGGGGTACAGTGTGGGAAAACACCTGGCTGGGGTACAGTGTGGGAAAACACCTGGCTGGGGTACAGTGTGGGAAAACACCTGGCTGGGGTACAGTGTGGGAAAACACCTGGCTGGGGTACAGTGTGGGAAAACACCTGGCTGGGGTACAGTGTGGGAAAACACCTGGCTGGGGTACAGTGTGGGAAAACACCTGGCTGGGGTACAGTGTGGGAAAACACCTGGCTGGGGTACAGTGTGGGAAAACACCTGGCTGGGGTACAGTGTGGGAAAACACCTGGCTGGGGTACAGTGTGGGAAAACACCTGGCTGGGGTACAGTGTGGGAAAACACCTGGCTGGGGTACAGTGTGGGAAAACACCTGGCTGGGGTAGAGCGTGGGAAAACACCTGGCTGGGGTACAGTGTGGGAAAACACCTGGCTGGGGTACAGTGTGGGAAAACACCTGGCTGGGGTACAGTGTGGGAAAACACCTGGCTGGGGTACAGTGTGGGAAAACACCTGGCTGGGGTACAGTGTGGGAAAACACCTGGCTGGGGTACAGTGTGGGAAAACACCTGGCTGGGGTACAGTGTGGGAAAACACCTGGCTGGGGTACAGTGTGGGAAAACACCTGGCTGGGGTACAGTGTGGGAAAACACCTGGCTGGGGTACAGTGTGGGAAAACACCTGGCTGGGTACAGTGTGGGAAAACACCTGGCTGGGGTACAGTGTGGGAAAACACCTGGCTGGGGTACAGTGTGGGAAAACACCTGGCTGGGTACAGTGTGGGAAAACACCTGGCTGGGTACAGTGTGGGAAAACACCTGGCTGGGGTATAGTGTGGGGAAACACCTGGCTGGGTACAGTGTGGGAAAACACCTGGCTGGGTACAGTGGCTGGGAAAAAACACCTGGCTGGGTACAGTGTGGGAAAACACCTGGCTGGGGTACAGTGTGGGAAAACACCTGGCTGGGGTACAGTGTGGGAAAACACCTGGCTGGGTACAGTGTGGGAAAACACCTGGCTGGGTACAGTGTGGGAAAATACTGACTTTTTTGTTTTACAATGTATCGAAATAATGTATCGTAATAACATTGTTCCTGCAAGACATTGTGTAGTTTCACTACAAAGGGAAAAGAGTGAGCGAAAAGCGGGAGACAGACAGACAGGCAGGGAGACAGACAGACAGGCAGGGAGACAGACAGACAGGCAGGGAGACAGACAGACAGGCAGGGAGACAGACAGACAGACAGGAAGGGAGACAGACAGACAGGCAGGGAGACAGACAGTTTCTTGGTGCTATGATGAAACAGCAGGTCCAGAGAGGAGGAAGACAAAGTGAAAGCACATAGCAAACCTTTTTTTGTAATTTTTTTAACTTGTTTTTACCTACACATACACTTTTCCACACTTTTATTACCCTCGGGTCCAGTGGACATAAACACCACATATGTAATATAAATGTATATGTGGGTGCACTCGATGAAAATGTCTTATTTTACATGTTCTTCCAGCCCAATTATCAATATCTAGGTAGACCAGACCCAGCTGGTAATGCATTGGTGGCTATGGGAGAACCAACCCCCTTAAGAAGACTGAAACGGATCATTTTATTCAATAGTAAATGGCCTGAGTTTATCCACCATCTTTTTGGGGGAGACTGAATCTAGCTCTCCGTGTCTGTTCAGATGGAATGTCTGTCTCCTCTGGTTGTGTTATCGGAGCCATATATATAGATATAGTTAAATATAATACAATGCCTGTAATGGACTGATGTTTCTCCTTCACAAGCATTTGGTTGAACATGTTATGAACCCAACCCCCTCCTCAAAAATAAAAATAATAATAATCTAACACTTAACACAGTATGTATTTCTACCATGTTGACTTTGTGTTATATTTAAATAAAGTGAAAAAGTGACAGAAACAATTTAAAGAACCATTGAAAATAACAGGTGAAACAACTACCAGGTGTCACTACTGATTGTCATTCTAACTACCAGGTGTCACTACTGATTATCATTCTAACTACCAGGTGGCACTACTGATTATCATTCTAACTACACTACTGATTATCATTCTAACTACCTGGTGTCACTACTGATTATCATTCTAACTACCAGGTGGCACTACTGATTGTCATTCTAACTACCAGGTGTCACTACTGATTATCATTCTAACTACACTACTGATTATCATTCTAACTACCAGGTGGCACTACTGATTATCATTCTAACTACACTACTGATTATCATTCTAACTACCAGGTGCCACTACTGATTATCATTCTAACTACCAGGTGTCACTACTGATTGTCATTCTAACTACCAGGTGTCACTACTGATTGTCATTCTAACTACCAGGTGTCACTACTGATTGTCATTCTAACTACCAGGTGTCACTACTGATTGTCATTCTAACTACCAGGTGTCACTACTGATTGTCATTCTAACTACCAGGTGTCACTACTGATTATCATTCTAACTACCAGGTGGCACTACTGATTATCATTCTAACTACCAGGTGGCACTACTGATTATCATTCTAACTACCTGGTGTCACTACTGATTATCATTCTAACTTCACTACTGATTATCATTCTAACTACCAGGTGTCACTACTGATTATCATTCTAACTACCAGGTGTCACTACTGATTATCATTCTAACTACCAGGTGTCACTACTGATTGTCATTCTAACTACCCTGTTTCACTACTGATTATCATTCTAACTACCTGGTGTCACTACTGATTGTCATTCTAACTACCCTGTTTCACTACTGATTATCATTCTAACTACCAGGTGTCACTACTGATTATCATTCCAACCAGCAGGTGTCACTACTGATTGTCATTCTAACTACCCTGTTTCACTACTGATTATCATTCTAACTACCTGGTGTCACTACTGATTATCATTCTAACTACCAGGTGTCACTACTGATTGTCATTCTAACTACCAGGTGTCACTACTGATTGTCATTCTAACTTCACTACTGATTATCATTCTAACTACCATGTGTCACTACTGATTATCATTCTAACTACCATGTGTCACTACTGATTATCATTCTAACTACCAGGTGTCACTACTGATTGTCATTCTAACTACCAGGTGTCACTACTGATTGTCATTCTAACTACCAGGTGTCACTACTGATTGTCATTCCAACTACCAGGTGACACTACTGATTATAATTCCAACTACCAGGTGGCACTACTGATTATCATTCTAACTACCAGGTGTCACTACTGATTATCATTCTAACTACCAGGTGTCACTACTGATTGTCATTCTAACTACCAGGTGTCACTACTGATTATCATTCTAACTACCAGGTGTCACTACTAATTATCATTCTAACTTCACTACTGGTTATCATTCTAACTACCAGGTGTCACTACTGATTGTCATTCTAACTACCCTGGTTCACTACTGATTGTCATTCTAACTACCTGGTGTCACTACTGATTGTCATTCTAACTACCTGGTGTCACTACTGATTGACATTCTAACTACCAGGTGTCACTACTGATTGTCATTCTAACTTCACTACTGATTGTCATTCTAACTACCTGGTGTCACTACTGATTGTCATTCTAACTACCTGGTGTCACTACTGATTGTCATTCTAACTACCAGGTGTCACTACTGATTGTCATTCTAACTTCACTACTGATTGTCATTCTAACTACCTGGTGTCACTACTGATTGTCATTCTAACTAACAGGTGTCACTACTGATTATCATTCTAACTACCAGGTGTCACTACTGATTGTCATTCTAACTACCAGGTGTCACTACTGATTGTCATTCTAACTACCAGGTGTCACTACTGATTATCATACTAACTACCATGTAAGACTACTAATTATCATACTAACTATGCTAACTTCTCTGCTGTCAATGACTGGAACGAACTGCAAAAATCACTGAAGCTGGAGACTCATATCGCCCTCGCTAGATTTAAGCGCCAGCTGTCAAAGCAGCTCACAGATCGTTGCACCTGTGCATAGCCCATCTGTAAACAGCCCATCCAATCTACCTCATCCTCATACTGTATTTATTTATTTATCTTGCTCCTTTGCACCCCAGTATCTCTACTTGCACATCCATCTTCTGCACATCTACCATTCCAGTGTTTAATTGCTGTATCGTAATTAGTTGTCCACCATGGTCCATTTATTGCCTTAAACTCCCTTATTTGACCTAATTTGCACACACTGTATATAGACTTGTTCTACTGTATTATTGACTGTATGTTTTGTTTATTCCATGTGTAACTCTGTGTTGTTGTATGTGTCGAACTGATTTCATAATCTTGGCCAGGTTGCAGTTGTAAATGAGAACTTGTTCTCAACTAGCTTATCTGGTTAAAAACGAATGTGAAATAAAAAAATCTATAAACAAATAAAAACGACCATGTTTCACAACTGATTATCAGAGGTTTTTCAACAGTTTTTACCCCCGAGCCATCAGACTCCTCAACAGTTTTACCCCGAGCCATCAGACTCCTCAACAGTTTTTACCCCCGAGCCATCAGACTCCTCAACAGTTTTTACCCCGAGCCATCAGACTCCTCAACAGTTTTTACCCCGAGCCATCAGACTCCTCAACAGTTTTTACCCCGAGCCATCAGACTCCTCAACAGTTTTTACCCCGAGCCATCAGACTCCTCAACAGTTTTTACCCCCGAGCCATCAGACTCCTCAACAGTTTTTACCCCCGAGCCATCAGACTCCTCAACAGTTTTACCCCCGAGCCATCAGACTCCTCAACAGTTTTTACCCCCGAGCCATCAGACTCCTCAACAGTTTTTACCCCCGAGCCATCAGACTCCTCAACAGTTTTACCCCGAGCCATCAGACTCCTCAACAGTTTTACCCCGAGCCATCAGACTCCTCAACAGTTTTTACCCATCAGACTCCTCAACAGCCCCCGAGCCATCAGACTCCTCAACAGTTTTTACCCCGAGCCATCAGACTCCTCAACAGTTTTACCCCGAGCCATCAGACTCCTCAACAGTTTTACCAGCCATCAGACTCCTCAACAGTTTTACCCCGAGCCATTTTTTTACCCCGAGCCATCAGACTCCTCAACAGTATTTACCCCGAGCCATAAGACTCCTCAACAGTTTTTACCCCGAGCCATCAGAGCCATCAGACTCCTCAACAGTATTTACCCCGAGCCATCAGACTCCTCAACAGTATTTACCCCCGAGCCATCAGACTCCTCAACAGTTTTACCCCGAGCCATCAGACTCCTCAACAGTATTTACCCCCGAGCCATCAGACTCCTCAACAGTTTTTACCCCCGAGCCACTGTATATAGCCTCTCTACTGTATATAGCCTCTCTACTGTATATAGCCTCTCTACTGCATATAGCCTCTCAGTACAGGCGCACTGTGATAACCTGCAGGAATCACACAGTAAAGACACACTGTGATAACCTACAGGAATCACACAGTACAGACAGTTAGCTAGATACAAGTTGGCTGGTAGTGGATCTCTACTCTGAATATTTAGTTCCATCTCAAACTACAGACGCTCTGTTGAATGGAGACTTGTTAACCCGAGCAGGCCACGGTGGTAAGCTGAATTCACTGTCATGTTCGTGTACCTATTCCTGGACCTTTGTAAGTCTTCAAACGTTGCTCCAACATTTTTCAAGGGGCCAAATGTTGGGGTAATGTGTTAGATATTACTCGTTAGATATGACGGCACAGTCGGATGCTAGAAGCACAAGCATTTCGCCACACCCTCCAAGAACATCTGATGAACACGTGTACGTGACCAATACAATTAGATTCGATTTGATTTGAAATGTGTGCCACGACAACACACCCCAACACCACCATCACACCCCAACACCACCATCACACCATCACACCCCAACATCACACCCCAACACCACCATCACACCCCAACACCACCATCACACCCCAACATCACACCCCAACACCACCATCACACCCCAACACCACCATCACACCCCAACACCACCATCACACCCCAACACCACCATCACACCCCAACACCACACCCCAACATCACACCCCAACACCACCATCACACCCCAACACCACACCCCAACATCACACCCCAACACCACCATCACACCCCAACACCACCATCACACCCCAACACCACCATCACACCCCAACACCACCATCACACCCCAACACCACCATCACAAGCCTGCAATGTTTCTACACCTGCATTGCTTGCTGTTTGGGGGTTTTAGGATGTGGTTTCTGTACAACACTTTGAGATATCAGCTGATGTACGAAGGGCTATATAAACACATTTGATTTGATTTTGATTTGAATGTTGACAGGCGGCTGATGGATGCATGTTTCTCACGTGAATCTCTATTACACTAGTCCTCCCGTTAGTGTGAAACAGCAGGACCATGGATTCGTTAGACAAGGCAATGTTTTTTCACATTCTCCAGTGTCCAGTGTTTTCGTTCCTCAGCCCCAATGCAACCACAGTTTTTTTTTTTTTCAGAAAGAAGTGGAACTCTGTAAGGTCGTCAGCTGCCATACCGGTAACATTCTCTTGTTTTGCTGAAAGAAGTGGAACTCTGTGGAACTCTTCTCTTGTTTTGCTGAAAGAAGTGGAACTCTGTAAGGTCGTCAGCTGCCATACCGGTAACATTCTCTTGTTTTGCTGAAAGAAGTGGAACTCTGTAAGGTCGTCAGCTGCCATACCGGTAACATTCTCTTGTTTTGCTGAAAGAAGTGGAACTCTGTAAGGTCGTCAGCTGCCAGTTAACATTCTCTTGTTTTGCTGAAAGAAGTGGAACTCTGTACATTCTCTTGTTTTGCTGAAAGAAGTGGAACTCTGTAAGGTCGTCAGCTGCCAGTTAACATTCTCTTGTTTTGCTGAAAGAAGTGGAACTCATTCACGTTAACGTACGGACAAGTTGTGCTTTCTTTCATGGGTCTTTGATGCACCAATGTTGTACTGGACTGTCAGTTGACTAACTGTAGCCTGGCTGTTGCTCTGCACAATTCGTGTCAGTCTCCTTTGTCCTCTTTGATCAATTATCAATTTTTGACCACTGACCACTCATTTTAGACCATTGGCTACAGGTATTTTGGGTGGTGGACCATTCTTGATACACACTGTTAAGAGAAAACCCAGCAGCGTTGCAGTTCTTGACACACTCAAACCGGTGCACCTGGCACCTACTACAATACACTGTTCAAAGGCACTTAAATATTTTGTCTTGCCCATTCACCCTCTGAATGGCACACATAGACAATCCATATCTCAATTGTCTCAAGGCTTAAACATCCTTCTTTAAACTGTCTCCTCCCCTTCATCTACACTGATTTGAAGTGGATTTAACAGGTAACATCAACAAGGCATAATAGCTTTCACCTGGATTCACCTGGTCAGTCTGTCATGGAAAGTGAAGCTATTCCTAATGTTTTTCTAAACTCATTGTTTTAGAGATGTTCTGACCCATCCGTCATGTTATTACAGGTTATGAACACTAGGTGGCAGACGAACACCCTGCAACTACTCTCACTATGATGCTTTTGATATTCTTTCTTTCCATTCAAAGTTCCAGAACTTCCACGATGTTGTGATGTCACAATAATGGAATGGATTATATCCTGTTCTATTTTAGAATTTTGGATCATTAATTGAAATAGAACTTTAAAATAACAGTATCTTCCCTTATTCACTCCACACACTGCAGTAATTTATAGAGACAGATACAGACACAGAGACGCAAATATGGGGAGTTGGGGTCTGTGTCTGGCCATGTCAATCTCCCTCGTCTCCTGGTCCTTCCTCCTCCTCTGCTGCCTGTCCAGTCCTACCCCTAACCCCCTGTCCCTTGCTGACCTGGAGGACTTGAATGCCGTCCCAGCAGAGGTCATCATACACAGCTCTCCCTGCAGCACCACCTGTGGTCTGGGCCTACGCACCCAGGAGCTGTGCCCACTGAGAGAGGGCCAGGTCGGGGAGGAGAAGGACTGCCATGTCCGGAAGGTCCGCTGTGTGGACTCCTGGCAGTGTGGTCTACAGGTGAATAATCTCGCCGTAAATACATACAATTAATCATATTTGGACCACAATGGAAATAAGTCGCTGAGGTTATTGTGTTGTCCTGGTCTGTTGTCCTGGTCTATTGTCCTGGTCTAATGTCCTGGTCTATTATCCTGGTCTAATGTCCCGGTCTAATCTCCTGGTCTATTATCCTGGTCTATTATCCTGGTCTAATGTCCCGGTCTATTATCCTGGTCTAATGTCCCGGTCTATTATCCTGGTCTAATGTCCTGGTCTATTATCCTGGTCTGTTATCCTGGTCTATTATCCTGGTCTGTTGTCCTGGTCTGTTGTCCTGGTCTGTTGTCCTGGTCTGTTGTCCTGGTCTGTTATCCTGGTCTATTATCCTGGTCTGTTATCCTGGTCTGTTGTGTTATCCTGGTCTATTATCCTGGTCTGTTGTGTTATCCTGGTCTGTTATCCTGGTCCGTTGTTTTATCCTGGTCTGTTCTGTTATCCTGGTCTGGTGTGTTATCCTGGTCTGGTGTGTTATCCTGGTCTATTGTCCTGGTCTGTTATCCTGGTCTGTTATCCTGGTCTGTTATCCTGGTCTGTTGTCCTGGTCTGTTGTCCTGTTCTATTATCCTGGTCTGTTGTGTTATCCTGGTCTATTATCCTGGTCTATTATCCTGGTCTATTATCCTGGTCTGTTATCCTGGTCTATTATCCTGGTCTATTATCCTGGTCTGTTATCCTGGTCTGTTGTGTTATCCTGGTCTGGTGTGTTATCCTGGTCTATTATCCTGGTCGATTGTGGTATCCTGGTCTATTATCCTGGTCTATTGTTAATTCCTGGTCTATTATCCTGGTTGATTGTGTTATCCTGGTCTATTATCCTGGTCTGTTGTCTTATCCTGGTCTTTTGTCCTGGTCTATTATCCTGGTATATTGTGCTGTTCTATTATCCTGGTCTATTATCCTGGTCTATTATCCTGGTCTATTATCCTGGTCTAATGTCCTGGTCTATTGTCCTGGTCTATTATCCTGGTCTATTATCCTGGTCTATTGTCCTGGTTATTGTCCTGGTCTATTGTGCTGTTCTATTATCCTGGTCTATTATCCTGGTCTATTATCCTGGTCTATTATCCTGGTCTATTATCCTGGTCTATTGTCCTGGTCTATTATCCTGGTCTATTGTCCTGGTCTAATGTCCTGGTCTATTATCCTGGTCTAGTGTCCTGGTCTATTATCCTGGTCTATTATCCTGGTCTAATGTCCTAGTCAATTGTGCTGGTATATTATCCTGGTCAATTGTCCTGGTCTGTTGTGTTGTCCTGGTCTAATGTCCTGGTCTATTATCCTGGTCTATTATCCTGGTCTAATGTGCTGGTATATTATCCTGGTCAATTGTCCTGGTCTGTTGTGTTGTCCTGGTCTAATGTCCTGGTCTATTGTGCTGGTCTAATGTCCTGGTCTATTGTGCTGGTCTAATGTCCTGGTCTAATCTCCTGGTCTATTATCCTGGTCTATTGTCCTGGTCTAGTGTCCTGGTCTAATGTCCTGGTCTAATCTCCTGGTCTATTATCCTGGTCTATTATCTTGGTCTATTGTCCTGGTCTAGTGTCCTGGTCTAATGTCCTGGTCTAATCTCCTGGTCAATTGTCACATAATTTATTTTTTGCTGCCTATGTACCTCTTTTGTGACTGACAACATCCCATACCAATTCT
Source organism: Oncorhynchus nerka (assembly GCF_034236695.1). NCBI lineage: Eukaryota > Metazoa > Chordata > Actinopteri > Salmoniformes > Salmonidae > Oncorhynchus > Oncorhynchus nerka. The sequence continues at coordinate 92,210,470 of NC_088402.1, read as the reverse complement.
TGTCCATGTAGTAGCGGTAGGAATCCCAGGTCTGACAGGAAATTCTGATGTGCAGAGAGGTGGCAATTGGAGGGTTTCCGGCATCAGTATCTCCTGTGGTTGTACCCTTGAAGTACATTTCCCCCTCCTCCTCCCCCTCGTCTTTCTATTCCACCTCCTCCGCCTCCCCCCTCTTCCTCTTGTACTCCTCTTCTCCAGACTGTCACTGTGCAAGCTGGTCAGCGGTTGGAGCTGGACTGTCTGGGTGAGGTGATGGAGGCCATGGGCCGCTTCTCCTTCCGGGTATCGTGGCGCCACGCCCGGGGGGTGGTGACCACCGACGACTCTCTGCTGAGACGCTGGGACGCCCCCAGGCTGGACCGGCTGATCTTGGACCCGGTGAGTGAGCTAGGTTGAAGATAACCAAGGTTAAGTCAAGAGGGTTCTAAAAATTCTCAGAACTCTTTGTATGAATGCAGAAGAATTCTAAACGGACGGAAGCAACGATTCTAGTTAGCAACGGCGATGGTTCCGTTTATTTTGTCGAAAGCTTACTCACGTGACTAGAACATTGTCCTTACATGAATATCTTCAACCTAGGTGAGGGAGGAGGATGCTGGGACATACCGTTGTGATGTACAGGACACTGATTACCGCAGGGTCAAGAGACTCTACCTGGGGCTCAAGGTGGGAGGCATTTCATTCTATCCAGACCTGGAATCCCAAAAAATACTGTTTGAAATAAATAAATAATAACTTTATCTGTGAGTATTTTGACCTACATAACCTTAGTTGAATGCATTGATTATAAGTCACTCTGGATAAGAGCCTTAGCTAAATTAAAAACAAAAGTTGATATTAAAACTCACTCATATTGTTATGGGCCTTCCTCCCCTCAGCTTTCATTGAACCGTTAAAATCCAGCTTGGAGTCAAAATAAATGTTATATATAATATTTTCCTTCTCTTCTTTCCATCCAGGTGCTTCCTCCTGAGGCTCTCAGACTGGACTTCCCCTCTGCTCTGGCTCGGTGGGACGATGAGGATGAGGATTCCCATGGTAACATCATCGTGGTGAAAGATGATGAGGACCTGTACAGCAGCACAGTCATCAAGGGCATCGTGTTGAAAAGCCTCTGGGTCGCGGTGGCCGTCTTCTTCTTTGGTATTTTGTCATTTTATTTAACGAGGCAAGTCAGTGAAGAACAAATTCTTATTTGCAATGACAACCTACACCGGCCAAACCCAGACAACACTGGGTCAGAATTGAACCAGGGTGTCTGTAATGACACCTCTAGCACTGAGATGCAGTGCCTTAGACCACTGCACCACTCAGGAGCCTATCATTTTATTGTAGCATGATGTACTACTGTACCCATAATGCTCTGTAAGCTTATAAAGTTACGGTAACTTTCCCAAAATTCCCAGGTTTTCCAGAAATCCTGGTCGGAGGATTCTGCATTTCCTGTTTATTCCCTCCTGATTCTGGAAGTTTCCCAACTGCGATTTCTGGAAAACCTGGGAATTTTGGGAAAGTTATCTGTAACCATGTCCTTTTATTTAATCTTTAAAGAAATATCTTATTTTATTAAAGCCGAAGCTAACACTATAGTGTCCCATCTGTCTCCTTAATTAATACAGGTATGTACAGGGAATACGCCCTGGCCCGTGTCTGCCTGGGCCGCCCCGATGGTCCGCCTCTCCCTAACAGAACCCCTTTCTCCATTAATACCATCACGCCACCAGCAGGTGGCATTGTTGACCCCATGTGTACTGCCGCTGATAGACACAAATAAATGGCCTGTGGGCTGCTACTACCGTGCACAAACAATTCGTTGGACTATGAATGGTGTCGTTTGTTTGTAGAGAAAAACATTTAGTCAGAACATTTACTCAATATAAAAGCCACTTAACATGAAACTTTAGCCTGTTTGACAACCGTTTGTAATGTTTAGAGCTCATGTTTACATGAGAATTTAGTGGAGGCTGCTGAGAGGATGACGACTCATAATAATGTCTGGAATGGAATAGAATGTGTGGATTGGAGTAAATAGAATGGTGTCAAACGTGTGTTTCATTCCATTCCATTTAGTCCATTCCAGCCTTTATTACGAGCCTTCCTCCCCTCAGCAGGCTCCACTGGAATATGAAGACAGACTCTCAAGCTTTCATGTACAGACAGATTTCATGAAAGGAGATGTCTGTTTTCTCAGCCCGAGAAGGGAGTTATTGCTTCCTTGAAATGTAATGGTGTGTTAAAAAAGGACAACTAGTTGTTTTCTGGGAAAGGACGAGGGATGATTTTTCCTGCATCATCTCACAATAACTGTAAAATGGTACAAGTACCTTCCAATTATTTCCCCCCAAAAAGCATTATCTTCTTCATAGAAATGTATTTTTAGAAATGTATTTTTAAAGGTTAGACGCGATCTAAGGAATCATAATTTCGACCTGACGAAGGCCTGTGTCATGTCAGTATGTTGTCAGTAAAAGTGGTAATTTAGTGTCCTCTGTTCAAGTAAAAAAGAAGAAGAAGGACTTCCTTATCCCAACGTCTGCGTCATTTCACCCCCCCAAAAAAGGTGCCTTTTGCATCCCTTTAATACTTTAAGTAGAAATTGTGCACCAGTATTGAATTTTAAAAGCCTGTTATATTTAAATGAAGTGCCCTTTAATTTTAGACCACATAGAGAATTCAATAAATCCGATTTTTTTAATGTGAATAATGTCTTGCTAAAGTTCCAAAATTCACGCATTTTTACATGACCCTGTGATAACCCTGTGTCACTTATGATTTTAAACCACTTAATCCAAACATTTATCAGAAGTTTCTCCATCACTGTAAAGTCCTAGTTAGTTTGTTGCTTTGACAAAGTACTGTCTGAAGACAACTATTCATTTCCTGTGATTTAGTGATTCATTTACCGTCTGTCCTTCATGTTAAGGTCAACCGTGTTACACGTGAACTGAACTCTCATTTTAATATGGGAAATATGTATTTTTTAAATTAAATAAAAAGAAAACATCTGATTGTCTCGTCATAGATTAAAAACAGGTCAAGTGGTTTGACTCTTTCTGCCCATTTTCAGAAAACTGAAACTGGCTCAAGCAAAACAAGTCAACCCTGTTACCCACAGATAGTCAGGCCAGACACTTTTTATACAATTTAAAAACATTTTTTTGTGAAGCTTGCATTCAATTGCCACTCCATGTTACACAAAAAAGCAAGCTTTGTCACTAGGGGATTTATGGATGATTTAAGAAGAAATCGTCAAACGCGTAGAGTCAACCCTGTTTTGTTAGGCTTTTTGACATTATCGATCATAGTCTGATGTGTTCTGGCTTTACACCCCCTGCTATAATGTGGATAAAGAGTTACCTGTCTAACAGAACACAGAGGGTGTTATGGCTTTACACCCCCTGCTATAATGTGGATAAATAGTTACTTGTCTAACAGAACACAGAGGGTGTTATGGCTTTACACCCCCTGCTATAATGTGGATAAATAGTTACTTGTCTAACAGAACACAGAGGGTGTTATGGCTTTACACCCCTGCTATAATGTGGATAAATAGTTACTTGTCTAACAGAACACAGAGGGTGTTATGGCTTTACACCCCTGCTATAATGTGGATAAATAGTTACTTGTCTAACAGAACACAGAGGGTGTTATGGCTTTACACCCCCTGCTATAATGTGGATAAATAGTTACTTGTCTAACAGAACACAGAGGGTGTTATGGCTTTACACCCCTGCTATAATGTGGATAAATAGTTACTTGTCTAACAGAACACAGAGGGTGTTATGGCTTTACACCCCCTGCTATAATGTGGATAAATAGTTACTTGTCTAACAGAACACAGAGGGTGTTATGGCTTTACACCCCCTGCTATAATGTGGATAAATAGTTACTTGTCTAACAGAACACAGAGGGTGTTATGGCTTTACACCCCCTGCTATAATGTGGATAAATAGTTACTTGTCTAACAGAACACAGAGGGTGTTATGGCTTTACACCCCCTGCTATAATGTGGATAAATAGTTACTTGTCTAACAGAACACAGAGGGTGTTATGGCTTTACACCCCTGCTATAATGTGGATAAATAGTTACTTGTCTAACAGAACACAGAGGGTGTTATGGCTTTACACCCCCTGCTATAATGTGGATAAATAGTTACTTGTCTAACAGAACACAGAGGTGTTATGGCTTTACACCCCCTGCTATATTGTGGATAAATAGTTACTTGTCTAACAGAACACAGAGGGTGTTATGGCTTTACACCCCCTGCTATAATGTGGATAAATAGTTACTTGTCTAACAGAACACAGAGGGTGTTATGGCTTTACACCCCCTGCTATACTGTGGATAAATAGTTACTTGTCTAACAGAACACAGAGGGTGTTATGGCTTTACACCCCCTGCTATACTGTGGATAAATAGTTACTTGTCTAACAGAACACAGAGGGTGTTATGGCTTTACACCCCCTGCTATACTGTGGATAAATAGTTACTTGTCTAACAGAACACAGAGGGTGTTATGGCTTTACACCCCCTGCTATAATGTGGATAAATAGTTACTTGTCTAACAGAACACAGAGGGTGTTATGGCTTTACACCCTCTGCTATACTGTGGATAAATAGTTACTTGTCTAACAGAACACAGAGGGTGTTATGGCTTTACACCCCCTGCTATAATGTGGATAAATAGTTACTTGTCTAACAGAACACAGAGGGTGTTATGGCTTTACACCCCCTGCTATACTGTGGATAAATAGTTACTTGTCTAACAGAACACAGAGGGTGTTATGGCTTTACACCCCCTGCTATACTGTGGATAAATAGTTACTTGTCTAACAGAACACAGACAGTGTTCTTTATTGGAAGACTCTCCATCATAATCAGGAATTAAGTAAAGCCAGTGTGTCTATGTATGTGGATGACTCAACACTATACACATCAGCTACTACAGCGACTGAAATGACTGCAACCCTTAACAAAGAGATGTATTTAGTTAAAGAATGGGTGACAAGGAATATGGTAGCCCTAAATATTTCTCTAAACTAAAAGAATTGTGTTTGGGACAAATCGTTCACTTAACCCTGAACCTCAACTAAATCGTGTAATAAATTATGTGGAAATGGAGCAAGTTGAGATGGCTAAACTGCGTGGAGTAACCCTGGATTGTAAACTGTCATAGTCAAAACATATTGATACAACAGTAGCTACGAGGGGGGGGGAGTCTGTCAAAGGCAGGTCCTACAGCTCCTAGTTTTGTCGGAACCTGGACTACTGTTCAGTCGTGTGGTCAGGTTCCACAAAGAGGGACTTAGGGAAAAGTACAATTGGCTCAGAACAGAGCAGCACGGCTGTCCCTTGGATGTGTACAGAGAGCAAACATTAATATGCATGAAAATGTCTCCTGGCTCAAGGAAGAGGAGAGATTAACTTCATCGCTAATTGTATTTGTGAGAGATATTGACATACTGAATGCACAAGCTATCTGTTTAAAACTACTAACACACAGCTCTGACACCCATGCATACCCCACAAGACATGCCACCAGAGGTCTCTTCACAGTCCCCAAGTCCAGAACAGACTATGGGAGGCGCACAGTACTACATAGAGCCATGACTACATTGAACTCTACTCCACAGTACTACATAGAGCCATGACTACATGGAACTCTATTCCACAGTACTACATAGAGCCATGACTACATGGAACTCTATTCCACAGTACTACATAGAGCCATGACTACATGGAACTCTATTCTACAGTACTACATAGAGCCATGACTACATGGAACTCTATTCCACAGTACTACATAGAGCCATGACTACATGGAACTCTATTCAACAGTACTACATAGAGCCATGACTACATGGAACTCTACTCCACAGTACTACATAGAGCCATGACTACATGGAACTCTATTCCACAGTACTACATAGAGCCATGACTACATGGAACTCTATTCCACAGTACTACATAGAGCCATGACTACATGGAACTCTATTCCACAGTACTACATAGAGCCATGATTACATGGAACTCTATTCCACAGTACTACATAGAGCCATGACTACATGGAACTCTATTCCACAGTACTACATAGAGCCATGACTACATGGAACTCTATTCCACAGTACTACATAGAGCCATGACTACATGGAACTCTATTCCACATCAGGTAACTGATGCAAACAGTAGAATCAGATGTATAAATAGATAAAAATACACCTTATGGAACAGCGGGGACTCTTAAGAGAGACACACACAGGCACAGACATACGCATGATAACACACTCGTCCACATGGGTTTTGCATTGTAGATTTGTGGTAGTAGGGTAGTCGCCTGAGGGAACAGTGAAATGTAATGTCATGTCACATTTTAAATTGTATATATCTGCCTTAACATGCGGCTCCTAAGGAAGAGTAGCTGCTGCCTTGGCAGGAACTAATGAGGATCCATAATAAACCCCAGGAAGAGTAGCTGCTGCCTTGGTACGAACTACTGGGGATCCATAATAAACCCCAGGAAGAGTAGCCTCTGCCTTGGCAGGAACTAATGAGGATCCATAATATACCCCAGGAAGAGTAGCTGCTGCCTTGGCAGGAACCAATGAGGATCCATAATAAACCCCAGGAAGAGTAGCTGCTGCCTTGGCAAGACCCAATGAGGATCCTGCCAGGGTAGCCTAGTGGTTAGAGTGGTGGACTAGTAACCAGAAGGTTGCATGTTCAAACCCCTGAGCTGATAAGGTACAAATCTGTTGTTCTGCCCCTGAACAGGCAGCTAACCCACTGTTCCTAGGCCGTCATTGAAAATAAGAATTTGTTCTTAACTGACTTGCCTAGTAAAATAAATAAAACAATTCTGAAGTAATTTTTTAAAATGTAATATCTTGACATGAAAAAACATGTTTTGTAATGAAGTTGAACAAGTGCTCCTTGTGACAGAACATTAACAATAGGTGAAACTCAATCAAATTGGCGAAGTTACACTTTTCTTAATTAATAACCTGTTGTGACTCTAGGGGCAGTATTTTCTTATTTGGAAAAAAAACGTTCTCGTTTTAAACGGGATATTTTTTCAGGACAAGATGCTAGAATATGCCAATAATTGACAGCTTTCGATAGAAAACACTCTAACGTTTCCAGAACTGTAAAGATATTGTCTGTGAGTATAACAGAACTGATGTAGCAGGCGAAAGCCTGAGAAAAATCCAATCCGGAAGTGCCCCAGGTTTTGAAAGCACTGCGTTCCAATGAGTCCCTATTGAACTGTGAGTGTGCTATGAACCAGCTTACGCTTTTTACGTATTCCCCAAAGTGTCTACAGCATTGTGACGTAGTTTTACGCATTTATGTTGAAGAATAGCCGTAGGCGGCCACATTGCGTAAGTGGTCACATGGTGGCTCCGAGAGAGATTCTCGTGTAAAATACAGAGGTAGCCATTACTCCAATCGGTCCTACTGAAAAACGAATTGTCCCGACGGATATATTATCGAATAGATATTAGAAAAACACCTTGAGGATGGATTATAAACAAAATTTGCCATGTTTCTGTCGATATTATGGAGCTAATTTGGAATATTTTTCGCCGTTTTCGTGACTGCAATTTCCAGTCGATTTCTCAGCCAAAAGTGAAGAACAAACGAAGCTATTTCGCATACAAAAATAGTATTTTGGGAAAAAAATTAACTTTGGCTATCTACCTGGGAGTCTCGTGAGTGAAAACATCCGAAGTTCATCAAAGGTAAACAATTTAATTTGATTGCTTTTCTGATTTGTGACAAGGTTGCCTGCTGCTAGCAAGGCATAATGCTATGCTAGGCTATCGATAAACTTACACAAATGCTTGTCTAGCTTTGACTGTAAAGCATATTTTGAAAATCTGACATGACAGGGTGATTAACAAAGGCTAAGCTGTGTCTCAATATATTTAATTTGTGATTTTCATGAATAGGAATATTTTCTAGGGATATTTATGTCCGTTGCGTTATGCTAATTATTGTCAGGCGATGATTACGCTCCCGGATGCGGGATGGGGAATATCAAGAGTTAAAAGGCAGCAAATGAATGGAATGACCCGTCAAATGTTTTTCTTTCTTCTAATGAATCACCCTCACCATAAATCTCCAAGAAGATCCCAAACACAGACTTGTCCATTTCATTTTAGTGAGTCCCTCTATGCATTTGTTTTCTTATTGATATTCAAAACACAAAATACAGTTAAATTCTTCAATGATCACCACACTCTTTGTCTTACCTTTGCCATCTACAACTACCATTGTCTGTACTGTATATGATATTCAGGGATGGAAATTACTGCTAGCTTGATAATGTGCCCCTACTAGCCTGCTAGCTTGATAATGTGCCCCTACTAGCCTGCTAGCTTGATAATGTGGCCCTACTAGCCTGCTAGCTTGATAATGTGCCCCTACTAGCCCGCCAGACCAGTGAAATGTCTTTCCAAATATCGAACGGCTCAGATTTTTTCACTTGAATGTTACCCGGGTTTGCTAGTTGAAATCACAGTCTACTAGGCCCGGGTTAGCTAGTTGAAATCGCAGTCTACTAGGCCTGGGTTAGCTAGTTGGAATCACAGTCTACTAGGCCCGGGTTAGCTAGTTGAAATCGCAGTCTACTAGGCCCGGGTTTGCTTAAGTTCCATGATATTCAATGTAATTTGAAGATTTTGGATACGGAAAATATCTCCATGGTACTATTGTGAATATACTGTAGTAATACGCTTTTCAATGATGCAGCCATATCTCCCCAGCTATTGATGCAACCGTACTTCCACAGTTAACGATGCAGCCGTACCTCCCCAGCTATTGATGCAGCCGTACTTCCACAGTTAACGATGCAGCCGTACCTCCCCAGCTATTGATGCAGCCGTACCTCCCCAGCTATTGATGCAGCCGTAGCTCCCCAGCTATTGATGCAGCCGTACTTCCACAGTTAACGATGCAGCCGTACCTCCCCAGCTATTGATCCAGCCGTACCTCCCCAGCTATTGATGCAGCCGTACTTCCACAGTTAACGATGCAGCCGTACTTCCACAGTTAACGATGCAGCCTTACCTCCCCAGCTATTGATCCAGCCATACCTCCCCAGCTATTGATGCAGCCGTACTTCCACAGTTAACGATGCAGCCGTACCTCCCCAGCTATTGATGCAGCCGTACTTCCACAGTTAACGATGCAGCCGTACCTCCCCAGCTATTGATCCAGCCGTACCTCCCCAGCTATTGATGCAGCGGTACTTCCCCAGCTATTGATGCAGCCGTACTTCCCCAGCTATTGATCCAGCCGTACCTCCCCAGCTATTAATGCAGCCGTACTTCCACAGTTAACGATGCAGCCGTACCTCCCCAGCTATTGATGCAGCCGTACTTCCACAGTTAACGATGCAGCCGTACCAACCCAGCGATTGATGCAGCCGTACTTCCACAGTTAACGATGCAGCCGTACCTCCCCAGCTATTGATGCAGCCGTACCTCCCCAGCTATTGATCCAGCCGTACCTCCCCAGCTATTGATGCAGCCGTACCTCCCCAGCTATTGATCCAGCCGTACCTCCCCAGCCATTGATGCAGCCGTACTTCCACAGTTAACGATGCAGCCGTACCTCCCCAGCTATTGATGCAGCCGTACTTCCACAGTTAACGATGCAGCCATACTGCTGTTGAAATCCTCATATAATTGACGACCGATGATCAGAGAGCTATTAGTACACTGTGTGTATAATTGCACCAGGCTACCTCTGATTAAAGGGAAATATTAAGAATTGTCCAGACAGTCATTGCCAGACATCCAGACATTGCCTCTCTGATTGTTTTGTCTCCTCACTCTGGGGTTAAATTACCCTCCTATTAAACTACAGAGTTGTCATGTAGTTTAGTTTTCCCAGAGTACAGCTTTTAATGAATGTCAATTAACTTACAACGGTGTCCCAAATGGCACTCTATTCCCTGTATACAGTAGCACACTAATGAAGTGCACTACTCTGGTTAAATGAAGTGCACTACTCTGGTTCAATGAAGTGCAATATATAGGGAATAGGGTGCCATTTCGAAAGCAGACATGGAATCCATGCTCCTGGCGAATGCTTGATTTTTCCTCATCATTAGGTTGTAATGTGTGTGTGTGTTCGTGTGTGTGTGTGTGTGTGTCCAAGCCAACGCCACAGGAATTATGAAAAAAAGTTAAATTCCCCCCCCACACTTGAGCCTTGCTCAAGGGCCCAACAGTAGCAGATTGTTTTGTGGATATGAACCCAGTGGCCCTTCAGTCACCAGGTTAATATCAGCCTTTAGTTCTAGAGCTCAGAACACGACCTTTTGGCGACAGGTTCAACTTCAACTACCTACATGCTGTGCATAGATTTTAGCACTTGATCTCACCAGAAATAGTCTAGATCTGCTCTCTTCTTCTGTCTCCGCTGTGATTGGTCACATTCTGCTCTCTTCTTCTGTCTCCGCTGTGATTGGTCACATTCTGCTCTCTTCTTCTGTCTCCGCTGTGATTGGTCACATTCTGCTCTATTCTGTCTCCGCTGTGATTGGTCACTTTCTACTCTCTTCTTCTGTCTCTGCTGTGATTGGTCACATTCTGCTCTCTTCTTCTGTCTCCGCTGTGACTGGTCACATTCTACTATCTTCTTCTGTCTCCGCTGTGATTGGTCAAATTCTGCTCTCTTCTTCTGTCTCCGCTGTGATTGGTCAAATTCTACTCTCTTCTTCTGTCTCTGCTGTGATTGGTCACATTCTACTCTCTTCTTCTGTCTCCGCTGTGATTGGTCAAATTCTACTCTCTTCTTCTGTCTCTGCTGTGATTGGTCACATTCTACTCTCTTCTTCTGTCTCCGCTGTGATTGGTCGAATTCTGCTCTCCTGTCTCCACTGTCATGACGTTGGCCTGTGGGTAAGGTTTATGACCCCCATCCCCCCATAAATACCTTTCTCCCTTCCCTCTCTCTTGACTCTAAAGAAGCACTCTTGAAGAGCCTTTGTTAAACATAGAGAGTCTGGGAACATCAAACAAGTGGGAGGAAAGGAACCATATTTCGGTAATAGAACCAGTTGAATATATGCGTTGGTACTTAATGAATATGACGTCAGTTCGGTTTTCATTATGACTGAAGAAAAAGGAAAGTCTACACATTCTAGTTATCAGATTCACATGGAATTGTTGTGCAATTCAAATGTTTAAATAAAACTATTTGTGAAAAGATTAAATGTAATTTTGGCTTCCAAATGTGAGATTTGGGTTTTCATAAGATAGGGCTCTGCTCAATCAGTGGCCCGCCCCTGTGAAGAGACATGGGGCTGTAAACTATGAAACACACCCTTCTCTCCCTCCACAATTTTAGCCCTTGACGAAAATGTAACCTCCTGTTCCGAGGACGATAGGACGACGGTCCAAATGTTGAAATGTCAACTACAGAACTAAGCCAACTTCAGCGTATCCAGTTCTCCGCCAGAGACACTCTTCAAAGGATAAAGGACTCTGTTGTATAAGGCATGTATAAGAATGTATAAGATTCTGTATTTTTCGACAGAGTAGCTGCCAACAACCCGATAGAGACATAGTCTCTCCCTTTGTCCCTTGGTCCCTCAGTCTTCCCACTATTTCACTCAAAACCAACCCCTATTCTTTGTGTAACCAGCTGTCATATCTGTTCCGTCCGCTAGAGACGTTTTCCTTTATGACATAATTTGCAATCAAGGTATGTTTCATTCTGTGTATATGTAATTCTGTGTGATTAGTTAGGTATTTAGTAAATAAATAATTCAACCATTTTGCATTGTTGATTCAACTTGTTAGGTTCGTGAAGATAACCAAGAATTTACAACTTTCAGATGAGACTGAAATAAGGTGACGATTAATATTGACTGCTATTGATGTAAAATATTACCAGGTCTTTAAGAGTTTATTCGGGAGATTACAGCTCTATAAATACTCTTTTGTGGTGCCCCGACTTTCTAGTTAATTACATTTACATGATTAGCTCAATCAGGTAATATTAATTACAGAGAAAAGATTTTATAGAATAGCATGTCATATCACTTAATCCGGCATAGCCAAAAACACTACACCACTGAGATGACAAGCTGCTCTAACTGGACAGAGCTCTACATCGCCTTGACATGAGACGATTAAAGGTTAAAGAACACAACTTTTTGATTTGAATTGTGCCATTCATTCCATTGACGTGAAGGTTGTGGGCATCATTAACACAATAACTTCAGAGAGTTTCAGATGCAGAGATAGAAGTGTGTGTGTGTGTGTGTGTGTGTGTGTGTGTGTGTGTGTGTGTGTGTGTGTGTGTGTGTGTGTGTGTGTGTGTGTAGAGAAGCTCATTACATTAGCGTGGGAGAAGAAAGAGTGTCTTAGAAACTGCTTGTCTTCAGGTACTATAACTCTCCATGGTAACCCAACTAATGACCAAAGTATTTTATCTCTTTAATGCCAATTATATTTCAATGGAAATCGTGTCAAAAACTATAGTAGATAAAGTTTCGGAAAGTAGACAGACAAGGTGTCCCCTTTTCCACATTTTTTTATGTTGCATTGTTATGCTTTATTCTAAAATTGATTTTAAAAAAAAATCTTCATCCTCAATCAACACACAATACGCCCAATAATGACATAATGAGGTTTTTAGACATTTTTGCAAATCTATTAAAAATTCAAACAGAAGTATCGCATTTACAGAAGTATATAGACCCTTTGCTATGAGACTCGAAATTGAGCTCAGGTGTATTCTGTTTCCATTGATCATCCTTGAGATGTTTCTACAACTTTATTGGAGTCGACCTGTTGTAAATTCAATTGTTTGGAACTGATTTGGAAAGGCACACACCTGTCTATATAAGGTCTCACAGTTGACAGTGCATGTCAGAGAAAAACAAGCCATGAGGTCAAAGGAATTGCCATTAGAGCTGAGAGACAGGATTGTGTCGAGGTACAGATCTGGGGAAGGGTACCAAAAAATGTCTACAGCATTTAAGGTCCACAAGAACACAGTGGCCTCCATCATTCTTACATAGAAGTCGTTTTGAAACACCAAGATTCTTGCTAGAGCTGGCCGCCCGGCCAAACTGAGCAATCGGGGGTGAAGGGCCTTGTGTAGGGAGGTGACCACGAACTCGATGGTCACTCTGACAGAGCTCCAGAGTTCCTCTGTGGAGATGGGAGAACCTTCCAGAAGAACAACCCTATCTGCAGCACTCCACCAATCAGGCCTTTACAGAGTGGCCAGACAGAAGCCACTCCTCAGTAAAAAGCACCTGACAGCCCGCTTGGAGTTTGCCAAAAGGCACCTAAAGGACAAAGTATGTCTAACTAACGATATATGTTTCTAACATTTATTTATTTCTGTACTTAAATACAGAGGTTTAGGACAGCTTTGTAATGGATACGCTGAACGAGTGTAACTTCGCCTCATTGATTCTAAAGTTTGAAAGTAAGTACAACTGAGAAGTAGATTGTTTAAAGTGGGGACAGCATTTTGGGGGACGAAAACACAGACTTGTATTGACCCTGTGTAAAACAGCAGGTCTTCCATATTGTGATAACCATTAGTACAACCTTAGCAGAAACTTGAAAGACTTAACTTCACTAGAGCCTTATAGAACCATACAGCCACTTTGGGACTAGACATAATAAATGTACAGCTACCATACAAATCAAAATGCAAACTGTAGTGGGTCTAGGGTGGCCGGTAAGGTGTTGGTGATATGATCCTTGAACTAGCCTCTGAAAGCATTTCATGATGACAGAAGTGAGTGCTAAGGGGCGGTAGTCATTTCGTTCAGTTATCTTTGCCTTCTTGGGTACAGAAACAATGGAGAACATCATGAGGTATATGGGGACAACAGACTGGGAGGTTAAATATGTCGGTAAACACACCAGGCAGCTCGGAGGATGTGGCTGGGGATGCCGTCTGGGCCAGCAGCCTTGAATGGTTCTCGTGACTCTCGTGACTGGTACGTCCTGTTTGAGTGTCTGCCTATAAGCCGGGACGATGCAAGACGGCATCGTGGTCGGATTTACCAAAGGGAGGGCGGGTGAGGGCTTTGTATGCATTGTGGAAGTTAGAGTAGCAGTGGTCGAGAGTATTCCAGTAGATAGTATGGCCTTCATTTTACCATACTTTCTTTATTGGTCATTTGCATAGATATTCTGTCACAGTGACCAACCTGATACACAACACGGGCTTGGAGCAGCTCAAAAGGCACTTAGGGTAAGGTGCCTTGGTCAAGGGCACAACAGCAGTAGGTAGTATACAGAGATAGTGTAGCTAGTAACCCTTTAGCTGCCGGACAGTTTTCAATGCAGACAGCTAGGGGCTGAGGACAGGAATACTTTGAGAGTTAGGTTAATTGATTAATTGCAATTGAATTGCCATATTAGGCATTACTCGATTGCTAACTTTTAAAATGCCAAAATAATGTTTTCAGTGTCCTCATTTTGCTTTTGTTTTGTGTTTTGTGATTGTTTTCATGCAACAAGCTTTGGACAAAGGACATCCACAGGGCCGCCATCTCCACAAGAAAAGGCAACAGTTCTGAACTGGGTTTGATTTAGTTTTTGGTTTATTAATTATTCAAATATTTTGTAATTATCTTTTAAACTTCCATTGGTTGAAATCTATTGCTCAGTTATCACTTGGCTCATGTAAATAATTATGTAATTGCCACTTTAAACATCTTATCAACATCCGCATAGTGTTCACATTTCTCTCATGTAAATGTTGTAGTTACATTAAAATATTAAATTATTTATTTATTTATCCAGTCTTTGCTCTTTTCTTCCGATTGCAAGTTGTATTTTTTTTTATCTGTTAAGTAATTGAACACATGTTTAGTATGTTAACGACATTCAGTATGTTTCATCTTTTTTTCTATGTGAAGTAAGTTCATTTCAAGTTATTGTGAATTTGTTTATGTAAATGAAACATTTCAATGATGTTAACACTCAGTAACTAAAACCTGATCTAATTTGCATATTCATATTAAGTTTGCAGCAAATTTCCAGCAACAATAGAATTGTTTGCCACAAGTTCAAATTTACCTCAACAGTTTGACACAAAATTAATTCGCAAGTGAAAATGTGTATGATTTCTCTCCTCTTTTTTTACATTGTTGTAAGTAATAATAATAATTTAAGTAATAATTTTACTTTACTTTACCGGTTGTTCATGAAGCAGGTGACAAATAAAATAGCATTTGATTTTATCAAAGTTATTGATATGCATCAATGGATTCACATTTAATTTTATATAAAAGTTATCAAGCATTTTTCTTTCTATTCTACCTCGTTTTGTAATTTAGCAATTTAGTGTGGAACGATGCTGAGTGAGCACATCACACATGCATCTGTTAATGTGACTCAATGCTGCTTTTTGATAATAAATGTTCAAAGATTGTTCCACCCAGGACTCATCCATCAACATTGAGGAATATACATTGTCAGTCACAGTCTTCATTAGGAAATGTGTTGATGTTGTTGTACCCACAATAACAATCCGGACAAACCCCAACCAGAAACCCTGGATGAATGGAGATGTCCGTATTATACTGAGAGCATGTATTGCAACATTCAATGTCGGCAGAACGAACCTCGATGACTCTGTGAAGCATGACGAGTACAAGTCAAGCAGGTACAAGCTCCACAAATCCATTATGGACTCAAAAAGACAATACAGACTTTATTAAAATTGAATTGATGTTCACAACTCAGACTCACAAAACATGTGGCAAGGACTACGGACTATCATGGACAACAGACTATCAAGGACTATAGACTATCATGGACTACAGACTATCATGGACTACAGACTATCATGGACTACAGACTATCAAGGACTACATACTATCAACGACTACAAACACCAATCCAGTTGTGTGGTGCCCACTGAAGCCTCCCTCCCAGACGAGCTTAAAACATCCTATACTCACTTCGAGGTAGACTGCTAGGAAGACTTGCTGCTCCGGGCAACGACCAGGTGCTTTTGCTCTTCAAGGCTGACGTGAGGGAAAACTCTCAAAAGAGTGAAGATATCCATTGCCGCGTCCTCAGTGAGCTGACCAGATGGAGGCCTCTTCTCAGACATCTTTAACCTGTCCCTGTCTCAGGCTGTAGTCCCTACCTACTTCAAGGAGACCACCATCGTACCAGTACCCAAGAAAAACAAAGGTGGCATGCCCAAATTACTATTGACTCTCACCGGTCATCATGAAGTGTTTTGAGAGGCTGGTTATGGCCCACATCAATGCCAGCAAGCCAGGCCCACTGGACCCTACCACTCCAATTAGCCTACCGCTCCAACAGATCCATTGAAGAGTCCATTTCCATCGCCCGAACACATTTGGAGAAGAGTAACACCTATGTGAGAATGTTGTTCATTGACTACAGTTCAGCATTCAACACTATTGTTTCCCTCAAAGGTCATCACCAAGCTCAGAACTCTGGGTCTGGACACTACCATCTCCACCTGGCACAGCCAGAAAAGGACTGATCATCCCTCATAGCCTGGTTCCTCTCTAGGTTTCTTCCTAGGTTCTGGCCTTTCTAGGGAGTTTTTCCTAGCCATCGTGCTTCTACACCTGCATTGCTTGCTGTTTGGGGTTTTAGGCTGGGTTTCTGTACAGCATTTTGATATATCAGCTGATGTAAGAAGGGCTATATAAATACATTTGATTTGATTTGATCCTAGACATCTTGATAGACAGACCACAGGTTGTGAGGATTGGCAACAACACCTCCTCCACACTGACTCTCAATAACACGGGGGCCCCCGCCAGGGGTGTCTCCTCAGCCCGCTGCTGTATTCCCTGTTCACCCAACACTGTGTGGTGTTGCACTACACCAAATCCATCCAATTTCTGCTGACGACACCGCAGTTGTACGACTGATAACCAACAATGACGAATCAGCCTATAGGGAGGAGTTAACCTGTTGCTTCTACTCGGGACGCTTGCGTCCCAACTAGAGCTCTGGAAATGCAAATGCACTACGCTAAATGCTAATAGTATTAGTTAAAACTCAAAAGTTCATTAAAATACACATGCAGGGTATCGAATTAAAGCTACACTCGTTGTGAATCCAGGCAATGAGTCAGATTTTTAAAATGCTTTTCGGCGAAAGCATGAGAAGCTATTATCTGATAGCATGTAACACCCAAAAAGACCCACAGGGGACATAAACAAAATAATTAGCATTTCAGCGTTACACAAACCGCACAATAAAATAGAAAACATTCATTACCTTTCACCATCTCCTTTGTTGGCACTCCTAGATGTCCCATAAACACTATTTGGGTCTTTATTTCGATTAAATCGGTCCATATAAAGCCTAGATATCGTTATATGTAGACTGTGTGATAAACGAAAAAAACATTGTTTCAAAACGTAACGTCATTTTTTAAAATTCAAAAAGTCGACGATAAACTTTCACAAAACCCTTCGAAATACGTTTGTAATGCAACTTTAGGTATTAGTAAACGTTAATAAGTGATAAAATTCATCAGGAGGCGATGTAAAGATCATTAGCTGTCCGTCTGGAAAAATGTCCGGCTAGAAACTCAACGAAAATATCCGGTCCTAGACCATAGGAGATACGGTGCCCTGCATGTGTTTGACCAAGAAAAAACTCGAAGGGAAATGACAAGGCTCTAGACACCGTGTGGAAGCTGTAGGTACTGCAACCTCAGTCAATTAATTGTGGTTCACCTTTATCAATGGGTTCAAGTAGCGCATGGATATATTTTCCCATTTTCAGTGATCAGTTTTTCCTGTGCTTTTCGATGTAAATGCCGTTCTGGTAAAGCCACAGCAGTGATTTTAACCAGTTTTATAAACGTCTGAGTGTTTTCTATCCACACAGACTAAGCACATGCATATACTATATTCCTGGCATGAGTAGCAGGGCGCTGAAATGTTGCGCGATTTTTAACAGAATGTTCAAAAAAGTAGAGGGTCGACTTAAGAGGTTAAGTGAACTGGTAATGTCGTGCCAGGACAACAACCTCTCCCTCAATGTCAGCAAAACAAAGGAGTTGATTGTTTACTTCAGGAAGTAGAGGAAGGATCACACCACCATCCACATCAATGGGACTGCAGTATAGAGAGTGAGCAGTTTTAAGTTCCTCAGCATCCACATCACCTAGGACTTAACATGGACCAACACCACCATCCTTATCAACAGGACTGCAGTAGAGAGAGTCAGTTCCTCAGCGTCCACATCACCAAGGACTTAACATGGACCAACACCTCCACCACTCTGGTCAAGAGGGCGCAACAGCGTCTCTACTTCCTAAGGCAGCTGAAGAAATTCAGCATGCCGCCCCAATTTCTCTCCAAAGACTACTGCTTAACCATCAAGATCATCCTGACCAGTTGTATCATGGCCTGGTACGGGATTTTTTCCGTCCACAATTACACAGACCTCAAGTACCTCACTGGGGCCATGGCCCTCGCAGCGGGTGGTGAAGAAGGCCCAGAACATCACTGGGGCCATGGCCCTCCCAGCGGGTGGTGAAGAAGGCCCAGTACCTCACTGGGGCCATGGCCCTCTCAGCGGGTGGTGAAGAAGGCCCAGTACCTCACTGGGGCCGTGGCCCTCCCAGCGGCTGGTGAAGAAGGCCCAGTACCTCACTGGGGCCATGGCCCTCCCAGCGGGTGGTGAAGAAGGCCCAGAACATCACTGGGGCCATGGCCCTCCCAGCGGGTGGTGAAGAAGGCCCAGTACCTCACTGGGGCCGTGGCCCTCCCAGCGGGTGGTGAAGAAGGCCCAGTGGGTCCTGTTCCCACCCATCTAGAACAGCTAGTTGAAATAGTGCCTGAGGAAGTTCCGCAGCGTCATCACACACACCCAAGCCATGAGCTGTTCAGTACCTTACTTCTGGGCAGAAGGTATCAAAGCTTGAGGTCTGCCCATATTAAAAATACCATAGTGTACTATGGTTAAACGCTTTAGTATTCTATGTAGTGTTTTGTTTTCTTCAGTAACAGTAATGGAGTCAGTTTCACTTCTGAAAATGTTGATTTTTCACATGTGAAATAGCTGTTTTCACATGTTGAGCTTAAATTTGTGGATTACATTTACAGTTCCCATGTTAACACCACATGTGAAGAGAATAACGTGTTTGAAAGGTGCAGTAGAACATGTTAAAAACCTTCACATGAAAATCAGGTTATGGAGTTTCACACGTGAATAAAATGTCCGTGTGAAAACCTTACTTTCACATGTGGAATTGCAAGTTCACGTGAAAATGTAATTTTCTGGTCCATATGTAAGAAAAGTCCACATTTGAAAATCTTTTACATGTGGAATTGCATTTTGGAATATAAGATTTTGGACTCATGAAGTAAAGATATTTGCACATTGATTCTTGAAGAATATAATGCCTCATGAGCTTAGTTCAACTGTCGTACCCCATCAGAACCCAAAATATGAGCTTGTTAAACTCCAATGTTTGTAAACAAAGTCAATGTAAACAAGCACTGTAGAGAGAGAGAGGGAGACCGAGAGAGAGGGAGACCGAGAGAGGGAGAGAGAGAGAGAGAGAGAGAGAGAGACAGAGAGAGAGAGAGAGAGAGAGAGAGAGAGAGAGAGAGAGACAGAGAGAGAGAGACAGAGAGAGAGAGAGAGAGAGAGAGAGAGAGAGAGAGAGAGAGAGAGAGAGAGAGAGAGAGAGAGAGAGAGAGAGAGAGAGAGAGAGAGAGAGAGAGAGAGAGAGAGAGAGGGAGAGAGGGAGAAGGTGAGCGAGAGAGGGAGAGAGAGAGAGGGAGAGAGAGAGGGTGAGAGGGAGAGAAGGAAAGAGGGAGAGAGGGAGAGAGAGAGAAAGAGAGAGAAAGAGAGAGGGAGAGAGAGGGAG
>NC_088402.1:92095597-92188097 GCF_034236695.1 Oncorhynchus nerka | reverse complement strand
TAATTACAATATGTTATGTAATGTACCTGCCTTAATGTAATTACAATATGTTATATAATGTACCTGCCTTAATGTAATTACAATATGTTATGTAATGTACCTGCCTTAATGTAATTACAATATGTTATGTAATGTACCTGCCTTAATGTAATTACAATATGTTATGTAATGTACCTGCCTTAATGTAATTACAATATGTTATGTAATGTACCTGCCTTCATGTAATTACAATATGTTATGTAATGTATCTGCCTTAATGTAATTACAATATGTTATGTACCTGCCTTAATGTAATTACAATATGTTATGTAAGGTACCTGCCTTAATGTAATTACAATATGTTATGTAACGTAAGATGCCTATAACTATGATAAAGACCAAAATGATTGATTATTATTATTTGTGCCCTGATCCTATAAGAGCTCTTTGTCACTTCCCACGAGCCGGGTTGTTACAAAACCTCTCACTCATTCTTATGTTTTAATAAATGTGTTGTATAGTGTGTGTGTGTGGCAGGCTTAGAATGATGGTGAAAAACAACATCATTTGAAGTGCTCTGACCCTGGTGCTAGAGGGGGTACAGCTGACCCTGGTGCTAGAGGGGATACAGCTGACCCTGGTGCTAGAGGGGGTACAGCTGACCCTGGTGCTAGAGGGGGTACAGCTGACAGTGGTGCTAGAGGGGGTACAGCTGGAGGCTGAATGCTTGAAGGGGTATTGGCCTATAAAAACACGTGGAAGAAGCCTATGTTCTATGTATGTATTGTTAGCACCATAGCAGGGCTAGTAAAGGACATGTTTCATTGCAAAGCTCTCACAGGTACAATGTTTCAACTGCACCAATTCACAACATTATATTAACTAATTCACAACATTATATTAACTAATTCACAACATTATATTAACTAATTCACAAAATTATATTCTAACTAATTCACATATTTATATTAACTAATTCACAACATTATATGAACTAATTCACAACATTATATTAACTCATTCACATAATTATATTCTAACTAATTCACATAATTGTAACGGCTTTCTTCCGTCGAAGGAGAGTCGGACCAAAATGCAGCGTGGTTAGTGTTAGAATGGCCAAGTCAAAGTCCAGACCTGAATCCAATCGAGAATCTGTGGAAAGAACTGAAAACTGCTGTTCACAAATGCTCTCCATCCAACCTCACTGAGCTCGAGCTGTTTTGCAAGGAGGAATGGGAAAAAATGTCAGTCTCTCGATGTGCAAAACTGATAGAGACATACCCCAAGCGACTTACAGCTGTAATCACAGCAAAAGGTGGCGCTACAAAGTATTAACTTAAGGGGGCTGAATAATTTTGCACGCCCAATTTTTCAGTTTTTCATTTGTTAAAAAAGTTTGAAATATCCAATAAATGTCGTTCCACTTCATGATTGTGTCCCACTTGTTGTTGATTCTTCACAAAAAAATACAGTTTTATATCTTTATGTTTGAAGCCTGAAATGTGGCAAAAGGTCGCAAAGTTCAAGGGGGCCGAATACTTTCGCAAGGCACTGTATATATATATATTAATGTTGGGGATTAGAAATGATGCAGACAATTACATTGATGGAAGCTACAATACATCTGCACTATTAAAGATGATCTACCCCCCCACACACAAAATATGTACAAGCTCCTGTAACTGTTCATTGCTTCTCTCTACAAGGCCCGCTGGTCTCATTGCTTCTCCCTACAAGGCCCGCTGGTCTCATTGCTTCTCTCTACAAGGCCCACTGGTCTCATTGCTTCTCCCTACAAGGCCCGCTGGTCTCATTGCTTCTCCCTACAAGGCCCGCTGGTCTCGTTGCTTCTCCCTACAAGGCCCGCTGGTCTAGTTGATTCTCCCTACAAGGCCCGCTGGTCTAGTTGATTCTCCCTACAAGGCCCGCTGGTCTCATTGATTCTCCCTACAAGGCCCGCTGGTCTAGTTGATTCTCCCTACAAGGCCCGCTGGTCTAGTTGATTCTCCTTACAAGGCCCTCTTGTCCCAGATGTCAGTTTAACGACTAGTTTGTATCGCTATTTTATTGAGTTATCAACTAATAATGGGGGACTATTGCTCTCCTGTACAGTATGTGATTCCTGCTAGACATGATATATTCCTGCCCACAACCAGAACTAGCTCCATACCTCCTGGAACAGACATGATATATCCCTGCCCACAACCAGAACTAGCTCCATACCTCCTGGAACAGACATGATATATTCCTGCCCACAACCAGAACCAGCTCCATACCTCCTGGAACAGACATGATATATCCCTGCCCACAACCAGAACTAGCTCCATACCTCCTGGAACAGACATGATATATTCCTGCCCACAACCAGAACCAGCTCCATACCTCCTGGAACAGACATTATATATTCCTGCCCACAACCAGAACCAGCTCCATACAGACTGGAACAGACATGATATATCCCTGCCCACAACCAGAACCAGCTCTATACATACTGGAACAGACATTATATATCCCTGCCCACAACCAGAACCAGCTCTATACATACTGGAACAGACATGATATATCCCTGCCCACAACCAGAACCAGCTCCATACATAATACACTATGTTTCACCTGACGTGTCTAGTCTCAGGAAGGTCCTCCTCCTCTCCTCTTCTCTCCAGGGGAAAGTGGCAGGCATTGACCTTTTCCATCGCCTCAGCTCGCCTCCCCATCTCCCCTTTCCATCTCCCCCTCCTCTCCCCCCCTCGCCCCCCCTCTTCTCAGCCTGTGTTTGCATTTCTGTGTTGATTCCGTCCTTCTGTGGGAAGAGTTTAACATGGGCCACTAAAGACAGTGGATACATGGAAACACATACGTATTAGTTTGCATCCCAAATGGTACCCTATTCTCTGTATAGTCCACTACTTTTGACCAGGGCCCATAGGTCTCCAGTCAAATGTAGTGCACTGTGTAGGGAATGGGATGCCATTTGGCCCTCACTCTATTCAATAGGGCTTAGAATGAATCCACCCCAGGATTTGAAGTTTAAATATATCCAGATGGAAGGAGGAGGGATAGAGATAAAGAGATGAAAAAGAGAGAGAGAATTAGCTAGAGAGAAAAGGAGAGAGACAGTTAGCTAGAGAGAAAAGTAGAGAGACAATTAGCTAGAGAGAAAAGGAGATAGACAGTTAGCTAGAGAGAAAAGTAGAGAGACAATTAGCTAGAGAGAAAAGGAGATAGACAGTTAGCTAGAGAGAAAAGTAGAGAGACAATTAGCTAGAGAGAAAAGGAGATAGACAGTTAGCTAGAGAGAAAAGTAGAGAGACAATTAGCTAGAGACAAAAGGAGATAGACAGTTAGCTAGAGAGAAAAATATATACACTGAGTACACAAAACATTAAGAACACCTGCTCTTTCCCTGGCAGACTGGCAAGGAGAAAGTTGTCACTTGTTAAATGCACTTCAAATCAGTGTAGATGAAGGGGAGAAGGCAGGTTGAAGAAGCATTTTTAAACATTGAGACAATTGAGACATGAATTGTGTGTCATTCAGAGGGTGAACGGGCAAGACAAAAGATGTCAGTGCCTTTGAACAGACATTTAAACAACCTTCATCCTCCATATACAACACTCGTTCTGCCAGTCACATTCTGTTAAAGGTCACCAAAGCACACACATACCTGGGTCGGTCGTTTTTTTCAGTTCGCTGCAGCTAGCGACTGGAACGAGCTGCAACAAACACTCAAACTGGACAGTTTTATCTCAATCTCTTCATTCAAAGACTCAATCATGGACAGACACTCTTACTGACAATTGTGGCTGCTTTGCATGATGTATTGTTGTCTCTACCTTCTTGCCCTTTGTGCTGTTGTCTGGGCCCTGTAATGTTTGTACCCTGTTATGTGATGCTACCATGTTGTGTTGCTGCCATATGTTGCTACCATGTTGTTGTCATGTTGTGCTGCTACCATGCTGTGTTGTCATGCTGTGCTGCTGCCATGCTGTGTTGTCATGCTGTGCTGCTGCCATGCTGTGTTGTCATGCTGTGCTGCTGCCATGCTGTGTTGTCATGTGTTGCTGCCATGCTGTGTTGTCATGTTGTGTTGCTACCATGCTATGTTGTCATGCTGTGCTGCTGCCATGCTGTGTTGTCATGTGTTGCTGCCATGCTGTGTTGTCATGTGTTGCTGCCATGCTGTGTTGTCATGTGTTGCTGCCATGCTGTGTTGTCATGCTGTGCTGCTGCCATGCTGTGTTGTCATGTGTTGCTGCCATGCTGTGTTGTCATGTGTTGCTGCCATGCTGTGTTGTCATGCTGTGCTGCTGCCATGCTGTGTTGTCATGCTGTGCTGCTGCCATGCTGTGTTGTCATGTGTTGCTGCCATGCTGTGTTGCTACCATGCTGTGTTGTCATGTGTTGCTGCCATGCTGTGTTGTCATGTGTTGCTGCCATGCTGTGTTGTCATGCTGTGTTGCTGCCATGCTGTGTTGTCATGCTGTGCTGCTGCCATGCTGTGTTGTCATGTGTTGCTGCCATGCTGTGTTGTCATGCTGTGCTGCTGCCATGCTGTGTTGTCATGTGTTGCTGCCATGCTGTGTTGCTACCATGCTGTGTTGTCATGTGTTGCTGCCATGCTGTGTTGCTACCATGCTGTGTTGTCATGTGTTGCTGCCATGCTGTGTTGTCTTGTGTTGCTGCCATGCTGTGTTGTCATGTGTTGCTGCCATGCTGTGTTGTCATGTGTTGCTGCCATGCTGTGTTGTCATGTGTTGCTGCCATGCTGTGTTGTCATGTGTTGCTGCCATGCTGTGTTGCTACCATGCTGTGTTGTCATGCTGTGTTGCTACCATGCTGTGTTGTCATGTGTTGCTGCCATGCTGTGTTGTCATGCTGCCATGCTGTGTTGTCATGTGTTGCTGCCATGCTGTGTTGCTACCATGCTGTGTTGTCATGTGTTGCTGCCATGCTGTGTTGTCATGTGTTGCTGCCATGCTGTGTTGTCATGCTGTGCTGCTGCCATGCTGTGTTGTCATGCTGTGCTGCTGCCATGCTGTGTTGTCATGTGTTGCTGCCATGCTGTGTTGTCATGTGTTGCTGCCATGCTATGTTGTTGCTACCATGCTGTGTTGTCATGTGTTGCTACCATGTGGTGTTGCTACCATGCTGTGTTGTCATGTGTTCCTACCATGCTGTGTTGTCATGTGTTGCTACCATGTTGTGTTGCTACCATGCTGTGTTGTCATGTGTTGCTACCATGCTGTGTTGTCATGTGTTCCTACCATGCTGTGTTGTCATGTGTTGCTACCATGTTGTGTTGCTACCATGCTGTGTTGTCATGCTGTGCTGCTGCCATGCTGTGTTGTCATGTGTTGCTACCATGCTGTGTTGTCATGCTGTGTTGCTGCCATGCTGTGTTGTCATGCTGTGTTGTCATGCTGTGTTGTCATGTGTTGCTACCATGCTGTGTTGTCATGCTGTGTTGCTGCCATGCTGTGTTGTCATGTTGTGTTGCTACCATGCTATGTTGTCATGCTGTGCTGCTGCCATGCTGTGTTGTCATGTGTTGCTGCCATGCTGTGTTGTCATGTGTTGCTGCCATGCTATGTTGTCATGCTGTGCTGCTGCCATGCTGTGTTGCTGCCATGCTGTGCTGCTGCCATGCTGTGTTGCTGCCATGCTGTGTTGCTGCCATGCTGTGTTGCTGCCATGCTGTGTTGTCATGTGTTGCTGCCATGCTGTGTTGTCATGTGTTGCTGCCATGCTGTGTTGTCATGTGTTGCTGCCATGCTGTGTTGTCATGCTGTGCTGCTGCCATGCTG
Organism: Oncorhynchus nerka; assembly: GCF_034236695.1. NCBI lineage: Eukaryota > Metazoa > Chordata > Actinopteri > Salmoniformes > Salmonidae > Oncorhynchus > Oncorhynchus nerka. The sequence goes on along the minus strand of NC_088402.1, from coordinate 92,182,311 downwards.
TGTTGTCATGTGTTGCTGCCATGCTGTGTTGTCATGTGTTGCTGCCATGCTGTGTTGTCATGCTGTGCTGCTGCCATGCTGTGTTGTCATGCTGTGCTGCTGCCATGCTGTGTTGTCATGTGTTGCTGCCATGCTGTGTTGCTACCATGCTGTGTTGTCATGTGTTGCTGCCATGCTGTGTTGTCATGTGTTGCTGCCATGCTGTGTTGTCATGCTGTGTTGCTGCCATGCTGTGTTGTCATGCTGTGCTGCTGCCATGCTGTGTTGTCATGTGTTGCTGCCATGCTGTGTTGTCATGCTGTGCTGCTGCCATGCTGTGTTGTCATGTGTTGCTGCCATGCTGTGTTGCTACCATGCTGTGTTGTCATGTGTTGCTGCCATGCTGTGTTGCTACCATGCTGTGTTGTCATGTGTTGCTGCCATGCTGTGTTGTCATGTGTTGCTGCCATGCTGTGTTGTCATGTGTTGCTGCCATGCTGTGTTGTCATGTGTTGCTGCCATGCTGTGTTGTCATGTGTTGCTGCCATGCTGTGTTGTCATGTGTTGCTGCCATGCTGTGTTGCTACCATGCTGTGTTGTCATGCTGTGTTGCTACCATGCTGTGTTGTCATGTGTTGCTGCCATGCTGTGTTGTCATGCTGTCCTGCTGCCATGCTGTGTTGTCATGTGTTGCTGCCATGCTGTGTTGCTACCATGCTGTGTTGTCATGTGTTGCTGCCATGCTGTGTTGTCATGTGTTGCTGCCATGCTGTGTTGTCATGCTGTGCTGCTGCCATGCTGTGTTGTCATGCTGTGCTGCTGCCATGCTGTGTTGTCATGTGTTGCTGCCATGCGGTGTTGTCATGTGTTGCTGCCATGCTATGTTGTTGCTACCATGCTGTGTTGTCATGTGTTGCTACCATGTGGTGTTGCTACCATGCTGTGTTGTCATGTGTTCCTACCATGCTGTGTTGTCATGTGTTGCTACCATGTTGTGTTGCTACCATGCTGTGTTGTCATGTGTTGCTACCATGCTGTGTTGTCATGTGTTCCTACCATGCTGTGTTGTCATGTGTTGCTACCATGTTGTGTTGCTACCATGCTGTGTTGTCATGCTGTGCTGCTGCCATGCTGTGTTGTCATGTGTTGCTACCATGCTGTGTTGTCATGCTGTGTTGCTGCCATGCTGTGTTGTCATGCTGTGTTGTCATGCTGTGTTGTCATGCTGTGTTGTCATGTGTTGCTACCATGCTGTGTTGTCATGCTGTGTTGCTGCCATGCTGTGTTGTCATGTTGTGTTGCTACCATGCTATGTTGTCATGCTGTGCTGCTGCCATGCTGTGTTGTCATGTGTTGCTGCCATGCTGTGTTGTCATGTGTTGCTGCCATGCTATGTTGTCATGCTGTGCTGCTGCCATGCTGTGTTGCTGCCATGCTGTGCTGCTGCCATGCTGTGTTGCTGCCATGCTGTGTTGCTGCCATGCTGTGTTGCTGCCATGCTGTGTTGTCATGTGTTGCTGCCATGCTGTGTTGTCATGTGTTGCTGCCATGCTGTGTTGTCATGTGTTGCTGCCATGCTGTGTTGTCATGCTGTGCTGCTGCCATGCTGTGTTGTCATGTGTTGCTGCCATGCTGTGTTGTCATGTGTTGCTGCCATGCTGTGTTGTCATGCTGTGCTGCTGCCATGCTGTGTTGTCATGCTGTGCTGCTGCCATGCTGTGTTGTCATGTGTTGCTGCCATGCTGTGTTGCTACCATGCTGTGTTGTCATGTGTTGCTGCCATGCTGTGTTGTCATGCTGTGTTGCTGCCATGCTGTGTTGTCATGCTGTGCTGCTGCCATGCTGTGTTGTCATGTGTTGCTGCCATGCTGTGTTGTCATGCTGTGCTAATGCCATGCTGTGTTGTCATGTGTTGCTGCCATGCTGTGTTGCTACCATGCTGTGTTGTCATGTGTTGCTGCCATGCTGTGTTGCTACCATGCTGTGTTGTCATGTGTTGCTGCCATGCTGTGTTGTCATGTGTTGCTGCCATGCTGTGTTGTCATGTGTTGCTGCCATGCTGTGTTGTCATGTGTTGCTGCCATGCTGTGTTGTCATGTGTTGCTGCCATGCTGTGTTGTCATGTGTTGCTGCCATGCTGTGTTGCTACCATGCTGTGTTGTCATGCTGTGTTGCTACCATGCTGTGTTGTCATGTGTTGCTGCCATGCTGTGTTGTCATGCTGTCCTGCTGCCATGCTGTGTTGTCATGTGTTGCTGCCATGCTGTGTTGCTACCATGCTGTGTTGTCATGTGTTGCTGCCATGCTGTGTTGTCATGTGTTGCTGCCATGCTGTGTTGTCATGCTGTGCTGCTGCCATGCTGTGTTGTCATGCTGTGCTGCTGCCATGCTGTGTTGTCATGTGTTGCTGCCATGCTGTGTTGTCATGTGTTGCTGCCATGCTATGTTGTTGCTACCATGCTGTGTTGTCATGTGTTGCTACCATGTGGTGTTGCTACCATGCTGTGTTGTCATGTGTTCCTACCATGCTGTGTTGTCATGTGTTGCTACCATGTTGTGTTGCTACCATGCTGTGTTGTCATGTGTTGCTACCATGCTGTGTTGTCATGTGTTCCTACCATGCTGTGTTGTCATGTGTTGCTACCATGTTGTGTTGCTACCATGCTGTGTTGTCATGCTGTGCTGCTGCCATGCTGTGTTGTCATGTGTTGCTACCATGCTGTGTTGTCATGCTGTGTTGCTGCCATGCTGTGTTGTCATGCTGTGTTGTCATGCTGTGTTGTCATGCTGTGTTGTCATGTGTTGCTACCATGCTGTGTTGTCATGCTGTGTTGCTGCCATGCTGTGTTGTCATGTGTTGCTGCCTTGTTATGTTGTTGTCTTAGGTCTCTTTATTTATGTTTGTTTTGTCTCTCTTGTCGTGATGTGTGTTTTTCCCTATATTTTGATTTAATAAATGTTTAATCCCAGGCTCCTGTCCCCGAAGGAGACCTTTTGGTACTAAATAAGAAATTGTAAATAAGAAGTTGTTCTTAACTGACTTGCCTAGTTAAGTAAAGGTTAAATAAAAAATTAAATACAAATAAACAGGGTATGGTAGTAGGTGCCAAGCACATCGGTTTGTGGCAAGAACTGCAACGCTGCTGGGATTTTCACGCTCAACAGGTTCATGTGTTTATCAAGAATGGTCCACCACCCAAAGGACATCCGGCCAACTCAAAATTAGGAAGGTGTTCCAAATGTCAAATCAAATCAAATGTATTGGTCACATACGCGTGTTTAGCAGATGTTATTGCAGGTGTAGCGAAATGCTCATGTTTTAGGTTCCAACAGTGCAGTAATATCTAACAATTTCACAACATACACCCAATACTCACTAATCTAAGTAAAGGAATATATGGACGAGCAATGTCAGAGTGGCATAGACTAAGATTTTTTTATTTAATTTAAGAACAAATTCTTATTTACAATGAAGGCCCAGCAGGGAACAGTGGGTAAACTGCCTTGTTCAGAATGACATATTTTCACCTTGTCAGCTCGGGGATTCGATCCAGCAACCTTTTGGTTACTGGCCCAATGCTGTAACCTCTAGGCTACCTGCCCCCCCCCCCCCCCCCATGCAATACATATGAGAGGAGAAATGCAAGATATGTAAACATTATTAAAGTGACTAGTGTTCCATTTATTAAAGTGGCCAGTGATATCAAGTCTATGTATATAGTCAGCAGCCTCTAATGTGCTAGTGATGGCTGTTTAACAGTCTGATGGCTTTGAGATAGAAGCTGTTTTTCAGTCTCTCGGTCCCAGCTTTGATGCACCTGTACTGACCTCGCCTTCTGGATGATAACGGGGTGAACAGGTAGTAGCTTGGGTGGTTGTTGTCCTTGATGATATTTTTTGGCCTTCCTGTGACATCGGGTGCTGTAGGTGTTCTGGGGTGTTCTGGTTTGCCCCTGGTGATGCCCGACAGGATGCTCTCAATTGTGCGTCTAAAATTTTGTGATGGTTTTAGGTACCAAGACAAATTTCTTCAGCCTCCTGAGGTTGCGCCTTCTTCACCACACTATCTGTGTTGGTGGACCATTTCAGTTTGACTTGGCCATGCAGTCATGGGTGAACAGGGATTACAGGAGGGGACTGAACCCTTGTGGGGCCCCGGTGTTGAGGATCAGCAAAATGTTGTTTCCTACTTTCACCACCTGGGGGGCGGCCCGTCAGGAAGTCCAGGACCCAATTGCACTTTGTCTCTATACTGACGTTTTGCCTGTTTGATGGCCTTGTATAGGGAATAACTACATTGTTTCTATTCTGACATATTCCCATTTAGCTTGCCATTGTTTAATGGTTAGGGTTTTAATAGTAACAGTGGTTACAACATCTCCTTTACACTTCCTGCTAAACTCAGTCACAGTATCAGAAGATTCGTAAATATTATTCTCAGAAGTTACCCGGAACATATCCCAGTCTGCGTGATCAAAACAAACTTGATTCATGGATTCCGATTGGTCAGACCAATGTTGAGTAGTCCTTAGCACAAGTACTTCCTGTTTGAGTTTCTGCCTATTGGAAGGGAGGAGCAAAATGGAGTCGTGGTCACATTTTCCGAAAGGAGGCGGGGAAGGGAAATGTAGGCATCCCGGAAATTGGATTAGCAGTGGTTGAGTGTTTTAGCAGCACGAGTACTACAGTCAATGTGTTGATAGAACTTTGGCAGCTTTTTCCTCAAATTGTCTTTGCTAAAAACCCCAGCTACAATAAATGCAGCTTCAGGATATGTGGTTTCCAGTTTACATAAAGTCCAGTGAAGTTCTTTGAGGGCCGTCGTGGTATCGGCTTGAGGGGAGATATACACAGCTGTGTCTATAACCAAAGATAATACGGTCAACATTTGATTGTGAGGTATTCTAGGTCGGGTGAACAAAATGATTTGAGTCCCTGTATGTTACCACAATTACACCATGAGTCGTTAATCATGAAACATACACCCTTCTTCTTCCCAGAGAGATATTTATTCCTGTCTGCGTGATGAACTGAGAACACAACTGGCAGGACCGACTCAGACAGTATATCCCGAGAGAGCCACGTTTCTGTGAAACAGAGTATGTTACAATCCCTGACGTATCTCTTGAAAGAAACCCTGGCTGGGTGGTGTGCGCGCCTCCTAAATTGGACTAGACGACCCCTCAGAGTACCTCTCCTCAGCCGACGTTGTTTTGGGACAGACTCTGGAATCAGTTGTGCCCTTGGGGGGTGCAAACAAAGGATCAGCTTCGGGAAAGTCTTATTCCTGGGCGTAATGCTGTTAGGTCTGGTGTGTTACCGCCGCTCTGATATCCAATAGATGCATCCCGGATGTATGGAATGAAACAAAAACGTTTCTGGGCTGATAATGGAAGAACTAATACATAAAAACAAAATACCCTGAAGTTTCCTAAGAACTAGAAACAAGGCAGCCCTCTCTCGGCACCATTTTATTGTTTAGTATACTCAGTGTGTGTATATATATATATATATATATATATATATATATATATATATATATATATATATATATACTGAACCAGTCAAAGGTTTGGACACACCTCAAGACATTATTAAAACTATGAAATAAAACATATGGATTCATGTAATAACCAAAAAAGTGTTAAAACAAAGCAAAATATATATTGAATTCTTCAAAGTAGCAACTCTTTGCCTCGATGACAGTTTTTTCTTGACATTCTCTCAACCAGCTTCATAAGGTAGTCACCTTGAAGGCATTTAAATTAACACGTGTGCCTTGTTAAAAGTTCATTTGTGGAATTTCATTCCTTCTAAATGTGTTTGAGCCAATCAGTTGTGTTGTGACAAGGTAGGGGGGTATTCAGAAGATAGCCCTATTTGGTAAAAGTCCACAATATGGCAAAAACAACTAAAATAAGCAAAAAGAAACAACAGTCCATCATTAGACATGAAGGTCAGTCAATGCGGAACATTTCAAGAACTTTGAAAGTTTCTACAAGTGCAGTCGCAAAAACCATCAAGCGCTATGATGAAACTGTCTCTCATAAGTTCTGGGTTCTTCTGGGTCCTTTGGTCTGCAGTCCAAATTGGATTGGATTTTTGGTTCCATCCACCGTGTCTTTGTGAGACACAAAATAGGTGAAAGATGATCTCCGCATGTGTGGTTCCCACCTTAAAGCTTGGAGGAGGAGGTGTGATGGTGTGGGGGTGCTCGGCTGGTGACACTGTCAGGGATTTATTTAGAATTCAAGGCACACTCAACCAGCATGGCTACCACAGTACTCTGACAATGACCCAAAACACACCTCCAGACTCTGTAAGGGCTATTTGACCAAGAAGGAGAGTAATGAGTGCTGCATCAGATGACCTGGCCTCTACAGTCACCCGACCTCAAACCAATTGTGATGGTTTGGGATGGTTTGGGATGAGTTGGAGTGCAGAGTGAAGGAAAAGCAGCCAACAAGTGGTCAGTATATGTGGGAACCCCTTCAAGACTGATGGAAAAGCATTCCAGGTGACTAACTCATGAAGCTGGTTGAGAGAATGCAAAGCTGTCATCAAGGAAAAGTGTGGCTACTTTGAAGAATCTCAAATATAAAATGTGTTTTTCACTTGTTTAACACTTTTTTTCGTTACTACATGATGTGTTATTTCATAGTTGTAATGTCTTCGCTATTACTCTACAATGTAGAAATAATTAAGAAAAACCATTGAACGAGTAGGTGTGTCCAAACTTTTGATTGGGACTGTATATATTTTCCTTTTTTATTATTTTCTCCTAACCCTTCCCGCCCTTCCCCTAATTAGATTGCATTTATAGACAATAGTACTTAGGCTTCCACTTCCAAATTATAAATACTACATACATGCGACCAAAAACAAGCTACATGTGGGCAGCTACATATGGTCAGTACCAAAACAAGTGATCTAAGGATTTTGTCTCATCGCAGCAAAACTAATTCATTTTCAATTAACTGAAAGTGAGAGGTTGTAATCTGAATGATAGGATAAAGGTAATTCTTGAACACGGGGTGAGCCATTCTAGCTAATCTGCTAGAGAACCATTTTGTATTCATGTATAGTTTTTGTATGACTGAAGCCTTTTAGGTTAGGTTCAATGTTTTTACATGTAATACCTTTAACTTTTTATGGCTGGGGGGCAGTATTGAGTAGCTTGGATGAATAAGTTGCCCAAAGTAAACGTCCTACTCCTCAGTCTCAGTTGCTAATATATGTATATTATTATTAGTTTTGGATAGAAAACACGCTAAAGTTTCTAAAACTGTTTGAATGATGTCTGTGAGTATAACAGAACTCTTATGGCAGACAAAATCCTGAGGAGAAATCAAAACAGGAAGTGAGAAATCTGAGCTTTGTTCGTATTCACCAGAGTCCCCAATGAAATCCCCTTGAGATATTAACCTCTCTAGGGTATGTGGGACGCTAGCATCCCATCTGGCAGAAATTATCATCGATTACAGAAATTATCATTATAACAAATCATAAAACAAAACATATTTTACATAGGTTTAAAGATTAATTTCTTGTTAAACCAACCAGTGTCATATTTAGAAAAATGCTTTTCGGCGAAAGCATACCTAGCCCAGAACATTCCTAGCCCAGAACATACCTAGCCCAGAACATACCTAGCCCAGAACATAGCCCAGTTGACAAATTATTACAAACAGTAAGCAGCCAAGCAGAAGCGTTACAAAACTCAGAAATAGAGATAAAATTAATCCCTTACCTTTGATGATCTTCATATGGTGGCAATCAGAAGACATTCATTTACTCAATAAATGTTCCTTTTGTTCGATGAAGTCTCTTTATATCCAAAAACCTCAGTTTTGTTAGCTTCTTCAGTAATCCACAGGCTCAAACTCAGTCAAAACAATCAAACAAAAAATCCAAATTGTATTCGTAAAGTTCATAGAAACATGTCAAACGATGTTTATATTCAATCCTCAGGTTGTTTTTAAGCCTAAATGATCTGTAATATTTCAACCGGACAATAACATCGTCAATATAAAAGGTAAACAAGAAATGCACATGCGCATGAAAAAAACTCTGCGTCACATTAGGGTCCACTCGTTCAGACTGGTCTTACTCCCTCATTTATAAGAATGGAAGCCTGAAATGATTTCTAAAGACTGTTGACATCTAGTGGAAGGCACAGGAACTGCAAATTGAGTCCTAAGTCAATGGATACTGTAACGGCATTGAATAGAAAACTACAAAACCTCCCCAAAAAGCTACTTCCTGAATGGATTTTTCTCAGGCTTTTGCCAGGCCTGCTAAATCAGTTCTGTTATACTCACAGACACTATTTTAACAGTTTTGGCAACTTTAGAGTGTGTTCTATCCAAATATACCAGTTATATGCATATATTATGGGCCCGAGCAGCAGGCCGTTTAATTTGGGCATGCTTTTCATTTAAAATTCCGGATGCTGCCCCCTACCCTAGAGAGGTTAATGACTCACTAAGTGTTTGTAAACTTCTGACTTCAACTCTATATATTATATTACTTGTCTTTTAGACAGGTTAAGGTCCTTTCTTATTATCTGCTAAGCCATTACAATTATAACTGGCTATACTTATTTCACCATTTACTATAATAAAATACAAGATTTGATTATGCTTACCATAATATATGTTTTTCAACTCATCATTAAGAAGTACTATGATAATTGAGTGTACATGTAGCTGTATCAGAATATTTTCACTGTTAGGCATACTGTAGCTCCGACTGAATAAAACTTGAATTGTCCTTCAATATTCCACCTGCTAAAACCTACCCCCATCCCACGTTGGACCCCCATTGTGACCCATCCTCCCAAGCACCTCTGTGCAGTCAGACCGTTTCATTATTCAGTGCCGCCAGGGGCACAATAGTATGCCCCCTCTCTGATTGTCCGATTGTTCTCCCTCCCCATAGGTTACTGCAGCCAGTACTGCCAGCACTGCCACTATCTGGGTGAGGGTACTCCACCAGAATTCCCACCGGCTAGGTACGAGGTCGTCATGGTTCTCATTAGCAGCTTTGAGAAATCCTTGTATATTATGCTCACCCATTCAGTGGCTTTGGCTTTTTTGGACAAAACCTGCCAGGCAGGCTCAGACTCAAGGGGGTGGTGCTGGCATGTTGCTTCGGTACATCTCTGACCGAGTTAATAACCTTCCTGTTAACCTTCCTTCCTTTCCGGCACAGCCAGAAGAGGACTGGCCACCCCACATAGCCTGGTTCCTCTCTAGGTTTCTTCCTAGGTTTTGGCCTTTCTAGGGAGTTTTTCCTAGCCACCGTGCTTCTACACCTGCATTGCTTGCTGTTTGGGGTTTTAGGCTGTGTTTCTGTACAGCACTTTGAGATATCAGCTGATGTACGAAGGGCTATATATATACATTTGATTTGATTTGATTAGATTTTTCACGACTGTGGGCCTATAAAACAGATAAGTCCTTCTCCGTAGTGGGTGGGTTGCACAGGACAGTGTCTAGTGTAGAGGGTTTCAGTAAAGCCAGTGTGTCTGTATATGCAGATGACTCAACACTATACAGATCAGCTACTACAGCGACTGAAATGACTGCAACACTTAACATAGAGCTGCAGTTAGTTTCAGAGTGGGTGGCAATAAATAATGTAGTCCTAAGACAAAGCTATCCGTTTAAACTATTAGCACACAGCTTCAGACACCAGAGGTCTCTTCACTTGTTGCATACCCCACAAGACATGCTATCAGAGGTCTCTTCACAGTCCCCAAGTCCAGACTATTGTAGGCACACAGTACTACATAGAGCCATGACTACATGGAACTCTATTCCACAGTACTACATAGAGCCATGACTACATGGAACTCTATTCCACAGTACTACATAGAGCCATGACTACATGGAACTCTATTCCACAGTACTACATAGAGCCATGACTACATGGAACTCTATTCCACAGTACTACATAGATCCATGACTACATGGAACTCTATTCCACAGTACTACATAGAGCCATGACTACATGGAACTCTATTCCACAGTACTACATAGAGCCATGACCACATGGAACTCTATTCCACAGTACTACATAGAGCCATGACCACATGGAACTCTATTCCACAGTACTACATAGAGCCATGACTACATGGAACTCTATTCCACAGTACTACATAGAGCCATGACTACATGGAACTCTATTCCACAGTACTACATAGAGCCACGACTACATGGAACTCTATTCCACAGTACTACAGAGAGCCATGACTACATGGAACTCTATTCCACAGTACTACATAGAGCCATGACTACATGGAACTCTATTCCACAGTACTACATAGAGTCATGACTACATGGACCTCTATTCCACAGTACTACATAGAGCCATGACTACATGGAACTCTATTCCACAGTACTACATAGAGCCATGACTACATGGAACTCTATTCCACAGTACTACATAGAGTCATGACTACATGGAACTCTATTCCACAGTACTACATAGAGCCATGACTACATGGAACTCTATTCCACAGCACTACATAGAGCCATGACTACATGGAACTCTATTCCACAGTACTACATAGAGCCATGACTACATGGAACTCTATTCCACAGTACTACATAGAGCCATGACTACATGGAACTCTATTCCACAGTACTACATAGAGTCATGACTACATGGAACTCTATTCCACAGTACTACATAGAGCCATGACTACATGGAACTCTATTCCACAGCACTACATAGAACCATGACTACATGGAACTCTATTCCACAGTACTACATAGAGCCATGACTACATGGAACTCTATTCCACAGTACTACATAGAGCCATGACTACATGGAACTCTATTCCACAGTACTACATAGAGCCATGACTACATGGAACTCTATTCCACAGTACTACATAGAGCCCTGACTACATGGAACTCTACTCCACAGTACTACATAGAGCCATGACTACATGGAACTCTATTCCACAGTACTACATAGAGCCATGACTACATGGAACTCTATTCCACAGTACTACATAGAGCCATCACTACATGGAACTCTATTCCACAGTACTACATAGAGCCATGACTACATGGAACTCTATTCCACAGTACTACATAGAGCCATGACTACATGGAACTCTATTCCACAGTACTACATAGAGCCATGACTACATGGAACTCTATTCCACAGTACTACATAGAGACATGACTACATGGAACTCTATTCCACAGTACTACATAGAGCCATGACTACGTGGAACTCTATTCCACAGTACTACATAGAGCCATGACTACATGGAACTCTATTCCACAGTACTACATAGAGACATGACTACATGGAACTCTATTCCACAGTACTGCATAGAGCCATGACTACATGGAACTCTATTCCACAGTACTACATAGAGCCATGACTACATGGAACTCTATTCCACAGTACTACATAGAGCCATCACTACATGGAACTCTATTCCACAGTACTACATAGAGCCATGACTACATGGAACTCTATTCCACAGTACTACATAGAGCCATGACTACATGGAACTCTATTCCACAGTACTACATAGAGCCATGACTACATGGAACTCTATTCCACAGTACTACATAGAGCCATGACTACATGGAACTCTATTCCACAGTACTACATAGAGCCATGACTACATGGAACTCTATTCCACAGTACTACATAGAGCCATGACTACATGGAACTCTATTCCACAGTACTACATAGAGCCATGACTACATGGAACTCTATTCCACAGTACTACACAGAGCCATGACTACATGGAACTCTACTCCACAGTACTACATAGAGCCATGACTACATGGAACTCTATTCCACAGTACTACATAGAGCCATGACTACATGGAACTCTATTCCACAGTACTACATAGAGCCATGACTACATGGAACTCTATTCCACAGTACTACATAGAGCCATGACTACATAGAACTCTATTCCACAGTACTACACAGAGCCATGACTACATGGAACTCTATTCCACAGTACTACATAGAGCCATGATTACATGGAACTCTATTCCACAGTACTACATAGAGCCATGACTACATGGAACTCTATTCCACAGTACTACATAGAGCCATGACTACATGGAACTCTATTCCACAGTACTACATAGAGCCATGACTACATGGAACTCTATTCCACAGTACTACATAGAGCCATGACCACATGGAACTCTATTCCACAGTACTACATAGAGCCATGACTACATGGAACTCTATTCCACAGTACTACATAGAGCCATGACTACATGGAACTCTATTCCACAGAACTACATAGAGCCATGACTACATGGAACTCTATTCCACAGAACTACATAGAGCCATGACTACATGGAACTCTATTCCACATCAGGTAACTGATGCAGCAGGAGAATCAGATTTAAAACGCAGATCAAAATACACCTTATAGGACAACAGAGACTGTGAAGAGACACACACACACACACACAGGTACAGACACACACACACACACACAGGCACAGACACACGACAACACAAACACTTACACATGGATTTGTATTGACGATATGTGGTACTAAATGAGTTGCCTGAGGGGACTTAATTAATGTGTTGTGGAAAGTGTTCTGAAATGTAATGTCATATCTTTAATTGTATATTAATTGTATATGCCTTAATGTTGATGGACCCCAGGAAGAGTAGCTTCTGCCTTCGCAGTAGCTAATGCAAATCCTTAATAAATACAACTAGTTTATATTATTTGTAGATCACTCAGTCGGTCAAGAATGAACCATGACACATCCCAGTTTTGATGCTCTAGAATACAGCCAAAATATCGAACTGCCGGAGAAAAAATACAGAACACCAAAATGAACAAAATGTCAAAAATATCATCAGAATACACTGTATGCGTGAACTGTTTCGACTGGGAAGCTTAAGACTCTCAAGCTGGTAAGTTGTGGAAGAAGTCGTTTTTAGGCTAAATAAGCAAATGGTTGATCTAAGAATGAATGTAAAGAAACATTATTGCTAACACATGCAAAAAGTGAGCTCTCATCTGAACATGAATAAATAGGCGACTTAAATTACACACCACAGCGGGAGATCCCTATTGACCTGGCCCGGGAGATCCCTTTTGACCTGGCCCGGGAGATCCCTATTGACCTGGCCCGGGAGATCCCTATTGACCTGGCCCGGGAGATCCCTTTTGACCTGGCCCGGGAGATCCCTATTGACCTGGCCCGGGAGATCCCTTTTGACCTGGCCCGGGAGATCCCTATTGACCTGGCCCGGGAGATCCATATTGACCTGGCCCGGGAGATCCCTATTGACCTGGCCCGGGAGATCCATATTGACCTGGCCCGGGAGATCCCTATTGACCTGGCCCGGGAGATCCCTACTGACCTGGCCCGGGAGATCCCTCTTAACCTGGCCCTGGAGATCCCTATTGACCTGGCCCGGGAGATCCCTATTGACCTGGCCCGGGAGATCCCTAGGCATACAGACAATTCGGGGAATGCATTAGTTGTGTTTCGAATAGGATGAGAGTGTGCGTCACATTACGTTGTGGATTGTTGCCTCATACAGAAAGCCACGGGGTGTATTCATTAGTCGATTTCCAGAACGTTTGCCAACAGAAGTTGATGACATATTCTTTGGAACATTAGTGTTGTATATTCTGAGAACATGGTAACAACGTGGTGGGTTTAACATTAAGGGAAAGCTCTCCTATCCCAGGATGTTTTTTGCTAACATACATAGAATGTTCCCATAACTACAGGAAAATCGGACTCTTTTGACTCCCAATTTTTTTTAGCTGGGAAGTAAAGTGCCTTGCCCACAACCTTGTCGGCTTAAGGATTCAAACGATGCGATCCTTCAGGTACTGACCCGACGCTCTAACCGCTAGGCTACCTGCCGCCCGTCTTGAGAGAGGAGTGTGAAGAAGAGGGGATGGGTGAATTAGAGCAGGAGAGGGCAGTGAGTTCTTGGGAATGGGTGACGAAAAAGAGAGACACATGATCACATGCACTAGCACTAACATTAGCCATAGGGCAAGGGTTTGTGATGTGAGAGGGTGAGAGGACATCCTTAACGGCATTAGAACAGAAGTGTCAGATAGTGGACAAGCCTGTTGTACTTCTCTTGACAGTTTAAAAACAATTCTGAGATCTAGCCATTATTTACTATTTTACACCTAGGGTTACTATACATAACTTTAACCCGTTGTATACTGAACAAAAATATAAAGGCAACTTGTGTTTGTTCCATGTTTCATAAGCTGAAATAAACCACATCCCAGAAATGTTCCATTACACACCAAAAAAAATCGCAGATTTCTCTCAAATGTTGTCCATAAATCTGTTTTTCTCACTGTTAGGTAGTATTTCTCCTTTGCCAAGATAATCCACCCACCTGACAGGAAGTGTCATATCAAGAAGCTGATTAAACAGCATGATCATTACACAGGTGCACTTTGAAAAATGGGGACGATAAAAGACTACTCTAAAATGTGAAGTTTTGTATGCCACAGATGTCTCACATTTGGAAGGAGTGTCGGCAGGCTGACTGCAGGAATGTCCACCAGAGCTGTTAATGTAATGTACAGTGGCAAGACAAAGTATGTGAATTATCTGGATTTCTTCATAAATTGGTCATCAAATTTGATCTGATCTTCATCTAATTCACATCAATAGACAAACATAGTGTGCTAAAACTAATAACACACAAAGTATTGTATTTTTCTTGTCTATATTGAATACGTCATTTAAACATTCACAGTGTAGGTTGGAAAAAGTATGTGAACACCCAGGCTAATGACTCCTGACTTCAGGAGTCAGGAGTCAGCTAACCTGGAGTCCAATCAATGAGACGAGATTGGAGATGTTGGTTGGCGCTACCTTGCCCTATAAAAAAACACTCACAACATTTGAGTTTGCTACTCACATCAAGTATTGCCTTATGTGAACCATGCCTCAAACTAAAGAGATCACAGAAGACCTAAGATTAAGACTTGTTGACTTGCATAAAGCTGGAAAGTGTTCCAAAAGTATCTCTAAAAGCCTTGAAGTTCAGCACTGACGCAGGAGCCCTGCAAAGATGACTGCAAGAGCACAGCGCAGAATGCTCAATGAGGTTAAGAAGAATCCTAATGTCAGCTAAAGACTTACAGAAATGTTTGGAACATGGTAACATCTCTGTTGACGATACATAAAACACTACGGAAGAAGACACTGCTGTCAACAAAAAAAAAACATTGCTGCACGTCTGAAGTTTGCAAAAGTGCACATGGACTTTCCACAAAGGTACTGGCAAAATATTTCTGTGAAGAGATGAAACTACATTTGAGTAGTTTGGAAGGAACACACTGTGTGGAGAAAAAAAGACACAGCACACCAACATCAAAACCTCATCCCAACTGTAAAGTGTGGTGGAGGGAGCATCGTGGTTTGGTATTGCTTTACTGCCTCCGGGCCTGGACAGCTTGCTATCATCGACAGAGAAATTAATTCCTAAGTTTATCAAGACATTTTGCAGGAGAATGTTAGGCTACCTGTCCGCCAATTGAAGCTCAACAGAAGTTGGGTGATGCAACAGGACAACGACCCAAAACACAGAAGTAAATCAACAACAGAATGGCTTCAACAGATGAAAATACACCTTCTGGAGTGGCCCAGTCAGTCCTGACCTCAACCCGCTTGAGATGCTGTGGCATGACCTCAAGAGGGCAGTTCACACCTCACATCCCAAGAATATAGCTGAACTGAAACAGTTTTGTAAAGAGGAACGGTCCAAGATTCCTCCTGACCGTTGTGCAGGTCTGATCCACAACTACAGAAAATGTTTGGTTGAGGTTATTGCTCCCAAAGGAGGGTCAACCAGTTATTGAATCCAAGGGTTAAGATACTTTTTCTACCCTGCACTATGAATGTTTACACAGTGTGTTCAATAAAGAGATGAACACATATCATTGTTTGTCTATTGTTGTGACCTAGATGACGATCAGATCAAATTGTATGGCCAATTTATTCCCAAAATCCAGGTATTTCCAAAGGGTTCAGATACTTTTTCATGCCAATGTAAATGTCTCTACCATAAACTGGCTCCAACAGCGTTTCAGAAAATTTGGCAGTACATCCAACAGGCCTCACAAGCGCAACCACGCGTTACCACGTTAACCACGGACATAAACATCCGGCTTCTTCACCTGAGACCAGCCACCCAGACAGTTGATGAAACTGAGGA
The DNA here is from genome assembly GCF_034236695.1 of Oncorhynchus nerka. Taxonomy (NCBI): domain Eukaryota; kingdom Metazoa; phylum Chordata; class Actinopteri; order Salmoniformes; family Salmonidae; genus Oncorhynchus; species Oncorhynchus nerka. The sequence continues at coordinate 92,166,108 of NC_088402.1, read as the reverse complement.
GTACTTCTGTCTGTAACAAAAGCCTTTTTGTGGTGAATAACTCATTCTGATTGGCTGGGCCTGGCTCCCCAGTGGGTGGGCCTATACCCTCCCAGGCCCACCCATGGCTGCTCCCCTGCGCAGTTATATGAAATCCAAAGATTAGGAAGTAATGAATTTATTTTAATTGACTGATTTTCTTATATGAAAAAATAAAATAGTTTAAATTGTTGCATGTTGCGTTTATATTTTTGTAATATTTTTGTTTAGGAAATGTAAATATATACACACATACAGTGCATTCGTAAAGTATTCAGACCGCTTGACTTTATCCACATTTTGTTATGTTACAGCCTTATTCTAAAATGTATTAAAATATTATATTTTTCCCTCATCCATCTACACATAATACACCATAATAACAAAACAAAAACAGGACAGTAGACATTTGTGCTAATTTATGAAAAATAAAATAAAGCACACCTTATTTACATAAGTATTCATTGAAACTCCTTGGGATGTTTCTACAACTTACATTTACATTACATTTAAGTCATTTAGCAGACGCTCTTATCCAGAGCGACTTACAAATTGGTGCGTTCACCTTATGACATCCAGTGGAACTGCCACTTTACAATAGTGCATCTAAATCTTTTAAGGGGGGGGTGAGAAGGATTACTTTATCCTATCCTAGGTATTCCTTAAAGAGGTGGGGTTTCAGGTGTCTCCGGAAGGTGGTGATTGACTCCGTTGTCCTGGCGTCGTGAGGGAGTTTGTTCCACCATTGGGGGGCCAGAGCAGCGAACAGTTTTGACTGGGCTGAGCGGGAACTGTACTTCCTCAGTGGTAGGGAGGCGAGCAGGCCAGAGGTGGATGAACGCAGTGCCCTTGTTTGGGTGTAGGGCCTGATCAGAGCCTGGAGGTACTGAGGTGCCGTTCCCCTCACAGCTCCGTAGGCAAGCACCATGGTCTTGTAGCGGATGCGAGCTTCAACTGGAAGCCAGTGGAGAGAGCGGAGGAGCGGGGTGACGTGAGAGAACTTGGGAAGGTTGAACACCAGACGGGCTGCGGCGTTCTGGATGAGCTGTAGGGGTTTAATGGCACAGGCAGGGAGCCCAGCCAACAGCGAGTTGCAGTAATCCAGACGGGAGATGACAAGTGCCTGGATTAGGACCTGCGCCGCTTCCTGTGTGAGGCAGGGTCGTACTCTGCGGATGTTGTAGAGCATGAACCTACAGGAACGGGCCACCGTCTTGATGTTATTTGAGAACGACAGGGTGTTGTCCAGGATCACGCCAAGGTTCTTAGCGCTCTGGGAGGAGGACACAATGGAGTTGTCAACCGTGATGGCGAGATCATGGAACGGGCAGTCCTTCCCCGGGAGGAAGAGCAGCTCCGTCTTGCCGAGGTTCAGCTTGAGGTGATGATCCGTCATCCACACTGATATGTCTGCCAGACATGCAGAGATGCGATTCGCCACCTGGTCGTCAGAAGGGGGAAAGGAGAAGATTAATTGTGTGTCGTCTGCATAGCAATGATAGGAGAGACCATGTGAGGTTATGACAGAGCCAAGTGACTTGGTGTATAGCGAGAATAGGAGAGGGCCTAGAGCCCTGGGGGACACCAGTGGTGAGAGCACGTGGTGAGGAGACGGATTCTCGCCACGCCACCTGGTAGGAGCGACCTGTCAGGTAGGACGCAATCCAAGCGTGGGCCACGCCGGAGATGCCCAACTCGGAGAGGGTGGAGAGGAGGATCTGATGGTTCACAGTATCGAAGGCAGCCGATAGGTCTAGAAGGATGAGAGCAGAGGAGAGAGAGTTAGCTTTAGCAGTGCGGAGCGCCTCCGTGATACAGAGAAGAGCAGTCTCAGTTGAATGACTAGTCTTGAAACCTGACTGATTTGGATCAAGAAGGTCATTCTGAGAGAGATAGCGGGAGAGCTGGCCAAGGACGGCACGTTCAAGAGTTTTGGAGAGAAAAGAAAGAAGGGATACTGGTCTGTAGTTGTTGACATCGGAGGGATCGAGTGTAGGTTTTTTCAGAAGGGGTGCAACTCTCGCTCTCTTGAAGACGGAAGGGACGTAGCCAGCGGTCAGGGATGAGTTGATGAGCGAGGTGAGGTAAGGGAGAAGGTCTCCGGAAATGGTCTGGAGAAGAGAGGAGGGGATAGGGTCAAGCGGGCAGGTTGTTGGGCGGCCGGCCGTCACAAGACGCGAGATTTCATCTGGAGAGAGAGGGAGAAAGAGGTCAGAGCACAGGGTAGGGCAGTGTGAGCAGAACCAGCGGTGTCGTTTGACTTAGCAAACGAGGATCGGATGTCGTCGACCTTCTTTTCAAAATGGTTGACGAAGTCATCTGCAGAGAGGGAGGAGGGGGGGGAGGGGGAGGAGGATTCAGGAGGGAGGAGAAGGTGGCAAAGAGCTTCCTAGGGTTAGAGGTAGATGCTTGGAATTTAGAGTGGTAGAAAGTGGCTTTAGCAGCAGAGACAGAAGAGGTAAATGTAGAGAGGAGGGAGTGAAAGGATGCCAGGTCCGCAGGGAGGCGAGTTTTCCTCCATTTCCGCTCGGCTGCCCGGAGCCCTGTTCCAACTTGATTGGAGTCCACCTGTGGTAAAGTCAATTGGTTGGACATGATTTGGAAAGGCACACACACCTGTCCATATAAGGTCCCACAGTTGACAGTGCACCTCAGAGCAAAAACCAAGCCATGAGGTCAAAGCAATTGTCCGTGGAGCTCCGGGACAGGATTGTGTCGAGGTACAGATCTGGAGAAGGATACCAAAACAATTCTGGCACATTGAAGGTCCCCAAGAACACAGAGGCCTCCATCACTCTTAAATGTTTATTAATTTGGAACCACCAAGACTCTTCCTAGATCCGACTGCCAAACTGAGCAATCGGGGGAGAAGGGCCTCGGTCAGAGAGGTGACCAAGAACCTGATGGTCACACGGACAGAGCTCCAGAATTCCACTGTGGAGATGGGAGAACCTTCCAGAAGGACAACCATCTCTGCAGCATTCCACCAAGAGTGGCCAGACAGAAGTCACTCCTCAGTAAATGGCAAATGTGAGCCCACTTGCAGTTTGCCAAAAGGCACTAAAAACCCTCAGACCATGAGAAACAAGATAATCTGGTCTGATGAAACCAAGACTGAACTCTTTGGCCTGAAAACCAAGCGTCATGTCTGGACGAAACCTGGCACCATCCCTGTGTTTTATTTTTTTCCACCTTTATTTAATCAGGTAGGCCAGTTGCGAACAAGTTCTCATTTACAACTGCGACCTGGCCAAGATAAAGCAACGCAGTGCGACACAAACAAAAACACAGAGTTACACATTGAATAAAACAAACATACAGTCAATAATACAATAGAAAAAGTCTATATACAGTGTGTGCAAATGAGGTAAGTTAACCTCTTGCTTCTACCTGAGACGCTTGCGTCCCAACTAGAGCTCTGGAAATGCAAATGCACTACGCTAAATGCTAATAGTATTAGTTAAAACTCAAACGTTCATTAAAATACACATGCAGGATATCGAATTAAAGCTACACTCGTTGTGAATCCAGGCAACAAGTCAGATTTTTAAAATGCTTTTCGGCGAAAGCATGAGAAGCTATTATCTGATAGCATGCACCAATACACTACAACACAAAAGCCACGCAGGGGACGTAAACAAAATAATTAGCATTTCGGCGTTACACAAACCGCACAATAAAATAGAAAACAGTCATTACCTTTCACCATCTTCTTTGTTGGCACTCCTAGATGTCCCATAAACACTATTGGGTCTTTATTTCGATTAAATCGGTCCATATAAAGCCAAGATATCGTTATATGTAGACTGTGTGATAAACGAAAAAAACTGCGTTTTCAAATGTAACGTCATTTTTTTAAATTCAAAATGTCGACAATAAACTTTCACAAAACACTTCGAAATACGTTTGTAATGCAACTTTAGGTATTAGTAAACGTTAATAAGCGATAAAATTCATCAGGAGGCGATGTAAAGATCATTAGCTGTCCGTCTGGAAAAATGTCCGGCTAGAAACTCAACGAAAATATCCGGTCCTAGACCTGAAGAAATACGGTGCCCTGCATGTGTTTGACCAAGAAAAAACTCGAAGGGAAATGACAAGACTCTAGACACCGTGTGGAAGCTGTAGGTACTGCAACCTCAGTCAATTAATTGTGGTTCACCTTTATCAATGGGTTCAAGTAGCGCATGGATATATTTTCCCATTTTCAGTGATCAGTTTTTCCTGTGCTTTTCGATGTAAATGCCGTTCTGGTAAAGCCACAGCAGTGATTTAACCAGTTTTATAAACGTCTGAGTGTTTTCTATCCACACAGACTAAGCAAATGCATATACTATATTCCTGGCATGAGTAGCAGGGCACTGAAATGTTGCGCGATTTTTAACAGAATGTTCAAAAAAGTAGAGGGTAGAAGCAACAGGATAAGGGAGGTAAGGCAATAAATAGGCCATAGTGGCGAAATAATTACAATTTAGCAATTAAACACTGGGGTGACAGATGAGCAGAAGATGAATGTGCAGATGAATGTGCAGATGAAAGTGCAAGTAGAGATGGTCTATGTAATCAATTTATAACATTTTAGACATGCGTTTTTCTGGATTTTTTTGTTGTTATTCTGCCTCTCACTGTTCAAATGAACCTACCATTGAAATTTTAGACGGATAATTTCTTTGTCAAACCTACAAAATCAGCAGGGGATAAAATACTTATTTTCCTCACTGTATTTGTAGTCTTCCACATATTCTAGGTCAGAACCGTCCAGAGTAGTGATGCTGGACTGGCGGGCAGGTGCGTGCCGCGATCGGTTGAAGAGCATGCATTTAGTTTTACTTGCATTTAAGAGAATTTGGAGGCCACGGAAGGAGAGTTGTAGGATATTGAAGCTCGCCTGGAGGTTAATTAACACAGTGTTCAAAGAAGGGGCCAGAAGTATACAGAATGGTGTCGTCTGCGTAAATGTGGATCAGAGACTCACCAGCAGGAAGAGCAACATCATTGATGTATACAGAGAAAAGATTCGGCCTGAGAATTGAACCCTGTGGCACCCCCATAGAGACTGCCAGAAGTCCGGACAACAGGCCCTCCGGTTTGACACACTGAACTCTGTCTGAGAAGAAGTTGGTGAACCAGGCCAGGCAGTCATTTGTGAAACCAAGGCTATTGAGTCTGCCGATAAGAATGTTGTGATTGACAGAGTTAAAAGCCTTGGCCAGAACAATGAATACGGCTGCACAGTAATGTTTCTTATCGATGGCGGTTATGATATTGTTTAGGACCTTGAGCGTGGCTGAGGTGCACCCATGACCAGCTCGGAAACCAGATTGCATAGCTGAGAAGGTACCGTGGGATTCAAAATGGTTGGTGATCTGTTTGTTAACTTCGCTTTCAAAGACATCAGAAAGGCAGGGTAGAATAGATATAGGTCTGTAGCAGTTTGGGTCTAGAGTGTCACCCCCTTTGAAGAGGGGGATGACCGTGGCAGCTTTCCAAGAATAACCAGGCATCCTCTACTGACGAAATGAGGTCAATATTCTTCCAGGATACCCGGGCCAGGTCAATTTGAAAGGCCTACTACTGACTGAAGTGTTTTATGGAGCGTTTGACGGTGATGAGGGGAGGTCGTTTGACAGCAGACCCATTACAGACACAGGCAATGAGGCAGTGATCGCTGAGATACTGGTTGAAGACAGCAGAGGTGTATTTGGACGGTAGGTTGGTTAGGATGATATCTATGAGGGTGCCCGTGTTTACAGATTTGGGATTTTACCTGGTAGGTTCGCTGATAATTTGTGTGAGATTGAGGGCATCTAACTTAGATTGTAGGATGGCCGGGGTGTTAATCATGTCCCAGTTTAGGTCACCTAGCAGCACAAACTCTGAAGATAGATGGGGGGCAATCAATTCACATATGGTGTTCGGGGCACAGTGGGAGCGGAAGGTGGTCTATAGCAAGAGGCAGCGGTAGAGGTGAGAGACTTGTTTCTGGAAAGGTGGATTTTTAAATGTAGAAGTTTAAATTGTTTGGGTACAGACCTGGATAGTAAGACAAAACTCTGCTGGCTATCTCTGCAGTAGATTGGGTACAGACCTGGATAGTAAGACAAAACTCTGCTGGCTATCTCTGCAGTAGATTGGGTACAGACCTGGATAGTAAGACAAAACTCTGCAGGTTATCTCTGCAGTAGATTGGGTACAGACCTGGATAGTAGGACAGAACTCTGCAGGCTATCTCTGCAGTAGATTGGGTACAGACCTGGATAGTAAGACAAAACTCTGCAGGCTATCTCTGCAGTAGATTGGGTACAGACCTGGATAGTAGGACAGAACTCTGCAGGCTATCTCTGCAGTAGATTGGGTACAGACCTGGATAGTGAGACAAAACTCTGCAGGCTATCTCTGCAGTAGATTGGGTACAGACCTGGATAGTGAGACAAAACTCTGCAGGCTATCTCTGCAGTAGATTGCAACTCCGCCCCCTTTGGCAGTTATATCTTGTCGGAAAATGTTATAGTTAGGGATGGAAATGTCAGGGTTTTTGGTGGCCTTCCTAAGCCAGGACTCAGACACGGCTAGGACATCCGGTTTGGCAGAGTGTGCTAAAGCAGGGAATAAAACAAACTTAGGGAGGAGGCTTCTAATGTTAACATGCATGAAACCAAGGCTTTTACCGTTACAGAAGTCAATAAATGAGAGCGCCTGGGGAATGGGAGTGATGCTGGGGGCTGCAGTGCCTGGATTAACCTCTACATCACCAGAGGAACAGCGGAGGACTAGGATAAGGGTACGGCTAAAGGCTATAAGAACTGGTTGTCTAGTGCATTCGGAACAGAGAATAAAAGAAGCAGGTTTTTGGGTGCGGAAGAATAGATTCAAGGTATAATGTACAGACAAGGGTATGGTAGGATGTGAATACAGTGGAGGTAAACCTAGGCATTGAGTGACGATGAGAGAGGAATTGTCTCTAGAGACATCATTTAAACCAGGTGAGGTCACCGCATGTGTGGGAGGTGGAATGAAAGGGTTTGCTAAGGCATATTGATATGTTGTCTACGTGTCTGACTTTGAGGCTCTGATTGTTAGTGACTCAGCAATTTCACTTGCCACTCTACTCAAGATACAGACAGACATGATGGAAGCCCAATCTAGATCTAATCACCTAACTGGATGTTTCAGATGATCAGTATAGTGACACAGAGTCAGTGTTTTATCTACAGTACATGAGGTGTATGTCTCAGTAGGGTGACCCAGGCTGAACAGTATAGTGAGACAGAGTCAGTGTTTTATCTACAGTACATGAGGTGTATGTCTCAGTAGGGTGACCCAGGCTGAACAGTATAGTGAGACAGAGTCAGTGTTTTATCTACAGTACATGAGGTGTATGTCTCAGTAGGGTGACCCAGGCTGAACAGCATAGTGACACAGAGTCAGTGTTTTATCTACAGTACATGAGGTGTATGTCTCAGTAGGGTGACCCAGGCGGAACAGTATAGTGAGACAGAGTCAGTGTTTTATCTACAGTACATGAGGTGTATGTCTCAGTAGGATGACCCAGGCTGAACAGCATAGTGACACAGAGTCAGTGTGAGCCAGGCTGTCGAGCTCTGATTTACCTTGTTGTGATACGAACCTGCTATCTGCATCTTGTTCCTCTCACTCCACTCCCCCATCTCCGACGTTGAAAAGCCGTCTCCTCGCTTCCCATAAAATCTAAACAGTTGGACAGTAAGTAAGTCAATGTCGAACTCATCATAAAACAGACAGGTGGGTTCTACGTTCCATGTTCTAACCCCAGTCAGATGGTTCCTGTACAACCCTTAAGGAATCATTCTTGCCCTCATAGACCGGACCTTTCTATACCTTTCCTATGTCTAAATACAATGCACATAGATTATTCAACCTAACCTATAACAGAATAACTACTACTGATACGCTAATTATACAACAAAAATGTGCTCAGGTCAATACGATCGACCAAAAGAACGAAAACGAAAACAAACGGCGCAAACGGAATGATACAGGGAGGGACCTACCTGCATTTGTCCAATACAAAATCTTATTTACATCGCAAAATGTTTTTCATGGAATTTGAAGGCAAATGTAATGACATTTTTTTGTTGCAGGCAAAAAGGGAAATCAAAGTCCTCCTCTACACAGACAAAACATTTTGCAACAGATGAAACGTTTTGTCATGGAATCTAACTAATGAACAGGAGACATCAATGTAATGACATTTTTTTGTTGCAGGCAAAAAGGGAAATCAAAGTCCTCCTCTACACAGACAAACACTGTTTAACTGATAATCACAGTCCATGTTTATACCCTGGCTGAGGAGATTCAGCATTTTGTTGAAGATGGATAATCACAGTCCATGTTTATACCCTGGCTGAGGAGATTCAGCATTTTGTTTGATAATCACAGATGTTTAACCCTGTGTTTTTTTTGAAATAAATCACAGTCCATGTTTATACCCTATTCAGCATTTTTTGAAGATGGATAATCACAGTCCATGTTTATACTGTTTCAGGATTCCCCATGTTTAAAGCTGAGAGATCCTGGATATAAAAATGTCTCAATCCACAACACTCCTGGATATAAAAAAACATCGTTCAGTTCATCTCTGGAGCTTTAAGAAACAGATTGACCTATTCCCTTTAGAGAACTTCATTAAAAAGAAATTTCACAAAGCACTCCTAGCGTAAAAGGGCAGGGAATTCACTCGGCACTGTAACAAATGCTCTGAGGATCTATAAACTGTCTGAGTGGCATATGATCGTTTATCTCTACCTCAGAGAGTGAGAGATTCTAGGTAGACTGAGTAGCATTTCATAGTTTGTTTGTCTTTTACCAAAGAGGGAGCGAGTAGAGGGAATTGTCTTGTTGATGCTGGAGTGAGGAGAGCGAGTAGAGGGAATTGTCTTGTTGATGCTGGAGTGAGGAGAGCGAGTAGAGGGAATTGTCTTGTTGATGCTGGAGTGAGGAGAGCGAGTAGAGGGAATTGTCTTGTTGATGCTGGAGTGAGGAGAGCGAGTAGAGGGAATTGTCTTGTTGATGCTGGAGTGAGGAGAGCGAGTAGAGGGAATTGTCTTGTTGATGCTGGAGTGAGGAGAGCGAGGCAGTAGATAGCAGACTGTCTTGTTGATGCTGGAGTGAGGAGAGCGAGGCAGTAGGTAGCAGACTGTCTTGTTGATGCTGGAGTGAGGAGAGCGAGGCAGTAGATAGCAGACTGTCTTGTTGATGCTGGAGTGAGGAGAGCGAGGCAGTAGGTAGCAGACTGTCTTGTTGATGCTGGAGTGAGGAGAGTGAGGCAGTAGGTAGCAGACTGTCTTGTTGATGCTGGAGTGAGGAGAGCGAGAACAGGTTTAGCCATAGGGCCTTTTGAGCCAGTGGACTGGAAGAAAGAGACAAGAGAGAGAAAAAAAAACAGTGAGGATTGGCTGTGTGTGTGAACCTTTTACTGCAGTGGGCTAAATCAGGGTCACACAGAGGTAGTCTTCAACAAATCTACTTTGAAACAAAAGTATACACCTCACACATACGGTTATGGGCTGAAAGACACCAGTACCATGTCATATGTAGAGTTAAAATTGTTCAATATAACACTTTATATACATCACAGAAGACTGAACTATATACACCCACAGTAAACATGTTTTAGGGAAATATGTGCGCGTGCGTGTGTGTGTTTTTCTCTCGTGCAGGGAGAACAACATCCCAGCTAGAACATTTGGTTCCTTGGAAGTTTTGGGAACGTAAGTTTTTGGTTTCCAATTGGTTCTGGGAACGAAGCCATAAGTTTGCTGACCGTTAAAACGGAATGTTAATAAACATTCTGAGAATGATGTGATAATTTCACCTATTCTGTGAACGTAAATGTGTAGGTTGCATGGAGGTTCTGAGAACGTTTTACTATGGTTCCAGAGAGGTTCTGTGAACGTAAATGTGTAGGTTGCATGGAGGTTCTGAGAACGTTTTATTATGGTTCCAGAGAGGTTCTGAGAACGTTTTATTATGGTTCCAGGGAGTTTCTGAGAACATTTTATTATGGTTCCAGGGAGGTTCTGAGAACGTTTTATTATGGTTCCAGGGAGGTTCTGAGAATGTTTTACTATGGTTCCCTGAATGTTTTTCTGGGAGGTTTGTATTAATGTTCTGAGTACAGAAATTATAGGTTATTTGAAGGTAATTAAATAATGTTATGAGAAGATGTTTCAATAAAGCTTTTAATAATACTAGTAGGAGCTTAATTGTTTTGAACTCCAAGCACAGATAGGAAACATGGAAATGAATTTGCTTAGGCATTAATCACGCAAACATGTATTTATTATTGTGAACAGCGTCAGTGAGGTTCAAACCTATGATCTTCTGTTCTCTATCCATGGAATGAGTCCACTGCACCACCAGAATGGAGCTGGCATGACATGTTTTTTTTTACGCTTTCAAAGCTGTTCATTATAGTCTATTCAAACAGACCTCGTTTTAAAGGAAGCAAGCACTCATTACGATCAGGTTTGGCCAATCAGTGGGCCTTTGAGAGAGAGTTTTTTTTAATGCTAAGAACAGAATGTATACTGTATATTTTTAAATAACATTCTTAGAATGTTGCTTATGTTTTTTATGGAATGTTTTCTTAATGTTCTGATTTAAATAGAACCATGAGGAAACCTGAGTAGAACACATTATGCCGAAATACTGAAATTCACACCGAAAGACATGGTTTCTTCTTTTAGCAATATAACACTTAAACATACAAAAGACAATATAACTGAAGTGAACCTTTATTTAACTAGGCAAGTCAGTTAAGAACAAATTCTTATGACGGCCTACCACCCGGACAAACCCTAGAAGATGCTGGGGCAAATTGTGCACCACCCTATGGGACTCCCAATCACAGCCGGATGTGGTACAGTCTGGAATCGAACCTGGGACTGTGGTGATGCCTTTTGCACTGAGAGGCAGTGTCTTAGACTGCTGCGTCACTCGGGATGCACACAAACATCCACAACATCACTCCTGCCCAGACCCACCTGTTCCCACCCTCTATCTCAGAGACACAATCAACAACAACATCACCCTGCCCAGACCCACCTGTTCCCACCCCCTATCTCAGAGACATAAATATCAACAACAACACCCTGCCCAGACCCACCTGTTCCCACCCCCTATCTCAGACACATAAATATCAACAACAACACCCTGCCCAGACCCACCTGTTCCCACCCCCTATCTCAGAGACATAAACATCAACAACATCACTCCTACCCAGACCCACCTGTTCCCACCCCCTATCTCAGAGACACAATCATCAACAACATCACTCCTACCCAGACCCACCTGTTCCCACCCCCTATCTCAGAGACGCAATCAACAACAACATCACTCCTACCCAGACCCACCTGTTCTCACCCCCTATCTCAGAGACACAACCAACAACAACATCACTCCTGCCCAGACCCACCTGTTCCCACCTTCTATCTCAGAGACACAATCAACAACAACATCCTGCCCAGACCCACCTGTTCCCACCCCCTATCTCAGAGACACAATCAACAACAACATCACCCTGCCCAGACCCACCTGTTCCCCCCTACCCCCAACAACATCATCTCAGAGACACAATCAACAACAACATCACCCTGCCCAGACCCACCTGTTCCCACCCTCTATCTCAGAGACACAATCAACAACAACATCCTACCCAGACCCACCTGTTCCCACCCCCTATCTCAGAGACGCAACCAACAACAACATCACTCCTGTTCCTCTGTTGCTCTTTCAATTTTTAGATAATGAATCATCTGAGTTTTCCGTTGTCTTAACAATGGCGGATTGATAGACAGTTTTTAAATGTTTTTTTTTTTTTTCAAGATAATTGACTAGAACAGTATCTTCCAAACCATCTGGTAGGTCGCTGCCCCCCTTCATACGACATGTCTTCAGATATGCAGACAGATTTAAATGATATTTACGTTGTAATAATTCTGTCAGCCAGATTCCTAACTCTGACCGTAGCGTTTGGACTATGTAGCATTCCCATAAGGCATGGATTACTGAGGCATCGTATATTTTACACTTAAGACATTTTATACATTCATTTATAATTAAGCGTACATTTTCGTTACCTGTCATGTTCCAACATTCCTTCCATTTTGTGCCAATAGTTACTTAAGTAATTTTAAAATATTACTTCCCAAAAGCTTATGTTTTTCTGTTGGATAGGCTCTCTGCAAGGTTTTGAATATCTTATCATTATGAATATATTTGCTTCTGATTCAAATTGGATTCCATCAAGATTGCTCTGATTTCTAAAATATTTTGAATTAAAATGTTGTGATATGAAACTTTTGTTGGAGGCATTTGAAAATATCTACATCGGTCAGTCCAATTATGGAATGGAGATACATGGATTTCCTATTACCAAGTCATGTCTGGTACCTATGTCTTACCTTTTCCATCTGTAACACCGTGATCTGTTTCACCTGTCTTCGTGATTGTCTCCACCACCTCCAGGTGTCGTCCATCTTCCCCATTATCCCCAGTGTATTTAAACCCCTGTTTCACCTGTCTTCGTGCTTGTCTCCACCACCTCCAGGTGTCGTCCATCTTCCCCATTATCCCCAGTGTATTTAAACCCCTGTTTCACCTGTCTTCGTGCTTGTCTCCACCACCTCCAGGTGTCGTCCATCTTCCCCATTATCCCCAGTGTATTTATACCCCTGTTTCACCTGTCTTTGTGCTTGTCTCCACCACCTCCAGGTGTCGTCCATCTGCCCCATTATCCCCAGTGTATTTATACCCCTGTTTCACCTGTCTTTGTGCTTGTCTCCACCCCCTTCAGGTGTCGTCCATCTGCCCCATTATCCCCAGTGTATTTATACCCCTGTTTCACCTGTCTTTGTGCTTGTCTCCACCCCCTTCAGGTGTCGTCCATCTTCCCCATTATCCCCAGTGTATTTATACCCCTGTTTCACCTGTCTTTGTGCTTGTCTCCGCCCCTCTTCAGGTGTCGTCCATCTTCCCCATTATCCCCAGTGTATTTCTACCCCTGTTTCACCTGTCTTTGTGCTTGTCTCCACCCCATTCAGGTGTCGTCCATCTTCCCCATTATCCCCAGTGTATTTAAACCCCTGTTTCACCTGTCTTTGTGCTTGTCTCCACCACCTCCAGGTGTCGTCCATCTTCCCCATTATCCCCAGTGTATTTATACCCCTGTTTCACCTGTCTTTGTGCTTGTCTCCGCCCCCTCCAGGTGTCGTCCATCTTCCCCATTATCCCCAGTGTATTTATACCCCTGTTTCACCAGTCTTTGTGCTTGTCTCCACCACCTCCAGGTGTCGTCCATCTTCCCCATTATCCCCAGTGTATTTATACCCCTGTTTCACCTGTCTTTGTGCTTGTCTCTGCCCCTCTTCAGGTGTCGTCCATCTTCCCCATTATCCCCAGTGTATTTATACCCCTGTTTCACCTGTCTTTGTGCTTGTCTCCGCCCCTCGTCAGGTGTCGTCCATCTTCCCCATTATCCCCAGTGTATTTATACCCCTGTTTCACCTGTCTTGGTGCTTGTCTCCGCCCCTCTTCAGGTGTCGTCCATCTTCCCCATTATCCCCAGTGTATTTATACCCCTGTTTCACCTGTCTTTGTGCTTGTCTCTGCCCCCTCCAGGTGTCGTCCATCTTCCCCATTATCCCCAGTGTATTTATACCCCTGTTTCACCTGTCTTTGTGCTTGTCTCCACCACCTCCAGGTGTCGTCCATCTTCCCCATTATCCCCAGTGTATTTATACTCCTGTTTCACCTGTCTTTGTGCTTGTCTCCACCCCATTCAGGTGTCGTCCATCTTCCCCATTATCCCCAGTGTATTTATACCCCTGTTTCACCTGTCTTTGTGCTTGTCTCCACCCCATTCAGGTGTCGTCCATCTTCCCCATTATCCCCAGTGTATTTATACCCCTGTTTTCCCTGTTGTTCTGCTGCCAGTTTGCCTTGTTTGTCAAGTCAAACAGAGTTTTTGTGTCTCAGCTCCCGTGTCTCCTAATCTATCCTTTTCTCACACTCCTGGTTTTGACTCTTGCCTGTCCAGACTCTGAGCCCGTCTGCCTGACCACTCTGCCTGCCCCTGAGCCCGTCTGCCTGACCACTCTGCCTGCCCCTGAGCCCGCCTGCCTGACCACTCTGCCTGCCCCTGAGCCCGCCTGCCTGACCACTCTGCCTGACCACTCTGCCTGACCACTCTGCCTGCCCCTGATCCCGCCTGCCTGACCACTCTGCCTGACCACTCTGCCTGACCACTCTGCCTGACCACTCTGCCTGCCCCTGAGCCCGCCTGCCTGACCACTCTGCCTCACCACTCTGCCTGCCCCCGAGCCTGCCTGACCACTCTGCCTGCCCCTGAGTCTGCCTGCCTGACCACTCTGCCTGACCACTCTGCCTGCCCCTGAGCGCGCCTGCATGACCACTCTGCCTGACCACTCTGCCTGCCCCTGAGTCTGCCTGCCTGACCACTCTGCCTGACCACTCCGCCTGACCACTCTGCCTGCCCCTGAGCCCGCCTTCCTGACCACTCTGCCTGACCACTCTGCCTGACCACTCTGCCTGACCACTCTGCCTGCCCCTGAGCCTGCCTGCCGTCCAGTACCGTTGCCCCACCTCCAGTTACTGACCCCTGCCTGCTTTGACCTGTCTATTGCCTGCTCCTGTTGGATTATTAAACCATTGTTAATTCAACGTTGTCTGCATCTGGGTCTTACCTTCATAGCTGATTGTTCAATTCATCTGAAAAGCCAAGGATTGTTCCATGGTGGTTGTGCTTTTGTGAGTTCTTGTCAAATCTGTTACATTTTTATAATATTATAAACTACGTAGTTATTAATGTTATTTTCATCCTTTGACAATAGACAAGCGTGAAAAGATTCTGGGTGTGAGTATGCACCTCTTCAATACTTACCCATTGTTTCTCTTTAGTGCATATTAACAATATGTTTCCAATAAAAGCCCGAGGTGGTTAGTTGATACAGTTCCAAGTCTTGAAGGTTAAAACCCGCAGACTTAGAAAGTTGTTAAACGTTTTGTTTTTATTCTGGGTTTTATTTGCCCATATAAAGTTGAAAAGGTTCCAAAAGTTGTGTATAGAAAAGCCATTCAAAACAGTTAAAAGCCTTTTCAGCATCTACAGCTTTTAATCCTTTTTAGGAAAATGTATGAAACTGAAACATGTTCTTGTATTTCTCTTTGTAAATGTCTTTTTAATAAACCCTGTTTGATATCAAGTCTGGAAAGACTTCTGCCATTCTGTTGCTTATGAGCTTTGTTCTGTTTTTATTGTAGCAATTCATTAAACTTGTGGGTCTGTAATCAGCAGGGGACTCTCCAGATGTTCTTGGTGTAGATGTAACTAAATGTGTAGATGTAACTAAAATAACGGATTGATATATGGAACTAGGAAGCACTGGATTGAGTGACGTGTGTTGTCATTTGTAAATAAGGGTGCTACTATTGGTGCTAATATTGGCAGAAAGCTAAAATTATTTTACCTTTATTTAACTAGGCAAGTCAGTTAAGAACAAATTCTTATTTTCAATGACGGACTAGGAACAGAGAGTTTACTGCCTTGTTCTGGGACAGAATGACAGATTTTTACCTTGTCAGCTCTGGGATTTGATCTTCAAACCTTTCGGTTACTAGGTCAATGCTCTAACCACTAGGCTAATGGCCGCCCCAGTTTATCTAACTGCACTGTCCAATTTACAGCAGCTGTTACAGTGAAATAATACCATGTTATTGTTTGAGGAGAGTGCACAGTTTTGAACATGAAAATGTATTAAACAAATGAGGCATATTTGGGCAGTCTTGATACATTTCGAACAGAAATGCAATGGTTAATATGATCAGTCTAAACCTTTGCAGATACACGACTGCCATTTAGTGGCAAAATCTAAATTGCAGCCGGGCTGGAATAATACTTTATGGCCTTTCTCTTGAATTTCAATGATGATGGTACAAAAAAATACAAAAGAACGGTTGTTTTTTTCTTTGTATTATATTTTACCAGATCTATTGTGTTATATTCTACTACATTAGTTTCAAATGTCCACTAACTTCAAAGTGTTTCCTTTCAAATGGTACCAAGAATATAAATATCCTTGCATCAGGGCCTGAGTTACAGGCAGTTAGATTTGGGTATGTCATTTTAGGCGAGAACTGAATCCTTGAGGTTTTAAGTAAAATATCATATTCCTGCTTAAGTTTAGACATTTTATATTCTTCTTCACCTTTCTATAAATATCATTTCTACCTCAGATGTAACTTTTGACTATCATTATGATTATTATTCCACTAATGTGCACCTTAACAGCGTCCCATGTTCTGAGAAGGTTCTAAGAACCTGACTTTATTGGGAGGTGTTAGGGGCAGAAGGTGGGCCGGGCCTTCCGGGAGGTACTGGGAGGTTTTAGGGCCAGAAGGTGGGCCGGGCCTTCCGGGAAGTACTGGGAGGTTTTAGGGGCAGAAGGTGGGCCTGGCCTTCCATTTACATTACATTTACATTTAAGTCATTTAGCAGACGCTCTTATCCAGAGCGACTTACAAATTGGTGCATTCACCTTATGACCTCCAGTGGAACAGTAGTGCATCTAAATCTTTTCAGGGGGAGGGGGGGTGAGAGGGATTATTTTATCCTATCCTAGGTATTCCTTAAAGAGGTGGGGTTTCAGGTGTCTCCGGAAGGTGGTGATTGACTCCGCTGTCCTGGCGTCGTGAGGGAGTTTGTTCCACCATTGGGGGGCCAGAGCAGCGAACAGTTTTGACTGGGCTGAGCGGGAACTGTACTTCCTCAGTGGTAGGGAGGCGAGCAGGCCAGAGGTGGATGAACGCAGTGCCCTTGTTTGGGTGTAGGGCCTGATCAGAGCCTGGAGGTACTGAGGTGCCGTTCCCCTCACAGCTCCGTAGGCAAGCACCATGGTCTTGTAGCGGATGCGAGCTTCAACTGGAAGCCAGTGGAGGGAGCGGAGGAGCGGGGTGACGTGAGAGAACTTGGGAAGGTTGAACACCAGACGGGCTGCGGCGTTCTGGATGAGTTGTAGGGGTTTAATGGCACAGGCAGGGAGCCCAGCCAACAGCGAGTTGCAGTAATCCAGACGGGAGATGACAAGTGCCTGGATTAGGACCTGCGCCGCTTCCTGTGTGAGGCAGGGTCGTACTCTGCGGATGTTGTAGAGCATGAACCTACAGGAACGGGCCACCGCCTTGATGTTAGTTGAGAACGACAGGGTGTTGTCCAGGATCACGCCAAGGTTCTTAGCGCTCTGGGAGGAGGACACAATGGAGTTGTCAACCGTGATGGCGAGATCATGGAACGGGCAGTCCTTCCCCGGGAGGAAGAGCAGCTCCGTCTTGCCGAGTTCAGCTTGAGGTGGTGATCCGTCATCCACACGGATATGTCTGCCAGACATGCAGAGATGCGATTCGCCACCTGGTCATCAGAAGGGGGAAAGGAGAAGATTAATTGTGTGTCGTCTGCATAGCAATGATAGGAGAGACCATGTGAGGTTATGACAGAGCCAAGTGACTTGGTGTATAGCGAGAATAGGAGAGGGCCTAGAACAGAGCCCTGGGGGACACCAGTGGTGAGAGCACGTGGTGTGGAGACGGATTCTCGCCACGCCACCTGGTAGGAGCGACCTGTCAGGTAGGACGCAATCCAAGCGTGGGCCGCGCCGGAGATGCCCAACTCGGAGAGGGTGGAGAGGAGGATCTGATGGTTCACAGTATCGAAGGCAGCCGATAGGTCTAGAAGGATGAGAGCAGAGGAGAGAGAGTTAGCTTTAGCAGTGCGGAGCGCCTCCGTGATACAGAGAAGAGCAGTCTCAGTTGAATGACTAGTCTTGAAACCTGACTGATTTGGATCAAGAAGGTCATTCTGAGAGAGATAGCGGGAGAGCTGGCCAAGGACGGCACGTTCAAGAGTTTTGGAGAGAAAAGAAAGAAGGGATACTGGTCTGTAGTTGTTGACATCGGAGGGATCGAGTGTAGGTTTTTTCAGAAGGGTGCAACTCTCGCTCTCTTGAAGACGGAAGGGACGTAGCCAGCGGTCAGGGATGAGTTGATGAGCGAGGTGAGGTAAGGGAGGAGGTCTCCGGAAATGGTCTGGAGAAGAGAGGAGGGGATAGGGTCAAGCGGGCAGGTTGTAGGGCGGCCGGCCGTCACAAGACGCGAGATTTCATCTGGAGAGAGAGGGGAGAAAGAGGTCAGAGCACAGGGTAGGGCAGTGTGAGCAGAACCAGCGGTGTCGTTTGACTTAGCAAACGAGGATCGGATGTCGTCGACCTTCTTTTCAAAATGGTTGACGAAGTCATCTGCAGAGAGGGAGGAGGGGGGGGAGGAGGATTCAGGAGGGAGGAGAAGGTTGCAAAGAGCTTCCTAGGGTTAGAGGCAGATGCTTGGAATTTAGAGTGGTAGAAAGTGGCTTTAGCAGCAGAGAGAGAAGAGGAAAATGTAGAGAGGAGGGAGTGAAAGGATGTCAGGTCCGCAGGGAGGCGAGTTTTCCTCCATTTCCGCTCGGCTGCCCGGAGCCCTGTTCTGTGAGCTCGCAATGAGTCGTCGAGCCACGGAGCGGGAGGGGAGGACCGAGCCGGCCTGGAGGATAGGGGACATAGAGAGTCAAAGGATGCAGAAAGGGAGGAGAGGAGGGTTGAGGAGGCAGAATCAGGAGATAGGTTGGAGAAGGTTTGAGCAGAGGGGAAGAGATGATAGGATGGAAGAGGAGAGAGTAGCGGGGGAGAGAGAGCGAAGGTTGGGACGGCGCGATACCATCCGAGTAGGGGCAGTGTGGGAAGTGTTGGATGAGAGCGAGAGGGAAAAGGATACAAGGTAGTGGTCGGAGACTTGGAGGGGAGTTGCAACGAGGTTAGTGGAAGAACAGCATCTAGTAAAGATGAGGTCGAGCGTATTTCCTGCCTTGTGAGTAGGGGGAAGGTGAGAGGGTGAGGTCAAAAGAGGAGAGGAGTGGAAAGAAGGAGGCAGAGAGGAATGAGTCAAAGGTAGGCGTGGGGAGGTTAAAGTCGCCCAGAACTGTGAGAGGTGAGCCGTCCTCAGGAAAGGAGCTTATCAAGGCATCAAGCTCATTGATGAACTCTCCGAGGGAACCTGGAGGGCGATAAATGATAAGGATGTTAAGCTTGAAAGGGCTGGTAACTGTGACAGCATGGAATTCAAAGGAGGCGATAGACAGATGGGTAAGGGGAGAAAGAGAGAATGACCACTTGGGAGAGATGAGGATCCCGGTGCCACCACCCCGCTGACCAGAAGCTCTCGGGGTGTGCGAGAACACGTGGGCAGACGAAGAGAGAGCAGTAGGAGTAGCAGTGTTGTCTGTGGTGATCCATGTTTCCGTCAGTGCCAAGAAGTCGAGGGACTGGAGGGAGACATAGGCGGAGATGAACTCTGCCTTGTTGGCCGCAGATCGGCAGTTCCAGAGGCTACCGGAGACCTGGAACTCCACGTGGGTCGTGCGCGCTGGGACCACCAGATTAGGGTGGCCGCGGCCACGCGGTGTG
Organism: Oncorhynchus nerka; assembly: GCF_034236695.1. Classification (NCBI taxonomy): domain Eukaryota; kingdom Metazoa; phylum Chordata; class Actinopteri; order Salmoniformes; family Salmonidae; genus Oncorhynchus; species Oncorhynchus nerka. Next base: position 92,146,543 of record NC_088402.1, on the reverse strand, counting down.
GAGCGTTTGTATGGTCTGTGCAGAGAGGAGAGAACAGGGATAGACAGACACATAGTTGACAGGCTACACAAGAGGCTACGCTAATGCAAAGGAGATTGGAATGACAAGTGGACTACACGTCACGAGTGTTCAGAGAGTTAAGCTTACGTAGCAAGAATCTTATTGACTAAAATGATTAAAATGATACAGTACTGCTGAAGTAGGCTAGCTGGCAGAGGCTGCGTTGTTGACTAAGTAGGCTAGTTGGCATTGGCTGCGTTGTTGACACTACACTAATCAAGTCGTTCCGTTGAGTGTAATAGTTTCTACTGTGCTGCTATTCGGGGCTAGCTGGCTAGCTAGCAGTGTTGATTACGTTACGTTGCGTTAAAAGAACGACAATAGCTGGCTAACTAACCTAGGAAATCGCTCTAGACTACACAATTATCTTTGATACAAAGACGGCTGTGTAGCTAGCTATGTAGCTAGCTACGATCAAACAAATCAAGCCGTTGTACTGTAATGAAATGAAATGAAAAATGTGATACTACCTGTGGAGCGAAGCGAAATGCGACCGGATTGTTGAGTGCAGAAGTTCTGTTCGGTAGACGTTGGCTAGCTGTTGGCTAGCTAGCAGAGTCTCCTATGTTAAGGACGACATAAAACTACACACTCTAAACTACACAATTATCTTGGGTACGAAGACAGCAAAGACAACTATGTAGCTAGCTAACACTACACTAATCAAGTCGTTCAGTTGAGTGTAATAGTTGTGCTGCTAATCGGTAGACGGTGGACTAGCTAACGGTGGACGTTAGCTAGCTGGCTAGCTGCAGGGCAGTGTAGACTGCGTTAGGACGACGAAATACGATAATTACGCAATTATCTATGATACAAAGACGGCTGTGTAGCTAGCTAAGAAGAAATTGATAAGATTAGACAAATCAAACCGTTGTACTATAATGAAATGTAATACTACCTGCGGACCGAGTGCAGATGCGACCGCTCGCTCCAACCCGGAAGTAGGTTTTCCGGGAGGTACTGGGAGGTGTTAGGGGCAGAAGGTGGGCCGGGCCTTCCGGGAAGTACTGGGAGGTTTTAGGGCCAGAAGGTGGGCCTTCCAGGAAGTACTGGGAGGTTTTAGGGGCAGAAGGTGGGCCGGGCCTTCCGGGAAGTACTGGGAGGTGTTAGGGGCAGAAGGTGGGCCGGGCCTTCCGGGAAGTACTGGGAGGTTTTAGCGCCAGAAGGTGGGCCTTCCAGGAAGTACTGGGAGGTTTTAGGGGCAGAAGGTGGGCCTTCCAGGAAGTACTGGGAGGTTTTAGGGGCAGAAGGTGGGCCGGGACTTCAGGGAAGTACTGGGAGATTTTAGGGGCAGAAGGTGGGCCTGGCCTTCCAGGAAGTCCTGGGAGGTTTTAGGGTCAGAAGGTGGGCCTTCCAGGGAGTACTGGGAGGTTTTAGGGGCAGAAGGTGGGCAGGACCTTCCGAGAAGTCCTGGGAGGTTTTAGGGGCAGAAGGTGGGCCGGGCCTTCCAGGAAGTACTGGGAGATTTTAGGGGCAGAAGGTGGGCCTGGCCTTCCAGGAAGTACTGGGAGGTTTTAGGGGCAGAAGGTGGGCCGGCCGCGAAGTCCTGGCAGGTTTTAGGGGCAGAAGGTGGGCCTTCCGGGAAGTACTGGGAGGTTTTAGGGTCAGAAGGTGGGCCTGGCCTTCCGGGAGGTACTGGGAGGTTTTAGGGTCAGAAGGTGGGCCGGGCCTTCCGGGAAGTACTGGGAGGTGTTAGGGGCAGAAGGTGGGCCGGCCGGGAAGTCCTGGGAGGTTTTAGGGGCAGAAGGTGGGCCGGGCCTTCTGGGAAGTCCTGGGAGGTTTTAGGGGCAGAAGGTGGGCCTTCCGGGAAGTACTGGGAGGTTTTAGGGTCAGAAGGTGGGCCGGGCCTTCCGGGAAGTACTGGGAGGTTTTAGGGGCAGAAGGTGGGCCGGGCCTTCCGGGAGGTACTGGGAGGTGTTAGGGGCAGAAGGTGGGCCGGGCCTTCCGGGAAGTACTGGGAGGTTTTATGGGCAGAAGGTGGGCTGGCCGGGAAGTCCTGGCAGGTTTTAGGGGCAGAAGGTGGGCCGGCCGCGAAGTCCTGGGAGGTTTTAGGGGCAGAAGGTGGGCCTTCCGGGAAGTACTGGGAGGTTTTAGGGTCAGAAGGTGGGCCTGGCCTTCCGGGAGGTACTGGGAGGTTTTAGGGTCAGAAGGTGGGCCGGGCCTTCCGGGAGGTACTGGGAGGTTTTAGGGTCAGAAGGTGGGCCGAGCCTTCCGGGAAGTACTGGGAGGTTTTAGGGTCAGAAGATGGGCCGGCTCTTCCGGGAGGTACTGGAAGGTGTTAGGGGCAGAAGGTGGGCCGGGCCTTCCGGGAAGTCCTGGGAGGTTTTAGGGTCAGAAGGTGGGCCGGGCCTTCCGGGAAGTACTGGGAGGTTTTATGGGCAGAAGGTGGGCTGGCCGGGAAGTCCTGGCAGGTTTTAGGGGCAGAAGGTGGGCCGGCCGCGAAGTCCTGGGAGGTTTTAGGGGCAGAAGGTGGGCTTTCCGGGAAGTACTGGGAGGTTTTAGGGTCAGAAGGTGGGCCTGGCCTTCCGGGAGGTACTGGGAGGTTTTAGGGTCAGAAGGTGGGCCGGGCCTTCCGGGAGGTACTGGGAGGTTTTAGGGTCAGAAGGTGGGCCGAGCCTTCCGGGAAGTACTGGGAGGTTTTAGGGTCAGAAGGTGGGCCGGCTCTTCCGGGAGGTACTGGGAGGTGTTAGGGGCAGAAGGTGGGCCGGGCCTTCCGGGAAGTCCTGGGAGGTTTTAGGGTCAGAAGGTGGGCCGGGCTTTCCGGGAAGTACTGGGAGGTTTTATGGGCAGAAGGTGGGCTGGCCGGGAAGTCCTGGCAGGTTTTAGGGGCAGAAGGTGGGCCGGCCGCGAAGTCCTGGGAGGTTTTAGGGGCAGAAGGTGGGCTTTCCGGGAAGTACTGGGAGGTTTTAGGGTCAGAAGGTGGGCCTGGCCTTCCGGGAGGTACTGGGAGGTTTTAGGGTCAGAAGGTGGGCCGGGCCTTCCGGGAGGTACTGGGAGGTTTTAGGGTCAGAAGGTGGGCCGAGCCTTCCGGGAAGTACTGGGAGGTTTTAGGGGCAGAAGGTGGGCCGGCCGCGAAGTACTGGGAGGTTTTAGGGTCAGAAGGTGGGCCTGGCCTTCCGGGAGGTACTGGGAGGTTTTAGGGTCAGAAGGTGGGCCTTCCGGGAAGTCCTGGGAGGTTTTAGGGGCAGAAGGTGGGCCTTCCGGGAAGTACTGGGAGGTTTTAGGGGCAGAAGGTGGGCCTTCCGGGAAGTGCTGGGAGGTTTTAGGGGCAGAAGGTGGGTCTTCCGGGAAGTCCTGGGAGGTTTTAGGGGCAGAAGGTGGGCCTTCCAGGAAGTCCTGGGAGGTTTTAGGGGCAGAAGGTGGGCCTTCCAGGAAGTCCTGGGAGGTTTTAGGGGCAGAAGGTGGGCCTTCCAGGAAGTCCTGGGAGGTTTTAGGGGCAGAAGGTGGGCCTTCCGGGAAGTCCTGGGAGGTTTTAGGGGCAGAAGGTGGGCCTTCCGGGAAGTACTGGGAGGTTTTAGGGGCAGAAGGTGGGCCTTCCAGGAAGTCCTGGGAGGTTTTAGGGGCAGAAGGTGGGCCTTCCAGGAAGTCCTGGGAGGTTTTAGGGGCAGAAGGTGGGCCTTCCGGGAGGTACTGGGAGGTTTTAGGGGCAGAAGGTGGGCCTTCCGGGAGGTACTGGGAGGTTTTAGGGGCAGAAGGTGGGCCTTCCGGGAAGTACTGGGAGGTGTTAGGGGCAGAAGGTGGGTTGTCAGCCAGAGATTGGCGGAGGAAGAGAGAATTGAGACGGTTGTTTTGTAATTCATAATGTGAAGAAAAAGTCTGATATTAGAGGATATACAGTGTGCAGAGGATTGGAGCCGTGAGGTTTAGCCTGTATTGTGTCTTAGAGGTGACTCTATTAGGAGAAGGCATCTCCTCCAGTTGGCTTGCCATTTAGAAGATCAAAAAACTAGTGGTGATTAGCAGAGAGAGAGAGAGAAAGAATCCACTTCACAAAGAGTCTCCAAAAACGGAGATGTATGGATAAACCACTTCTCCAATCGTTTTGGCCCTATAACAAAGAACAAACAGCAAAAAATATATACATGATCAAATAAAAACATTAGAATCAACTATTAAAGACTAACAGAACCCACTGGATTTTCCAATTACAATGAATGAACTACAGCAGCAAATACAAAACCTACTCCCCAAAAGGCCTGTGGTTTTGAAGGTATTCTAAATGAAATGATAAAATATACAGACCAAAAATTCCAATTAACTATACTTAAACTTTTTAACATCATCCTCAGCTCTGGCATCTTCCCCAACATTTGGAACCAAGGACTGATCACCCCAATCCACAAAAGTGGAGACACATTTGACCACAATAACTACCATGGGATATTAACAGCAGACTCATACATTTCCTCAGGGAAAACAATGTACTGAGCAAATGTCAAACCGGCTTTAAAATGGTTAAAATTATCCAAAAACACACACATTTCTTTCCAAAGGGCTGTTGGGTGAGACAGGGATGCTGCCCCACCCCCTTCAACATATATATCAATGAAATGACAAAGGCACTAGAAGAATGCAGCACCCGGCCTCACCCTACTAGAATCTGAAGTTTAATGTCTACTGTTTGCTGATGATCTGCTGCTCCTGTCACCAACCAAGGAGGTCCTACAGCAGCACCAAGATCTTCTGCGCAGATTCAGCCAGACCTGGGCCCTGACAGACCTGGGCCCTGACAGACTTGGGCCCTGACAGACCGGGACCCTGACAGACCTGGGCCCTGACAGACCTGGGCCCTGACAGTAAATCTCAGTAAGACCAAAAGAATGGTTCCAAAAAAAAGGTCCAGTTGCCATGACAACACAAATACAAGTTCCACCTAGACACCACCTCGCCTTAAACATCAGCACCACAGGTAACTTCAACAAAGATGTGAATAAAACTAAATCAGTTCTAGAATCCATTTCCCTTTATGGTTGTGAGGTCTGGGGTCCGTTATTAATCAAATAGTATTTCACAGAATGGGACAAACACCAAATGGAGACGCTGCACGCAGAATTCTGAAAAAAGTATCCCCTGTGTACAACGCAAAACACCAAATAATGGATGCAGAGCAGAATTGGGGCGATACTAGCAGATGATCAAAATCCAGAAAACAGCTGTTCACCTAAAAGGAAGCGATTCCCAAACCTTCCATAACAAAGCCATCACCTACAGAGAGATGAACCTGGAGAAGAGTCCCCTAAGCAAGCTGGTCCTGGGGCTCTGTTCACAAACACAAAAACACCCCACAGAGCGGCAGGACAGCAAACACAATTAGATCCAACCAAGTAATGAGAAAACACAAATATAAATACTTGACACATTGCATGTTTAGCCCATCTGGTTCCATGTTGGCTCTATCAGGACCAGTTTCTGCCCTGAGGCCCATTATGTGTAGTGATGACTAGCCTCTCTTCGTGCCTGGATAATGCCATGGAGTCGCCATGAAGGTTTTTCCTGTAATTGGCTACGTTCACCTGGGGACCACTGGGAGAGGTGGGGTACACACAAACAGAAGCATACAGACACAGAGACACACACACACACACAAACACACACACACACACACACACACACACACACACACACACACACGAGGACCAGAAGGAGGAGCAGGGAATCGTGATGAAAAGCATAGTCAATTAATCTCAAAGGTTACCTGCTACCTGCTGGTCTGTGTGCGTGTGTGTGTGTGTGTGTGTGTGTGTGTGTGTGTGTGTGTGTGTGTGTGTGTGTGTGTGTGTGTGTGTGTGTGTGTGTGTGTGTGTGTGTGTGTGTGTGTGTGTGTGTGTGTGTGTGTATGTGTGTGTGTGTGTGTGAGCATGGACTGATATGGGAGATAATGACACAAATGATTACACACACACACACACACACACACACACACACACACACACACACACACACACACACACACAGGGGCTGAGGGGGCAACACAGCAGGCCTGACCCACATTCATTAAAGCTGTGTAAACTCCTCGTACAAAAACCATCTTGATCTTAACGAGCTCACATTCGCAACGAACCGAATGTGAGCTCGCGAGATCAAGATGGTTCAAACGAGGCTGGTAAAACACCTACACACATTCAGACATGCTGCTACAGAAGTCTCAGCGGTTTGGAATGTTTTACAATGAGTGTTGAATAAAAACCCATTCGTGAGAGATGTGTGAAAGACTTGTGACTTATAATATCTTGCAGGAGAGGTTATAGGTTAGAGGTTATAGGTTAGTGGTTATAGGTTAGTGGTTATAGGTTAGTGGTTATAGGTTAGTGGTTATATGTTAGAAGTTAGTGGTTATAGGTTAGTGGATATATGTTAGAGGTTATAGGTTATAGGTCAGAGGTTATAGGTTAGAGGTTATAGGTTAGTGGATATATGTTAGAGGTTAGAGGTTGTAGGTCAGAGGTTATAGGTTAGTGGATATATGTTAGAGGTTAGAGGCTGTAGGTCAGAGGTTATAGGTTAGTGGATATATGTTAGAGGTTAGAGGTTATAGGTCAGAGGTTATAGGTTAGTGGATATATGTTAGAGGTTAGAGGTTATAGGTCAGAGGTTATAGGTTAGTGGATATATGTTAGAGGTTAGAGGATGTAGTCAGAGGTTATAGGTTAGTGGATATATGTTAGAGGTTAGAGGTTAAAGGTCAGAGGTTATAGGTTAGTGGATATATGTTAGAGGTTAGAGGTTGTAGGTCAGAGGTTATAGGTTAGAGGTTATAGGTTAGTGGATATATGTTAGAGGTTAGAGGCTGTAGGTCAGAGGTTATAGGTTAGTGGATATATGTTAGAGGTTATAGGTTATAGGTCAGAGGTTATAGGTTAGTGGATATATGTTAGAGGTTAGAGGTTGTAGTCAGAGGTTATAGGTTAGTGGATATATGTTAGAGGTTATTGGTTAGTGGTTATAGGTTAGTGGTTATAGGTTAGAGGTTAGTGGTTATAGGTTAGAGGTTAGTGGTTATAGGTTAGAGGTTAGTGGTTATAGGTTAGAGGTTAGTGGTTATAGATTAGAGGTTAGTGTTTATAGGTTAGAGGTTAGTGGTTATAGGTTAGAGGTTAGTGGTTATAGGTTAGAGGTTAGTGGTTATAGATTAGAGGTTAGTGTTTATAGGTTATAGGTTAGAGTTTAGTGGTTATATGTTAAGGCTTAGAGGTTAGAGGTTAGAGGTTAGTGCCTCAACCGATAACAGAGCCCGTCTTGTCAAGTAGTTTCTGGTGGCTGTGAGTGGTAAACTTAAAACCCTCATCCACACAACCCTGCCAAAGGCCCTGTCAGTGTGTGTGTGTGTGTGTGTGTGTGTGTGTGTGTGTGTGTGTGTGTGTGTGTGTGTCTGTGTGTGTGTGTGTGTGTGTGTGTGTGTGTGTGTGTGTGTGTGTGTGTGTGTGTGTGTGTGTGTGTGTGTGTTTCTGTTGGCGGTAAGAGGAGGTGTGACAACCTTTCCTCCCCCCATCCAATCTTGTAGAATCTTCTCCTCCTCATCCAATATTGTAGAATCTTCTCCCCCTCATCCAATCTTGTAGAATGCTCTCCACCCCATCCAATCTTGTATAATGCTCTCCACCTCATCCAATCTTGTAGAATGCTCTCTCCCCATCCAATCTTGTAGAATGCTCTCCCCCTCATCCAATCTTATAGAATGCTCTCCCCCCCATCCAATCTTGTAGAATGCTCTCCACCCCATCCAATCTTGTATAATGCTCTCCCCCATCCAATCTTATAGAATGCTCTCCCCCATCCAATCTTGTAGAATGCTCCCCCCATCCAATCTTGTAGAATACTCTCCCCCATCCAATCTTGTAGAATGCTCTCCCCCATCCAATCTTGTAGAATACTCTCCCCCTCATCCAATCTTGTAGAATGCTCTCCTCCTCATCCAATCTTATAGAATGCTCTCCCCCATCCAATCTTGTAGAATACTCTCCCCCATCCAATCTTGTAGAATCTTCTCCCCCATCCAATCTTGTACAATGCTCTCCCCTCATCCAATCTTGTAGAATGCTCTCCACTCATCCAATCTTGTAGAATGCTCTCCCCCCCATCCAATCTTGTAGAATGCTCTCCACTCATCCAATCTTGTAGAATGTTCTCCCCCATCCAATCTTGTAGAATGCTCTCCCCCATCCAATCTTGTAGAATGCTCTCCCCTCCATCCAATCTTGTAGAATACTCTCCCCCATCCAATCTTGTAGTATGCTCTCCACCCCATCCAATCTTGTAGAATGCTCTCCACCCCATCCAATCTTGTAGAATGCTCTCCCCATCCAATCTTGTAGAATGCTCTCCCCCATCCAATCTTGTAGAATACTCTCCCCCATCCAATCTTGTAGAATACTCTCCCCATCCAATCTTGTAGAATACTCTCCCCCCATCCAATCTTGTAGAATACTCTCCCCATCCAATCTTGTAGAATGCTCTCCCCATCCAATCTTGTAGAATGCTCTCCCCCCATCCAATCTTGTAGAATACTCTCCCCCATCCAATCTTGTAGAATGCTCTCCCCCATCCAATCTTGTAGTATGCTCTCCACCCCATCCAATCTTGTAGAATGCTCTCCACCCCATCCAATCTTGTAGAATGCTCTCCCCCATCCAATCTTGTAGAATGCTCTCCCCCCATCCAATCTTGTAGAATACTCTCCCCATCCAATCTTGTAGAATACTCTCCCCCATCCAATCTTGTAGAATACTCTCCCCCATCCAATCTTGTAGAATGCTCTCCCTCCATCCAATCTTGTAGAATGCTCTCCCCTCATCCAATCTTGTAGAATGCTCTCCCCCATCCAATCTTGTAGAATGCTCTCCCCCATCCAATCTTGTAGAAATCTCTCCCCCATCCAATCTTGTAGAATGCTCTCCTCCATCCAATCTTGTAGAATGCTCTCCCCCATCCAATCTTGTAGACTCTTCTCCCCCATCCAATCTTGTAGAATGCTCTCCCCCTCATCCAATCTTGTAGAATGCTCTCCCCCATCCAATCTTGTAGAATGCTCTCCCCCATCCAATCTTGTAGAATGCTCTCCCCCATCCAATCTTGTAGAATGCTCTCCCCCATCCAATCTTGTAGAATGTTTTCCCCCCATCCAATCTTGTAGAATGCTGGTCCTTTAGAGAAATGGTTGCCTCCCCCCTAAACAGTAAATATTTGTGTTTGTAGCCCCACACAAACACATCTGGTTCCACCTGGTTTAACTAGTCAAATGATTAGCTAACTAGTTAAATAGTCTGAGGCTACCCCTAAAGCGTGTACTGTTGAAAAACGTGTACTTTTAATTTTAAAGAGGGTTGCGCAATTACGGGAACTTTCCCCAAATTCACAGGTTTTTCAGAATTCTAGGTTGGAAGATTCCCCGGAATTGAGGGAAAAAGAAGGACAACCTGGAATTCACCGAACAAGAATTCTGGAAAAGGGAATTTGGGGAATTAATTTTACAAGCGTAGTTTGTTCTGACTATGCTTCCCTTCTGAACACACTGGTTAGAAGCACTGTTTTACTGTGGACTAAGTGCTCGGGGCTAGAGGGATGGTTTGAGATCCCGGGTTGACTTATAGAGGTAGTCAGCAACTCAATCTAACACTGTCTGTGCATCCCAAATGGCACCCTATTCCCTAGTACACTACCCAATAGGCCCTGGTCAAATATAGTGCATGAAGGGATTGTGAGGTCTACAGCAGAACCCACTACAGTAGACCCACTACAGTAGACCCCACCCACTACAGTAGACCCCACTACAGTAGACCCCACCCACTACAGTAGACCCCACTACAGCAGAACCCACTACAGTAGACCCCACTACAGTAAACCACACTACAGCAGACTCCACTATAGTAGACCCCACTACAGTAGACCCACTACAGTAGACCCCACCCACTACAGTAGACCCCACCCACTACAGTAGACCCCACCCACTACAGCAGAACCCACTACAGCAGAGTAAACATAAACAAAGTCAATCATCAAATCAAATCAAATGTATTTATAAAGCCCTTCGTATACCAGCTGATATCTCAAAGTGCTGTACAGAAACCCAGCCTAAAACCCCAAACAGCAAGCAATGCAGGTGTAGAAGCACGGTGGATAGCAAAAACTCCCTAGAAAGGCCAAAACCTAGGAAGAAACCTAGAGAGGAACCAGGCTATGTGGGGTGGCCAGTCCTCTTCTGGCTGTGCCGGGTGGAGATTATAACAGAACATGGCCAAGATGTTCAAATGTTCAGAAATGACCAGCATGGTCCAATAATAATAAGGCAGAACAGTTTAAACTGGAGCAGCAGCACGGCCAGGTGGGCTGGGGAGAGCAAGGAGTCATCATGTCAGGTAGTCCTGAGGCATGGTCCTAGGGCTCAGGACCTTCGAGAGAGAGAAAGAGAGAAAGAGAGAATTAGAGAGAGCACACTTATATTCACACAGGACACCGAATAGGACAGGAGAAGTACTCCAGATATAACAAACTGACCCTAGCCCCCCGACACATAAACTACTGCAGCATAAATACTGGAGGCTGAGACAGGAGTGGTCAGGAGACACTGTGGCCCCATCCGAGGACACCCCCGGACAGAGCCAAACAGGAAGGATATAACCCCACCCACTTTGCCAAAGCACAGCCCCCACACCACTAGAGGGATATCTTCAACCACCAACTTACCATCCTGAGACAAGGCCGAGTATAGCCCACAAAGATCTCCGCCACGGCACAACCCAAGGGGGGAGGGGGAACCCAGACAGGAAGATCACATCAGTGACTCAACCCACACAAGTGACGCATCCCTCCCAGGGACGGTATGAAAGAGCCCCAGTAAGCCAGTGACTCAGCCCCTGTAATAGGGTTAGAGGCAGAGAATCCCAGTGGAAAGAGGGGAACCGGCCAGGCAGAGACAGCAAGGGCGGTTCGTTGCTCCAGAGCCTTTCCGTTCACCCTCCCACGCCTGGGCCAGAGTACACTCAATCATATGACCCACTGAAGAGATGAGTCTTCAGTAAAGACTTAAAGGTTGAGACCGAGTTTGCGTCTCTTACATGGGTAGGCAGACCATTCCATAAAAATGGAGCTCTATAGGAGAAAGCCCTGCCTCCAGCTGTTTGCTTAGAAATTCTAGGGACAATTAGGAGGCCTGCGTCTTGTGACCGTAGCGTACGTGTAGGTATGTACGGCAGGACCAAATCAGAGAGATAGGTAGGAGCAAGCCCATGTAATGCTTTGTAGGTTAGCAGTAAAACCTTGAAATCAGCCCTTGCCTTGACAGGAAGCCAGTGTAGGGAGGCTAGCACTGGAGTAATATGATCACATTTTTTGGTTCTAGTCAGGATTCTAGCAGCCGTATTTAGCACTAACTGAAGTTTATTTAGTGCTTTATCCAGGTAGCCGGAAAGTAGACCATTGCAGTAGTCTAACCTAGAAGTGACAAAAGCATGGATTAATTTTTCTGCATCATTTTTGGACAGAAAGTTTCACATTTTTGCAATGTTACGTAGATGGAAAAAAAGCTGTCCTTGAAATGTTCTTGATATGTTCTTCAAAAGAGAGATCAGGGTCCAGAGTAACGCCGAGGTCCTTCACAGTTTTATTTGAGATGACTGTACAACCATTAAGATTAATTGTCAGATTCAACAGAAGATCTCTTTGTTTCTTGGGACCTAGAACAATCATCTCTGTTTTGTCTGAATTTAAAAGTAGAAAGTTTGCAGCCATCCACTTCCTTATGTCTGAAACACATGCTTCTAGCGAGGGCAATTTTGGGGCTTCACCATGTTTCATTGAAATGTACAGCTGTGTGTCATCCGCATAGCAGTGAAAGTTAACATTATGTTTTCGAATGGCATCCCCAATAGGTAAAATATATAGTGAAAACAATAGTGGTCCTAAAACGGAACCTTGAGGAACACCGAAATTTACACTTGATTTGTCAGAGGACAAACCATTCACAGAGACGAACTGATATCTTTCCGACAGATAATATCTAAACCAGGCCAGAACTTGTCCGTGTAGACCAATTTGGGTTTCCAATCTCTCCAAAAGAATGTAGTTATTTTTTGCTGTAGTGAGGTCTACTGTAGTGGGGTCTACTGTAGTGGGGACTACTGTAGTGGAGTCTGCTGTAGTGGAGTCTGCTGTAGTGGAGTCTACTGTAGTGGGGTCTACTGTAGTGGGGTCTACTGTAGTGGAGTCTACTGTAGTGGGGTCTGCTGTAGTGGGGTCTACTGTAGCGGGGTCTACTGTAGTGGGGTCTCTGTAGTGGGTCTACTGTAGTGGGGTCTGTTGTAGTGGGGTCTGTTGTAGTGAGGTCTACTGTAGTGGGGTCTACTGTAATGGGTCTACTGTAGTGGGGTCTACTGTAGTGGGTCTACTGTAGTGGGGTCTACTATAATGGGGTCTACTGTAGTGGAGTCTGCTGTGGTGGGGTCCACTGTAGTGGGGTCTGTTATTGCTGTTTGTTTGTTTGTGTGTGTGTGTGTGTGTGTGGGGGGCTGTTCCTTTTTCACCCATTAATTTTCTCCATGTTTAATAAGGTGACTGTAAACACTCCAAAAATATTATAGCATACGATACTATGGTATAAATACTGTAGTATTGTTATTATAATACATATGTATTTACACACACACAATACCAGTCAAAAGTTTGGACACACCTACTCATTCAAGGGTTTTTCTTTAATTATCCTACTTTCTGCTTTGTAGAATAATACTGAAGACATCAAAACTATGAAATAACACAAATGGAATCATGTAGTAACAAAAAACAGTGTTAAACAAATCAAAATATATTTTAGATTCGCCAAAGTAGCCACCATTTGCTTTGAGAACATCTTTGCACACTCTTGGCATTTTTCTCAACCAGCTTCACATGGAATGCTTTTCCAACAGTCTTCAAGGAGTTCCCACATATGCTGAGCACTTGTTGGCTGCTTTTCCTCTTCACTCACTACAGTGAATACCAAAGTGTTTTTGCAGACTTTGCTGTAATATTCACTGTAGTGTTTTTTGCAGACTTTTTCCTGAAGTATTGATTATGGTGTTTTGTGGACTAGGAAGTAGGATAACTCTACTGCGTGATGGAAGCTATATATAAAATGAGCCTCCTCACTGGGCACAGTGGCAATTCAACATCTATTCTATGTTGGTTCAAAGTAACTTAATTGAAATGACGTGGAAACAATGTTGATCCAACCAGTGGGTCAGCAATAAATGGGTAGTTTAAAAGAAAGTGCACTCAGACTGATGTCATCACTTTGCCCACGCAGCGGCGCCTGTTTTGAGGGCTGCGTGTGTGTGTGTGTTTGTGGGACCGATGTCGTCACCTGTAGCCCACGTTGCCAGTTCTGAGAGCAGTGTGGGGGTGTCGCCATAGAAACCATTGAATGGTAACTAGCAGAACGCCTCCACCACCCAGCATGTAACCTGATAGAAGCAGATCATGTAACGTAGAACTATTCAACTATATTCCTGCGGCAGATCTTTCAAGTTATTGCAGTAGTGCTGGACATTTTTCGGCATGAGATAATTCTAGAAAAGAACACAGCAAATACGTTTCAACCAACTCATCTGTAAAATCAAATCAAATTTTATTTGTCACGTGCCTTGTAAAACAACAGGTGTAAACTAACAGTGAAATGCTGATTTAGGATTTTCCAACAATGCAGAGTTTAAAGATAGAAAAACAGAAATAGTGACAAGGAATAAATACTAAATTAATAAATAACGAATAACAATAACGAGTAATGAGTAACGACACATTTTTTGTTGATTAAAATAAAATGAAATTGATCAGAAATTCAGTGTAGACATTGTTAGTGTTGTAAACTACTATTGTAGCTGGAAACGGCAGATTTTTTATGGAAAATCTACATAGGCGTACAGAGGCCCATTATCAGCAACCATCACTCCTGTGTTCCAATGGCACGTTGTGTTAGCTAATCCAAGTTAATAATTTAAAAGGCTAATTCATCATTAGAAAACCTGTTTGCAAATATGTTCGCACAGCTGAAAACTGTTGTTCTGATTAAAGAAGCAATAAACTGGCCTTCTTTAGACTAGTTGAGTATCTGGAACATCAGCATTTGTGCGTTCGATTACAGGCTCAAAATGGCCAGAAACCAAAACCTTTCTTCTGAAACTCGTCAGTCTATTCTTCTTCTGAGAATTGAAGGCTATTCCATGCGAGAAATTGCCTAGAAACTGAAGATCTTGTACAGCGCTGTGTACTACTCCCTTCACAGAACAGAGCAAACTGGCCCTAACCAGAATAGAAGAGGAGTGGAAGGCCTCGGTGCACAACTGAGCAAGAGGACAAGTACATTAGAGTGTCTAGTTTGAGAAACACACCTCACAAGTCCTCAAACTAGCAGCTTTATTAAATAGTACCAGCAAAACACCAGTCTCAACGTCAACAGTGAAGAGGTGACTCCGGAATGCTGGCCTTCTAGGCAGAGTTGCAAAGACAAAGCCATATCTTAGACTGGTGTTTGAAAACTAAAAGATTAAGATGGGCAAAAGAACACAGACACGGGACAGTAGGAACTATTTTGCCCAAATCTGCAGTGTGTGGGGTAGAGTCCAGTGTGTGGGGTAGAATCCAGTGTGTGGGGTAGGGTCTAGTTTGTGGGGTAGAGTCCAGTGTGTGGGGAAGAGTCCAGTGTGTGGGGTAGAATACAGTGTGTGGGGAAGAGTCCAGTGTGTGGGGTAGAGTCCAGTGTGTGGGGTAGAATCCAGTGTGTGGGGTAGAGTCCCGTGTGTGGGGTAGAGTCCAGTGTGTGGGGTACAGTCCAGTGTGTGGGATAGAATCCAGTGTGTGGGGAAGAGTCCAGTGTGTGGGGTAGAGTCCAGTGTGTGGGGTAGAATCCAGTGTGTTGGGTAGAGTCCAGTGTGTGGGGTAGAGTCCAGTGTGTGGGGTAGAATCCAGTGTGTGGGGTAGAATCCAGTGTGTGGGGTAGAGTCCAGTGTGTGGGGTAGAGTCCAGTGTGTGGGGTAGAATCCAGTGCGTGGGTTAGAGTCCAGTGTGTGGGGAAGAGTCCAGTGTGTGGGGTAGAATCCAGTGTGTGGGGAAGAGTCCAGTGTGTGGGGTAGAGTCCAGTGTGTGGGGTAGAGTTCAGTGTGTGGGGTAGAATCCAGTGTGTGGGGAAGAGTCCAGTGTGTGGGGTAGAGTCCAGTGTGTGGGGTAGAGTCCAGTGTGTGGGGTAGATTCCAGTGTGTGGGGTAGAGTCCCGTGTGTGGGGTAGAGTCCAGTGTGTGGGGTAGAATCCAGTGTGTGGGGTAGAATCCAGTGTGTGGGGTAGAATCCAGTGTGTGGGGAAGAGTCCAGTGTGTGGGGTAGAGTCCAGTGTGTGGGGTAGAGTTCAGTGTGTGGGGTAGAATCCAGTGTGTGGGGAAGAGTCCAGTGTGTGGGGTAGAGTCCAGTGTGTGGGGTAGAGTCCACTGTGTGGGGTAGATTCCAGTGTGTGGGGTAGAGTCCCGTGTGTGGGGTAGAGTCCAGTGTGTGGGGTAGAATCCAGTGTGTGGGGTAGAATCCAGTTTGTGGGGTAGAGTCCAGTGTGTGGGGAAGAGTCCAGTGTGTGGGGTAGAATCCAGTGTGTGGGGAAGAGTCCAGTGTGTGGGGTAGAGTCCAGTGTGGGGTAGAGTCCAGTGTGTGGGGTAGAGTTTGTGGGGTAGAATCCAGTGTGTGGGGTAAAGTCCAGTGTGTGGGGTAGAGTCCAGTGTGTGGGGTAGAATCCAGTGTGTGGGTTAGAGTCCCGTTTGCTGGGTAGAGTCCAGTGTGTGGGGTAGATTCCAGTGTGTGGGGTAGAGTCCAGTGTGTGGGGTAGAGTCCAGTGTGTGGGGTAGAATCCAGTGTGTCGGGTAGAATCCAGTTTGTGGGGTAGAGTCCAGTGTGTGGGAAGAGTCCAGTGTGTGGGTAGAATCCAGTGTGTGGGGAAGAGTCCAGTGTGTGGGGTAGAGTCCAATGTGTGGGGTAGAGTCCAGTGTGTGGGGTAGAATCCAGTGTGTGGGGAAGAGTCTAGTGTGGGGGTAGAGTCCAGTCCAGTGTGTGGGGTAGAATCCAGTGTGTGGGGTAGAGTCCAGTGTGTGGGGTAGAGTCCAGTGTGTGGGGTAGAAGTCCAGTGTGTGGGGTAGAGTCCAGTGTGTGGGGTAGAGTCCAGTGTGTGGGGTAGAGTCCAGTGTGTGTGGGGGGTAGAGTCCAGTGTGTGGGGTAGAGTCCAGTGTGTGGGGTAGAGTCCAGTGTGTGGGGTAGAGTCCAGTGTGTGGGGTAGAGTCCAGTGTGTGGGGTAGAATCCAGTGTTGTGGGGTAGAGTCCAGTGTGTGGGGAAGAGTCCAGTGTGTGGGGTAGAATCCAGTGTGTGGGGTAGAGTCCAGTGTGTGGGGTAGAGTGTGGGGGGTAGAATCCAGTGTGTGTGGTAGAGTCCAGTGTGTGGGGTAGAGTCCAGTGTGTGGGTAGAGTCCAGTGTGTGGGGTAGAATCCAGTGTGTGGGGTAGAGTCCAGTGTGTGGGGTAGAGTCCAGTGTGTGGGGTAGAGTCCAGTGTGTGGTGTAGAGTCCAGTGTGTGGGTAGAATCCAGTGTGTGGGGTAGAGTCCAGTGTGTGGGGTAGAGTCCAGTGTGTGGGGTAGAGTCCAGTGTGTGGGGAAGAGTCCAGTGTGTGGGGTAGAGTCCAGTGTGGGGTAGAGTCCAGTGTGTGGGGTAGAATCCAGTTTGTGGGGTAGAATCCAGTGTGTGGGGTAGAGTCCAGTGTGTGGGGTAGAATCCAGTGTGTGGGGTAGAGTCCAGTGTGTGGGGTAGAGTCCAGTGTGTGGGGAAGAGTCCAGTGTGGGGGTAGAGTCCAGTGTGTGGGGTAGAATCCAGTGTGTGGGGTAGAGTCCAGTGTGTGGGGTAGAATCCAGTGTGTGGGGAAGAGTCCAGTGTGTGGGGTAGAGTCCAGTGTGTGGGGTAGAATCCAGTGTGTGGGGAAGAGTCCAGTGTGGGGGTAGAGTCCAGTGTGTGGGAATCCAGTAGAGTGTGTGGGGTAGAGTCCCAGTGTGTGGGGTAGAATCCAGTGTGTGGGGTAGAGTCCAGTGTGTGGGGTAGAGTCCAGTGTGTGGGGTAGAATCCAGTGTGTGGGGTAGAATCCAGTTTGTGGGGTAGAGTCCAGTGTGTGGGGAAGAGTCCAGTGTGTGGGGTAGAGTCCAGTGTGGGGGAAGAGTCCAGTGTGTGGGGTAGAGTCCAGTGTGTGGGGTAGAGTCCAGTGTGTGGGGTAGAGTCCAGTGTGTGGGGTAGAGTCCAGTGTGTGGGGTAGAATCCAGTGTGTGGGGTAGAGTCCAGTGTGTGGGGTAGAGTCCAGTGTGTGGGGTAGAGTCCCAGTGTGTGGGGTAGAGTCCAGTGTGTGGGTAGAGTCCAGTGTGTGGGGTAGAATCCAGTGTGTGGGGTAGAGTCCAGTGTGTGGGGTAGAGTCCAGTGTGTGGGGTAGAGTCCAGTGTGTGGGGTAGAATCCAGTGTGTGGGGTAGAGTCCAGTGTGGGGTAGAGTCCAGTGTGTGGGGTAGAGTGTGTGGGATCCAGTGTGTGGGGTAGAGTCCAGTGTGTGTAGGGGTAGAGTCCAGTGTGTGGGGTAGAGTCCAGTGTGTGGGGTAGAATCCAGTGTGTGGGGTAGAATCCAGTGTGTGGGGTAGAGTCCAGTGTGTGGGGTAGAGTCCAGTGTGTGGGGTAGAATCCAGTGTGTGGGGTAGAGTCCAGTGTGTGGGGAAGAGTCCAGAGTCCAGTGTGTGGGGAAGAGTAGAGTCCAGTGTGTGGGGTAGAATCCAGTGTGTGGGGAAGAGTCCAGTGTGTGGGGTAGAGTCCAGTGTGTGGGGTAGAGTCCAGTGTGTGGGGTAGATTCCAGTGTGTGGGGTAGAGTCCCGTGTGTGGGGTAGAGTCCAGTGTGGGGTAGAATCCAGTGTGTGGGGTAGAATCCAGTTTGTGGGGTAGAGTCCAGTGTGTGGGGAAGAGTCCAGTGTGTGGGGTAGAATCCAGTGTGTGGGAAGAGTCCAGTGTGTGGGGTAGAGTCCAATGTGTGGGGTAGAGTCCAGTGTGTGGGGTAGAATCCAGTTTGTGGGGTAGAATCCAGTGTGTGGGGTAAAGTCCAGTGTGTGGGGTAGAGTCCAGTGTGTGGGGTAGAATCCAGTGTGTGGGTTAGTCCCGTTTGCTGGGTAGAGTCCAGTGTGTGGGGTAGATTCCAGTGTGTGGGGTAGAGTCCAGTGTGTGGGGTAGAGTCCAGTGTGTGGGGGTAGATTCCAGTGTGTGGGGTAGAGTTCAGTGTGTGGGGTAGAATCCAGTGTGTGGAGTAGAGTCCAGTGTGTGGGGTAGAATCCAGTGTGTGGGGTAGAGTCCCGTGTGTGGGCTAGAGTCCAGTGTGTGGGGTAGAATCCAGTGTGTGGGGTAGAATCCAGTTTGTGGGGTAGAGTCCAGTGTGTGGGGTAGAATCCAGTGTGTGGGGAAGAGTCCAGTGTGTGGGGTAGAGTCCAGTGTGTGGGGTAGAATCCAGTTTGTGGGGTAGAATCCAGTGTGTGGGGTAGAGTCCAGTGTGTGGTGTAGAGTCCAGTGTGTGGGGTAGAATCCAGTGTGTGGGGTAGAGTCCCGTTTGCTGGGTAGAGTCCAGTGTGTGGGGTAGAGTCCAGTGTGTGGGGTAGAATCCAGTGTGTCGGGTAGAATCCAGTTTGTGGGGTAGAGTCCAGTGTGTGGGGAAGAGTCCAGTGTGTGGGGTAGAATCCAGTGTGTGGGGAAGAGTCCAGTGTGTGGGGTAGAGTCCAATGTGTGGGGTAGAGTCCAGTGTGTGGGGTAGAGTCCAGTGTGTGGGGTAGAATCCAGTGTGTGGGGTAGAATCCAGTGTGTGGAGTAGAGTCCAGTGTGTGGGGTAGAATCCAGTGTGTGGGGTAGAGTCCCGTGTGTGGGCTAGAGTCCAGTGTGTGGGGTAGAATCCAGTGTGTGGGGTAGAATCCAGTTTGTGGGGTAGAGTCCAGTGTGTGGGTAGAATCCAGTGTGTGGGGAAGAGTCCAGTGTGTGGGGTAGAGTCCAGTGTGTGGGGTAGAATCCAGTTTGTGGGGTAGAATCCAGTGTGTGGGGTAGAGTCCAGTGTGTGGTGTAGAGTCCAGTGTGTGGGGTAGAATCCAGTGTGTGGGGTAGAGTCCCGTTTGCTGGGTAGAGTCCAGTGTGTGGGTAGAGTCCAGTGTGTGGGGTAGAATCCAGTGTGTCGGGTAGAATCCAGTTTGTGGGGTAGAGTCCAGTGTGTGGGGAAGAGTCCAGTGTGTGGGGTAGAATCCAGTGTGTGGGAAGAGTCCAGTGTGTGGGGTAGAGTCCAATGTGTGGGGTAGAGTCCAGTGTGTGGGGTAGAGTCCAGTGTGTGGGGTAGAATCCAGTGTGTGGGGTAGAGTCCAGTGTGTGGGGTAGAGTCCAGTGTGTGGGGTAGAATCCAGTGTGTGGGGTAGAATCCAGTTTGTGGGGTAGAGTCCAGTGTGTGGGGAAGAGTCCAGTGTGTGGGGTAGAATCCAGTGTGTGGGGAAGAGTCCAGTGTGTGGGGTAGAGTCCAGTGTGTGGGGTAGAGTCCAGTGTGTGGGTAGAATCCAGTGTGTGGGGAAGAGTCCAGTGTGGGGGTAGAGTCCAGTGTGTGGAGTAGAGTCCAGTGTGTGGGGTAGAATCCAGTGTGTGGGGTAGAGTCCCGTGTGTGGGCTAGAGTCCAGTGTGTGGGGTAGATTCCAGTGTGTGGGGTAGAATCCAGTTTGTGGGGTAGAGTCCAGTGTGTGGGGTAGAATCCAGTGTGTGGGAAGAGTCCAGTGTGTGGGGTAGAGTCCAGTGTGTGGGGTAGAATCCAGTTTGTGGGGTAGAATCCAGTGTGTGGGGTAGAGTCCAGTGTGTGGTGTAGAGTCCAGTGTGTGGGGTAGAATCCAGTGTGTGGGGTAGAGTCCCGTTTGCTGGGTAGAGTCCAGTGTGTGGGGTAGAGTCCAGTGTGTGGGGAAGAGTCCAGTGTGTGGGGTAGAGTCCAGTGTGTGGGGTAGAATCCAGTGTGTGGGGTAGAGTCCCGTGTGTGGGGTAGAGTCCAGTGTGTGGGGTACAGTCCAGTGTGTGGGATAGAATCCAGTGTGTGGGGAAGAGTCCAGTGTGTGGGGTAGAGTCCAGTGTGTGGGGTAGAATCCAGTGTGTTGGGTAGAGTCCAGTGTGTGGGGTAGAGTCCAGTGTGTGGGGTAGAATCCAGTGTGTGGGGTAGAATCCAGTGTGTGGGGTAGAGTCCAGTGTGTGGGGTAGAGTCCAGTGTGTGGGGTAGAATCCAGTGTGTGGGGTAGAGTCCAGTGTGTGGGGAATAGTCCAGTGTGTGGGGTAGAGTCCAGTGTGTGGGGTAGAGTTCAGTGTGTGGGGTAGAATCCAGTGTGTGGGGAAGAGTCCAGTGTGTGGGGTAGAGTCCAGTGTGTGGGGTAGATTCCAGTGTGTGGGGTAGAGTCCCGTGTGGGGTAGAGTCCAGTGTGTGGGGTAGAATCCAGTGTGTGGGGTAGAATCCAGTTTGTGGGGTAGAGTCCAGTGTGTGGGGAAGAGTCCAGTGTGTGGGGTAGAATCCAGTGTGTGGGGAAGAGTCCAGTGTGTGGGGTAGAGTCCAATGTGTGGGGTAGAGTCCAGTGTGTGGGGTAGAATCCAGTTTGTGGGGTAGAATCCAGTGTGTGGGGTAAAGTCCATTGTGTGGGGTAGAGTCCAGTGTGTGGGGTAGAATCCAGTGTGTGGGTTAGAGTCCCGTTTGCTGGGTAGAGTCCAGTGTGTGGGGTAGATTCCAGTGTGTGGGGTAGAGTCCAGTGTGTGGGGTAGAGTCCAGTGTGTGGGGTAGAATCCAGTGTGTGGGGTAGAGTTCAGTGTGTGGGGTAGAATCCAGTGTGTGGAGTAGAGTCCAGTGTGTGGGGTAGAATCCAGTGTGTGGGGTAGAGTCCCGTGTGTGGGCTAGAGTCCAGTGTGTGGGGTAGAATCCAGTGTGTGGGGTAGAATCCAGTTTGTGGGGTAGAGTCCAGTGTGTGGGGTAGAATCCAGTGTGTGGGGAAGAGTCCAGTGTGTGGGGTAGAGTCCAGTGTGTGGGGTAGAATCCAGTTTGTGGGGTAGAATCCAGTGTGTGGGGTAGAGTCAGTGTGTGGTGTAGAGTCCAGTGTGTGGGGTAGAATCCAGTGTGTGGGGTAGAGTCCCGTTTGCTGGGTAGAGTCCGTTTGCTGGGTAGAGTCCAGTGTGTGGGGTAGAGTCCAGTGTGTGGGGTAGAGTCCAGTGTGTGGGGTAGAATCCAGTGTGTCGGGTAGAATCCAGTTTGTGGGGTAGAGTCCAGTGTGTGGGGAAGAGTCCAGTGTGTGGGGTAGAATCCAGTGTGTGGGGAAGAGTCCAGTGTGTGGGGTAGAGTCCAATGTGTGGGGTAGAGTCCAGTGTGTGGGGTAGAGTCCAGTGTGTGGGGTAGAATCCAGTGTGTGGGGTAGAGTCCAGTGTGTGGGGTAGAGTCCAGTGTGTGGGGTAGAATCCAGTGTGTGGGGTAGAATCCAGTTTGTGGGGTAGAGTCCAGTGTGTGGGGAAGAGTCCAGTGTGTGGGGTAGAATCCAGTGTGTGGGGAAGAGTCCAGTGTGTGGGGTAGAGTCCAGTGTGTGGGGTAGAGTCCAGTGTGTGGGGTAGAATCCAGTGTGTGGGGAAGAGTCCAGTGTGTGGGGTAGAGTCCAGTGTGTGGAGTAGAGTCCAGTGTGTGGGGTAGAATCCAGTGTGTGGGGTAGAGTCCCGTGTGTGGGCTAGAGTCCAGTGTGTGGGGTAGATTCCAGTGTGTGGGGTAGAATCCAGTTTGTGGGGTAGAGTCCAGTGTGTGGGGTAGAATCCAGTGTGTGGGGAAGAGTCCAGTGTGTGGGGTAGAGTCCAGTGTGTGGGGTAGAATCCAGTTTGTGGGGTAGAATCCAGTGTGTGGGGTAGAGTCCAGTGTGTGGTGTAGAGTCCAGTGTGTGGGGTAGAATCCAGTGTGTGGGGTAGAGTCCCGTTTGCTGGGTAGAGTCCAGTGTGTGGGGTAGAGTCCAGTGTGTGGGGAAGAGTCCAGTGTGTGGGGTAGAGTCCAGTGTGTGGGGTAGAATCCAGTGTGTGGGGTAGAGTCCCGTGTGTGGGGTAGAGTCCAGTGTGTGGGGTACAGTCCAGTGTGTGGGATAGAATCCAGTGTGTGGGGAAGAGTCCAGTGTGTGGGGTAGAGTCCAGTGTGTGGGGTAGAATCCAGTGTGTTGGGTAGAGTCCAGTGTGTGGGGTAGAGTCCAGTGTGTGGGGTAGAATCCAGTGTGTGGGGTAGAATCCAGTGTGTGGGGTAGAGTCCAGTGTGGGGGGTAGAGTCCAGTGTGTGGGGTAGAATCCAGTGTGTGGGTAGAGTCCAGTGTGTGGGGAATAGTCCAGTGTGTGGGGTAGAGTCCAGTGTGTGGGGTAGAGTTCAGTGTGTGGGGTAGAATCAGTGTGTGGGGAAGAGTCCAGTGTGTGGGGTAGAGTCCAGTGTGTGGGGTAGATTCCAGTGTGTGGGGTAGAGTCCCGTGTGTGGGGTAGAGTCCAGTGTGTGGGGTAGAATCCAGTGTGTGGGGTAGAATCCAGTTTGTGGGGTAGAGTCCAGTGTGTGGGGAAGAGTCCAGTGTGTGGGGTAGAATCCAGTGTGTGGGGAAGAGTCCAGTGTGTGGGGTAGAGTCCAATGTGTGGGGTAGAGTCCAGTGTGTGGGGTAGAATCCAGTTTGTGGGGTAGAATCCAGTGTGTGGGGTAAAGTCCATTGTGTGGGGTAGAGTCCAGTGTGTGGGGTAGAATCCAGTGTGTGGGTTAGAGTCCCGTTTGCTGGGTAGAGTCCAGTGTGTGGGGTAGATTCCAGTGTGTGGGGTAGAGTCCAGTGTGTGGGGTAGAGTCCAGTGTGTGGGGTAGAATCCAGTGTGTGGGGTAGAGTTCAGTGTGTGGGGTAGAATCCAGTGTGTGGAGTAGAGTCCAGTGTGTGGGGTAGAATCCAGTGTGTGGGGTAGAGTCCCGTGTGTGGGCTAGAGTCCAGTGTGTGGGGTAGAATCCAGTGTGTGGGGTAGAATCCAGTTTGTGGGGTAGAGTCCAGTGTGTGGGGTAGAATCCAGTGTGTGGGGAAGAGTCCAGTGTGTGGGGTAGAGTCCAGTGTGTGGGGTAGAATCCAGTTTGTGGGGTAGAATCCAGTGTGTGGGGTAGAGTCCAGTGTGTGGTGTAGAGTCCAGTGTGTGGGGTAGAATCCAGTGTGTGGGGTAGAGTCCCGTTTGCTGGGTAGAGTCCCGTTTGCTGGGTAGAGTCCAGTGTGTGGGGTAGAGTCCAGTGTGTGGGGTAGAGTCCAGTGTGTGGGGTAGAATCCAGTGTGTGGGGAAGAGTCCAGTGTGTGGGGTAGAGTCCAATGTGTGGGGTAGAGTCCAGTGTGTGGGGTAGAATCCAGTGTGTGGGGTAGAATCCAGTGTGTGGGGTAGAGTCCAGTGTGTGGGGTAGAGTCCAGTGTGTGGGGTAGAGTCCAGTGTGTGGAGTAGAGTCCAGTGTGTGGGGTAGAATCCAGTGTGTGGGGTAGAGTCCAGTGGGGTAGAGTCCAGTGTGTGGGGTAGAGTCCAGTGTGTGGGGTAGAATCCAGTGTGTGGGGTAGAGTCCAGTTTGCTGGGTAGAGTCCAGTGTGTGGGGTAGAATCCAGTGTGTGGGGTAGTGTCCAGTGTGTGGGGTAGAGTCCAGTGTGTGGGGTAGAGTCCAGTGTGTGGGGTAGAGTCCAGTGTGTGGGGTAGAATCCAGTGTGTGGGGTAGAATCCAGTGTGTGGGGTAGAGTTCAGTGTGTGGGGTAGAGTCCAGTGTGTGGGGTAGAATCCAGTGTGTGGGGTAGAGTCCAGTGTGTGGGGTAGAGTCCAGTTTTTGGGGTAGAGTCCAGTGTGTGGGGTAGTGTCCAGTTTTTGGGGTAGAGTCCAGTGTGTGGGGTAGAATCCAGTGTGTGGGGTAGAATCCAGTGTGTGGGGTAGAATCCAGTGTGTGGGGTAGAGTCCAGTGTGTGGTGTAGAATCCAGTTTGCTGGGTAGAGTCCAGTGTGTGGGGTAGAGTCCAGTTGTGGGGTAGAGGCCAGTGTGTGGGGTAGAGTCCAGTGTGTGGGGTAGAGTCCAGTGTGTGGGGTAGTGTCCAGTTTTTGGGCTAGAGTCCAGTGTGTGGGGTAGAGTCCAGTGTGTGGGGTAGTGTCCAGTTTTTGGGCTAGAGTTCAGTGTGTGGGGTAGAGTCCAGTGTGTGGGGTAGAATCCAGTGTGTGGGGTAGAGTCCAGTGTGTGGGGTAGAGTCCAGTGTGTGGGGTAGAATCCAGTGTGTGGGGTAGAGTCCAGTGTGTGGGGTAGAGTCCAGTGTGTGGGGTAGAATCCAGTGTGCGGGGTAGAGTCCCGTGTGTGGGGTAGAGTCCAGTGTGTGGGGTAGAATCCAGTGTGTGGGGTAGAATCCAGTTTGTGGGGTAGAGTCCAGTGTGTGGGGAAGAGTCCAGTGTGTGGGGTAGAATCCAGTGTGTGGGGAAGAGTCCAGTGTGTGGGGTAGAGTCCAGTGTGTGGGGTAGAGTCCAGTGTGTGGGGTAGAATCCAGTGTGTGGGGAAGAGTCCAGTGTGTGGGGTAGAGTCCAGTGTGTGGAGTAGAGTCCAGTGTGTGGGGTAGAATCCAGTGTGTGGGGTAGAGTCCCGTGTGTGGGGTAGAGTCCAGTGTGTGGGGTAGAATCCAGTGTGTGGGGTAGAATCCAGTTTGTGGGGTAGAGTCCAGTGTGTGGGGAAGAGTCCATTGTGTGGGATAGAATCCAGTGTGTGGGGAAGAGTCCAGTGTGTGGGGTAGAGTCCAATGTGTGGGGTAGAGTCCAGTGTGTGGGGTAGAGTCCAGTGTGTGGGGTAGAATCCAGTTTGTGGGGTAGAATCCAGTGTGTGGGGTAGATTCCAGTGTGTGGGGTAGATTCCAGTGTGTGGGGTAGAGTCCAGTGTGTGGGGTAGAGTCCAGTTTGCTGGGTAGAGTCCAGTGTGTGGGGTAGAGTCCAGTGTGTGGGGTAGAGTCCAGTGTGTGGGGTAGAATCCAGTGTGTGGGGTAGAATCCAGTGTGTGGGGTAGAGTCCAGTTTGCTGGGTAGAGTCCAGTGTGTGGGGTAGATTCCAGTGTGTGGGGTAGAATCCAGTGTGTGGGGTAGAGTCCAGTGTGTGGGGTAGAGTCCAGTGTGTGGGGTAGAGTCCAGTGTGTGGGGTAGAGTCCAGTGTGTGGGGTAGAATCCAGTGTGTGGGGTAGAGTCCAGTTTGCTGGGTAGAGTCCAGTGTGTGGGGTAGAATCCAGTGTGTGGGGTAGTGTCCAGTGTGTGGGGTAGAGTCCAGTGTGTGGGGTAGAGTCCAGTGTGTGGGGTAGAGTCCAGTGTGTGGGGTAGAATCCAGTGTGTGGGGTAGAATCCAGTGTGTGGGGTAGAGTCCAGTGTGTGGGGTAGAGTCCAGTGTGTGGGGTAGAATCCAGTGTGTGGGGTAGAGTCCAGTTTTTGGGGTAGAGTCCAGTGTGTGGGGTAGAATCCAGTGTGTGGGGTAGAATCCAGTGTGTGGGGTAGAATCCAGTGTGTGGGGTAGAGTCCAGTGTGTGGGGTAGAATCCAGTTTGCTGGGTAGAGTCCAGTGTGTGGGGTAGAGTCCAGTTGTGGGGTAGAGGCCAGTGTGTGGGGTAGAGTCCAGTGTGTGGGGTAGAGTCCAGTGTGTTGGGTAGTGTCCAGTTTTTGGGCTAGAGTCCATTGTGTGGGGTAGAGTCCAGTGTGTGGGGTAGAGTCCAGTGTGTGGGGTAGAATCCAGTGTGTGGGGTAGAGTCCAGTTTGCTGGGTAGAGTCCAGTGTGTGGGGTAGAATCCAGTGTGTGGGGTAGTGTCCAGTGTGTGGGGTAGAGTCCAGTGTGTGGGGTAGAGTCCAGTGTGTGGGGTAGAGTCCAGTGTGTGGGGTAGAATCCAGTGTGTGGGGTAGAATCCAGTGTGTGGGGTAGAGTCCAGTGTGTGGGGTAGAGTCCAGTGTGTGGGGTAGAATCCAGTGTGTGGGGTAGAGTCCAGTGTGTGGGGTAGAGTCCAGTTTTTGGGGTAGAGTCCAGTGTGTGGGGTAGTGTCCAGTTTTTGGGGTAGAGTCCAGTGTGTGGGGTAGAATCCAGTGTGTGGGGTAGAATCCAGTGTGTGGGGTAGAATCCAGTGTGTGGGGTAGAGTCCAGTGTGTGGGGTAGAATCCAGTTTGCTGGGTAGAGTCCAGTGTGTGGGGTAGAGTCCAGTTGTGGGGTAGAGGCCAGTGTGTGGGGTAGAGTCCAGTGTGTGGGGTAGAGTCCAGTGTGTGGGGTAGTGTCCAGTTTTTGGGCTAGAGTCCAGTGTGTGGGGTAGAGTCCAGTGTGTGGGGTAGTGTCCAGTTTTTGGGCTAGTGTCCAGTGTGTGGGGTAGAGTCCAGTGTGTGGGGTAGAATCCAGTGTGTGGGGTAGAGTCCAGTGTGTGGGGTAGAGTCCAGTGTGTGGGGTAGAGTCCAGTGTGTGGGGTAGAGTCCAGTTTGTGGGGTAGAGTCCAGTTTGTGGGGTAGAGTCCAGTGTGTGGGGTAGAGTCCAGTGTGTGGGGTAGAGGCCAGTTTGTGGGGTAGAGTCCAGTGTGTGGGGTAGAGTCCAGTGTGTGGGGTAGAGTCCAGTGTGTGGGGTAGAGTCCAGTGTGTGGGGTAGAGTCCAGTGTGTGGGGTAGAATCCAGTGTGTGGGGTAGAATCCAGTGTGTGGGGTAGAGTCCAGTTTGCTGGGTAGAGTCCAGTGTGTGGGGTAGATTCCAGTGTGTGGGGTAGAATCCAGTGTGTGGGGTAGAATACAGTTTGTGGGGTAGAGTCCAGTGTGTGGGGAAGAGTCCAGTGTGTGGGATAGAATCCAGTGTGTGGGGAAGAGTCCAGTGTGTGGGGTAGAGTCCAATGTGTGGGGTAGAGTCCAGTGTGTGGGGTAGAATCCAGTGTGTGGGGAAGAGTCCAGTGTGTGGGGTAGAGTCCAGTGTGTGGGGTAGAATCCAGTTTGTGGGGTAGAATCCAGTGTGTGGGGTAGATTCCAGTGTGTGGGGTAGAGTCCAGTGTGTGGGGTAGAGTCCAGTTTGCTGGGTAGAGTCCAGTGTGTGGGGTAGAGTCCAGTGTGTGGGGTAGAGTCCAGTGTGTGGGGTAGAATCCAGTGTGTGGGGTAGAATCCAGTGTGTGGGGTAGAGTCCAGTTTGCTGGGTAGAGTCCAGTGTGTGGGGTAGATTCCAGTGTGTGGGGTAGAATCCAGTGTGTGGGGTAGAGTCCAGTGTGTGGGGTAGAGTCCAGTGTGTGGGGTAGAGTCATGTGTGTGGGGTAGAGTCCAGTGTGTGGGGTAGAATCCAGTGTGTGGGGTAGAGTCCAGTTTGCTGGGTAGAGTCCAGTGTGTGGGGTAGAATCCAGTGTGTGGGGTAGTGTCCAGTGTGTGGGGTAGAGTCCAGTGTGTGGGGTAGAGTCCAGTGTGTGGGGTAGAGTCCAGTGTGTGGGGTAGAATCCAGTGTGTGGGGTAGAATCCAGTGTGTGGGGTAGAGTCCAGTGTGTGGGGTAGAGTCCAGTGTGTGGGGTAGAATCCAGTGTGTGGGGTAGAGTCCAGTGTGTGGGGTAGAGTCCAGTTTTTGGGGTAGAGTCCAGTGTGTGGGGTAGTGTCCAGTTTTTGGGGTAGAATCCAGTGTGTGGGGTAGAATCCAGTGTGTGGGGTAGAATCCAGTGTGTGGGGTAGAATCCAGTGTGTGGGGTAGAGTCCAGTGTGTGGGGTAGAATCCAGTTTGCTGGGTAGAGTCCAGTGTGTGGGGTAGAGTCCAGTTGTGGGGTAGAGGCCAGTGTGTGGGGTAGAGTCCAGTGTGTGGGGTAGAGTCCAGTGTGTGGGGTAGTGTCCAGTTTTTGGGCTAGAGTCCAGTGTGTGGGGTAGAGTCCAGTGTGTGGGGTAGTGTCCAGTTTTTGGGCTAGAGTCCAGTGTGTGGGGTAGAGTCCAGTGTGTGGGGTAGAATCCAGGGTGTGGGGTAGAGTCCAGTGTGTGGGGTAGAGTCCAGTGTGTGGGGTAGAGTCCAGTGTGTGGGGTAGAGTCCAGTTTGTGGGGTAGAGTCCAGTTTGTGGGGTAGAGTCCAGTGTGTGGGGTAGAGTCCAGTGTGTGGGGTAGAGGCCAGTTTGTGGGGTAGAGTCCAGTGTGTGGGGTAGAGTCCAGTGTGTGGGGTAGAGTCCAGTGTGTGGGGTAGAGTCCAGTGTGTGGGGTAGAATCCAGTGTGTGGGGTAGAATCCAGTGTGTGGGGTAGAGTCCAGTTTGCTGGGTAGAGTCCAGTGTGTGGGGTAGATTCCAGTGTGTGGGGTAGAATCCAGTGTGTGGGGTAGAGTCCAGTGTGTGGGGTAGAATCCAGTGTGTGGGGTAGAGTCCAGTGTGTGGGGTAGAGTCCAGTGTGTGGGGTAGAGTCCAGTGTGTGGGGTAGAATCCAGTGTGTGGGGTAGAGTCCAGTTTGCTGGGTAGAGTCCAGTGTGTGGGGTAGAATCCAGTGTGTGGGGTAGTGTCCAGTGTGTGGGGTAGAGTCCAGTGTGTGGGGTAGAATCCAGTGTGTGGGGTAGAGTCCAGTGTGTGGGGTAGAGTCCAGTGTGTGGGGTAGAATCCAGTGTGTGGGGTAGAGTCCAGTGTGTGGGGTAGAGTCCAGTTTTTGGGGTAGAGTCCAGTGTGTGGGGTAGTGTCCAGTTTTGGGGGTAGAGTCCAGTGTGTGGGGTAGAATCCAATGTGTGGGGTAGAATCCAGTGTGTGGGGTAGAATCCAGTGTGTGGGGTAGAATCCAGTGTGTGGGGTAGAGTCCAGTGTGTGGGGTAGAGTCCAGTGTGTGGGGTAGAATCCAGTGTGTGGGGTAGAGTCCAGTTTGCTGGGTAGAGTCCAGTGTGTGGGGTAGAATCCAGTGTGTGGGGTAGTGTCCAGTGTGTGGGGTAGAGTCCAGTGTGTGGGGTAGAATCCAGTGTGTGGGGTAGAATCCAGTGTGTGGGGTAGAGTCCAGTGTGTGGGGTAGAGTCCAGTGTGTGGGGTAGAATCCAGTGTGTGGGGTAGAGTCCAGTGTGTGGGGTAGAGTCCAGTTTTTGGGGTAGAGTCCAGTGTGTGGGGTAGTGTCCAGTTTTGGGGGTAGAGTCCAGTGTGTGGGGTAGAATCCAATGTGTGGGGTAGAATCCAGTGTGTGGGGTAGAATCCAGTGTGTGGGGTAGAATCCAGTGTGTGGGGTAGAGTCCAGTGTGTGGGGTAGAATCCAGTTTGCTGGGTAGAGTCCAGTGTGTGGGGTAGAGTCCAGTTGTGGGGTAGAGGCCAGTGTGTGGGGTAGAGTCCAGTGTGTGGGGTAGAGTCCAGTGTGTGGGGTAGTGTCCAGTTTTTGGGCTAGAGTCCAGTGTGTGGGGTAGAGTCCAGTGTGTGGGGTAGTGTCCAGTTTTTGGGCTAGAGTCCAGTGTGTGGGGTAGAGTCCAGTGTGTGGGGTAGAATCCAGTGTGTGGGGTAGAGTCCAGTGTGTGGGGTAGAGTCCAGTGTGTGGGGTAGAGTCCAGTGTGTGGGGTAGAGTCCAGTTTGTGGGGTAGAGTCCAGTTTGTGGGGTAGAGTCCAGTGTGTGGGGTAGAGTCCAGTGTGTGGGGTAGAGGCCAGTTTGTGGGGTAGAGTCCAGTGTGTGGGGTAGAGTCCAGTGTGTGGGGTAGAGTCCAGTTTGTGGGGTAGAGTCCAGTTTGTGGGGTAGAGTCCAGTGTGTGGGGTAGAGTCCAGTGTGTGGGGTAGAGTCCAGTGTGTGGGGTAGAGGCCAGTTTGTAGGGTAGAGTCCAGTGTGTGGTGTAGAGGCCAGTTTGTGGGGTAGAGTCCAGTTTGTGGGGTAGAGTCCAGTGTGTGGGGTAGAGTCCAGTTTGTGGGGTAGAGTCCAGTGTGTGGGGTAGAGTCCAGTGTGTGGGGTAGAGGCCAGTTTGTGGGGTAGAGTCCAGTTTGTGGGGTAGAGTCGAGTGTGCGGGGTAGAGTCCAGTTTGTGGGGTAGAGGCCAGTTTGTGGCTAATAAAGAAGGTGACAATATCTAGCGTAAGAAGTCAGATGCCAGTGTCTTTACACGGCAGCACTATGTCCAGAAATAGAGACGGGAAAGGGTAGTTCTGCAATAAGTCTGTAAGAGCTTCCTGGCTGACATGATTGTTTTCCGGCTGAAATATGATCAATATTTCTCTCAGCACAGAAACCAGCCTTTCTAGACAGCCTCAACCTTGACTTTCAACTCTACAGATAAAACCTCAGAACCCAGAAGGCATGTTACCTGATGACTACTTAATGAACTCGCTACCTTTTCAAGGAACAGAACCGAAAACTGGAAAATAACTAAATATTTGAGGAACAGAATCGGAAATTAAAGTGATCTACAGTGCATTCGGAAAGTATTCAGACCCCTTGACTTTTTCCATATTTTGTTACGTTACAGCCTTATTCTAAAATGGATTAAATAAATATTTTTCCACATCAATCTACACAAAATACCCCATAATGGTCAAGTGAATTTTGTTTTAGAAATGTTTGGCAAATTTATAACATTTAAAAACGGATATACCTTATATACAGAAGTATTCACAACTTTTATTTTAGCATTCAGACACTTTGCTATGAAATTTAACTTGTGCATCCTGTTCCCATTGATCATCCTTGAGATGTTTCTACAACTTGATTGGAGTTCACCTGTGGTAAAATCAATTGATTGGACATGATTTGGAAAGGCACACACCTGTCTATTTAAGGTTCCACAGTTGACAGTGCATGTCAGAGAAAAAACCAAGCCATGAGGGCAAAGGAATTGTCTGTAGAGCTCCATTGAAGCATTGAAGGTCCCCAAGAACACAATGGCCTCCATCATTCTTAAATGAAAGATGTTTGGAACCACCAAGACTCTTCCTAGAGCTGGCCGCCTGGCCAAACTGAGCAATCGGGGGAGAATGGCCTTGGTCAGGGAGGTGACCAAGAACCTGATGATCTCTCTGACAGAGCTCCAGAGTTCCTCTGTAGAGATTGGAGAACCTTCCAGAAGGACCATCATCTCTGCAGCACTCCACCAATCAGGCCTTTATGGTAGAGTGGCCAGATCGTAGTCACTCCTCAGTAAAAGGCTCATGACAGCCCGCTAGGAGTTTGCCAAAAGGCACCTACAAATTCTCAGATAATGAGAAACAATATTCTCTGGTCTGATGAAACCAAGATTAAACTCTTTGTCCTGAATGCCAAGCGTCACATCTGGAGGAGTCCTGTCACCATCCCTACGGTGAAGCACGGTGGTGGCAGCACAATGCTGTGGGAATTTTTTCCAGCGACAGTGACTGAGAAACTAGTCAGGATCGAGTGAAAAGGGAAGGGAGCAAAGTACAAACATATCTTTCATGAAAGTCTGCTCCAGAGCGCTCACGACCTCAGACTGGGGTGAAGGTTCACCTTTCACAAGGCAAAGGACCCTAAGCACACAGCTAAGACAATGCAAGAGTGGCTTCTGGACACGTCTCTGAATGTCCTTGAGATGCTCAACCAAAGCCAAGATTTGAACCCAATCAAACATCTCTAGAGACCTGAAAATAGCTGTGCAGCGACGCTCCCCATCCAACCTGACAGAGCTTGAAAGGATCTGCAGAGAAGAATGGGATAAACTCCCCAAATACAGGTGTGCCAGGCTTGTAGCATCATACCCAAGAAGAGTTGAGTCTGTAATCGCTGCCAACGGTGCTTCAACAAAGTACTGAGTAAAGGTTCTGAATACTTATGTAAATGTCATATTTTAATGTATTAATGTATATTGTTTTTAAATTTGCATTTTATTTTTAAATAACTGTTTTTGGTGTGCCATTATGGGGTATTGTGTGGTGTGTAGATTGATGAGGGGGAAAAAAACATTTCATCCATTTTAGAATAAGGCTGTAACGTAACAGAATGTGGAAAAAGTCAAGGGGTCTGAATACTTTCCGAATGCACTGCATACTGTTCTGGAACATAACCGTTATTTAAAAACAAACCAACATGGGAACCAGTTAATGAAGTCATTTATGCGCACCCCCCCCCCCCAAAAAAAGAAAACATCGCAACAATCGCCTATGCAAATCTCTCACTCTGTCACTCAGAAATGTGTGTGGGCTCCCTGCCCATCCTCCCTAACGTTACTATAGCAACATGACAAGTGTGATTCAGAAATTAGGGAGATGTTTAATTAGAGAAGAATGGATTAACTTGTTTGTTTAAGCTAGTTAAGGATACTATAGATACATTACTATACTATATATATATATATATATATACTATAGTTACATTACTATACTATATATATATACTATAGTTACATTACTATACTATATATATATATATATATATATATATATATATATACTATAGTTACATTACTATACTATATATATATACTATAGTTACATTACTATACTATATATATATATATATATACTATATATATATATATATTAATAGTTACATTACTATACTATATATATATAAATATACTATAGTTACATTACTATACTATATATATATATATATAAATATACTATAGTTACATTACTATACTATATATATATATATATATATATATACTATAGTCACATTACTATACTATATATATATATACTATAGTTACATTACTATACTATATATATATATATATATATATATATACTATAGTTACATTACTATACTATATATATATACTATAGTTACATTACAATACTATATATATATATATATACTATAGTTACATTACTATACTATATATATATACTGTAGTTACATTACTATACTATATATATATATATACTATAGTTACATTACTATACTATATCTATATATATACTATAGTTACATTACTATACTATATATATATATATATACTATAGTTACATTACTATACTATATATATATATATATATATATACTATAGTTACATTACTATACTATATATATATATATATATACTATAGTTACATTACTATACTATATATATACTATAGTTACATTACTATACTATATATATATATACTATAGTTACATTACTATACTATATATATATATATATATACTATAGTTACATTACTATACTATATATATATATATATACTATAGTTACATTACTATACTATATATATATACTATAGTTACATTACTATACTATATATATATATATATATATATATATACTATAGTTACATTACTATACTATATATATATACTATAGTTACATTACTATACTATATATATATATATATATACACTATAGTTACATTACTATACTATATATATATATATATATACTATAGTTACATTACTATACTATATATATATATATATATACTATAGTCACATTACTATACTATATATATATATATATACTATAGTTACATTACTATACTATATATATATATATATATATATATATATATACTATAGTCACATTACTATACTATATATATATATACTATAGTTACATTACTATACTATATATATATATATATATACTATAGTTACACTACTATACTATATATATATATATATACTATAGTTACATTACTATACTATATATATATATATATATATATACTATAGTTACATTACTATACTATATATATATACTATAGTTACATTACAATACTATATATATATATATACTATAGTTACATTACTATACTATATATATATATACTGTAGTTACATTACTATACTATATATATATATATACTATAGTTACATTACTATACTATATCTATATATATACTATAGTTACATTACTATACTATATATATATATATATACTATAGTTACATTACTATACTATATATATATATATATATATATATATACTATAGTTACATTACTATACTATATATATACTATAGTTACATTACTATACTATATATATATATATATATATACTATAGTTACATTACTATACTATATATATACTATAGTTACATTACTATACTATACATATATATACTATAGTTACATTACTATACTATATATATATATATATACTATAGTTACATTACTATACTATATATATATATATATATATACTATAGTTACATTACTATACTATATATATATACTATAGTTACATTACTATACTATATATATATATATATATATATACTATAGTTACATTACTATACTATATATATATACTATAGTTACATTACTATACTATATATATATATATATATACACTATAGTTACATTACTATACTATAGATATATATATATATATATATACTATAGTTACATTACTATACTATATATATATATATATATATATACTATAGTTACATTACTATACTATATATATATACTATAGTTACATTACAATACTATATATATATATATACTATAGTTACATTACTATACTATATATATATATACTGTAGTTACATTACTATACTATATATATATATATACTATAGTTACATTACTATACTATATCTATATATATACTATAGTTACATTACTATACTATATATATATATATACTATAGTTACATTACTATACTATATATATATATATATACTATAGTTACATTACTATACTATATATATACTATAGTTACATTACTATACTATATATATATATATATATACTATAGTTACATTACTATACTATATATATACTATAGTTACATTACTATACTATATATATATATACTATAGTTACATTACTATACTATATATATATATATATATACTATAGTTACATTACTATACTATATATATATATATATATACTATAGTTACATTACTATACTATATATATATACTATAGTTACATTACTATACTATATATATATATATATATATATATACTATAGTTACATTACTATACTATATATATATACTATAGTTACATTACTATACTATATATATATATATATACACTATAGTTACATTACTATACTATATATATATATATATATATATACTATAGTTACATTACTATACTATATATATATATATATATATATATACTATAGTCACATTACTATACTATATATATATATATATACTATAGTTACATTACTATACTATATATATATATATATATATATATATATATATATATATACTATAGTCACATTACTATACTATATATATATATAGTATAGTCACATTACACCTGTAATTTATAAAAAGGTACAAAAAGGAAAGACATGGTTTTAATTATATAATCTTATATTTAATTATAGTGCTAATCTGCACACACACGTTTGTTAGTTAGGTACCTTCTCTGGCCCAACGTTAATCAACTCCCTCTCGGAAATTGAAAGAAAATAGAAGCAGCTACTCCGAAGGTATAATTCTATGGGCCTAATTCAGATAATGCACGTCATAACAAGATGCCAAGCGCTTCAAGCCAAGCTTCCTCCACCCTCTGTCAATGTCACATTTCAGTGGCATCACGTCTGTCTATGTGGCTGGCAGCATAGTGCACAGTGTGTGTGTTTCTTTCATTTCATGACTAAAGCATGCTATCAAGACAAATATAAAATTAGCTTCATTAACGACTGTCTTATACAGATTAAATAGTAAAACAAATGACCTGCTCCATCTCATGTTGCTCTGATTTGTGAAGTCATTTAATGTCAAGCAAAATGGAGAAAAAAAAATTGAAAAAAGGTTTCAAAGAAAACAGAAAGGAACGATAAAAAAACAGTACTTTTTTTTGTTTCTAACCAGTTCAGAACTTTATTTTCAGAACAGTGGAACAGAACAGAACGAAACAAGTGGAAAATAATTTGGGTTCCAAGCTTTCTTAACCCTAAAACTCTTTTGGGATAGGGGGCAGCATTTTCACTTTTGTATGAATGACGTGCCCAGAGTGAACGGCCTCTGTCCCAGATGCTAATATATGCATATTATTATTAGTATTGGATAGTATTGGATAGAAAACACTCTGAAGTTTCTAAAAATGTTTGGATGATGTCTGTGAGTATAACAGAACTGATATGGCAGGCGAAAACATGAGAAAACTCCAAACAATACTGCACGTAAGGCACCAATGTAAACTGGGATTTTTGGATATAAATATGCAAATTATCGGAAAAAAACATATGTATTGTGTAACATGATGTCCTATGAGTGTCATCTGATGAAGATCATCAAAGGTTAGTGATGAATTCGATCTATATTTCTGCTTTTTGTGACTCCTATCTTTGGCTGGAAAAATGGCTGTGCATTTTTTTGACTTGGCTATGACCGAACATAATCATATGTTGTGCTTTCGCTATAAAACATTTTTTAAATCGGACACGATGGGTAGATTAAACAAGATGTTTATCTTTCATTTGCTGTATTGGACTTGTTCATGTGTGAAAGTTACATATTTCTAAAAATAAGTTTTTGAATTTCGCGCACTACCTTTTCATCGGAATGTTGTTGAGGGGTCCGCAAACGCCTGCGCTATAGAAAGGTTAAGAGTCTTGATGCACCCGTCTAAAACAAACAGTTACAACAGTAACAACAAAACAGTTAAAACAATCAAAATCCATCAGGTTTGATCTTAAGCATGTGTTGCTGCTCGGCCATGGAAAACCATTTCATGAAGCTCCTGACGAATCATTCCTGTGCTGACATTGCTTCCAGTGACAGTTTGGAACTCAGTAGTAGGTGTTGCAACCAAGGACAGACAATTATTATGCGCTATACGCTTCAGCACTCGGTGGTCCCATTCTGTGAGCTTGTGTGGCCCACTTGTGATCTACCACTTTGTGGCTGAGCCGTTGTTGTTCCTAGATGGTTCCACTTCACACTAACAGCACTTACAGTTTACTGGGGCAGCTGACTTGTTGGAAATGGTGGCATCCTATGACGGGTGCCGCGTTGAAAGTCACTGAGCTCTTCAGTACGGACCATTCTACTGCCAATGTTTGTCTATAGAGATTGCATGGCTGTGTGCTCGATTTTATGCACCCGTCAGCAATGATTGTGGCTGAATCTACTCATTTGCAGGGCATACATTTGACAAACTGACTTGTTGGAAAGTTGGCATCCTATGACGGTGCCAAGTTTAAAATCAGACCATTCTACTGGTATGCTGTCAATAAACTTCTGGGCCACATCCTGACTGATGGCAGCCCATTCTTGCTTGCTCTCATAATCGATGCTTGGAGTTTGTCAGAATTTGTGAGTTTTTGTTTGTCCACCCGCCTCTTGAGGATTGACCACAAGTTCTCAATGGGATTAAGGTCTGGGGAGTTTCCTGGCCATGGACCCAAAATATCGATGTTTTGTTCCCCGAGCCACTTAGTTATCACTTTTGCCTTATGGCAAGGTACTCCATCATGCTGGAAAAGGCACTCTTTATTACCAAACTGTTCCTGGATGGTTGGGAGAAGTTGCTCTCGGAGGATGTGTTGGTACCATTCTTTATTTATGGCTGTGAGTGAGCCCACTCCCTTGGCTGAGAAGCAACCCCAAACATGAATGGTCTCAGGATGCTTTACTGTTGGCATGACACAGGACTGATGGTAACGCTCACCTTGTCTTCTCCGGACAAGCTTTATTTCCGGATGCCTCAGACAATCGGAAAGGGGATTCATCAGAGAAAATGACTTTACCCCAGTCCTCAGCATTCCAATCCCTGTACCTTTTGCAGAATATCAGTCTGTCCCTGATGTTTTTCCTGGGGAGAAGTGGTTTCTTTCCTGCCCTTCTTGACACCAGGCCATCCTCCAAAAGTCTTCGCCTCACTGTGCATGCAGATGCACTCACGCCTGCCTGCTGCCATTCCAGAGCAAGCTCTGTACTGGTGGTGCCCCGATCCCACAGCTGAATCAACTTTAGGAGGCGGTCCTGGCGTTTGCTGGACTTTCTTGGGCGCCCTGAAGCCTTCTTCACAACCATTCAACCGCTCTCCTTGAAGTTCTTGATGATCCGATAAATGGTTGATTTAGGTGCAATCTTACTGGCAGCAATATCCTTCCCTGTGAAGCCCTTTTTGTGCAAAGCAATGATGACGGCACGTGTTTCCTCGCAAGTAACCATGGTTGAAAGAGGAAGAACAATGATTCCAAGCACCACCCTCCTTTTGAAGCTTCCAGTCTGTTATTCGAACTCAGTCAGCATGACAGAGTGATCTCCAGCCTTGTCCTCGTCAACACTCACACCTGTGTTAACGAGTGAATCACTGACATGATATCAGCTGGTCCTTTTGTGTGCAGGGCTGAAATGCAGTGGAAATATTTGTGGGGATTCAGTTCATTGTCATGGCAAAGAGGGACTTTGCAATTAATTGCAATTCATCTGATCACTCTTCATAACATCCTGGAGTTTATGCAAATTGCCATCATACAAACGGAGGCAGCAGAC
This sequence comes from Oncorhynchus nerka, assembly GCF_034236695.1. NCBI lineage: Eukaryota > Metazoa > Chordata > Actinopteri > Salmoniformes > Salmonidae > Oncorhynchus > Oncorhynchus nerka. Next base: position 92,108,140 of record NC_088402.1, on the reverse strand, counting down.
TTTGTGAAAATTAATATTTGTGTCATTCTCAACTGTATGTTGGCGAGCAAATAAAACCCCTATCCTCAATTCTATTGGTTCACTAGAGAACAAACTGGGTGAGCTCCGTTCGAGACTATCCTATCAACAGGATCTAAAAAAACGTGTATTTTATATTTCTCAGAGTCGTGGCTGAACAAGGGATAATATATAAAATGCAACATTTAATAGTGTTGGTCACATGTTTCATGAACTGAAATAAAACATCCCAGAATTATTCCATACCTATAAAAAGCTTATTTTTCTCATATTGTGAGCACATCCCTGTTAGTGAGCATTTCTCCTTTGCCAACATACTCCACCCACATGACATGTGTGGCATATCAAGAAGCTGATTAAACAGCATGATCATTACACAGGTGTACCTTGTGCTGGGGACAGTAAAAGGCCACTAAAATGTGCAGTTTTGTCACACAATGCCACATATATCTCAAGTTGAGGAAGCAAATTGGCATGTTTACCGCAGGAAAGGCCACCAGAGCTGTTGCCAATGAGTGTAATGTTCAACGTTTTAAGTAATTGTGCATTATGTCCAATTCTTATTTAACCTGTCTCTTCCGCTTCATCTCCACTGATTGAAGTGGATTTAACAAGTGACATCAATAAGGGATCAGAGCTTTCACCTGGTCCGTCTACGTAATGGAAAGAGCAGGTGTTCTTAATGTATTGTCTTAAAAAAATTGCACTGGGAAATATACAAATGTTTAACTATATGTTTACTCAACCTAAAATTCAAAGTTCATTTTAAATCAAATTCAACTTCAGAATGTCTGTTGGTTCTGCTATAAATGTTGAGCAAAAAATAATATTCTATTGCAGCTGGTTGCCTTACAATTGTACATTGAGTCAAGGCTTTTTTTTTTTTTTTTTACAGTGTGCCTGCCTGTCTGTGTAGCTGCTCTGTGTGTCTGGTCTGGCCACAGGCCCCATGGGGTTGGTATTATCGAGATCCCAACCCTGACAGCGAAGAGACACCAGAGTGACCGTGAAAAGGGCAAAAGGAGTGACTCATGTTGAAAGCTGACCCTAAACCTTTACGCACAGTAGAGGAAACACCAACCTTCAGACTTGGCTTTTCAAAACACATGAGCACTCTGAACCTCCAGCAAACACATACAAAGGAAAGACAACTGACACCATGTGACCAGTGCTGTTGGTAGGTCAACATAACCTTCCAGTATGGACTGTTTGTGCAACAGCGAGAAGATGGACTTCTGATTAAGCAAGGGGATTCAGGTGAGCGGGGCCGGCTTATGGCTAATGAATATTGGATGCAAGTGAGCAATTGGTGGTCACAGCTCTATGTCCATGTATTACATTTACATTTACATTTAAGTCATTTAGCAGACGCTCTTATCCAGAGCGACTTACAAATTGGAATCACCCAGAATGCATTGGAAACAGTTCCCATCTCCTCAAAAGTATATCTGCCACTGAGGGACATCCATCAGCAGGTTGAACATGGTGAGATTGTAGACTCCTACATTGACAGCTGTAAAATCCCCTAAACAAACTGAACTAACTAGCTACTTTACATGCTGATATTGTCTTTGGTATAATTGTGTGTAGATACGTTTGCTAGCTGGTTACCTAGCAAACGGAAGTCGATGAGTAGAGTTGAGGGAAGTATATATCCAACGTCAGCAAGTCGGACAACTGTTGTTTCTAGGAAACGCGACAATGGCAGACAGGGCATTCACCTTTGTTATTGCCGCTGAAGTGGATACTATTGAAATTCCACTTCTCCTACAGGAAGCTGAACATGATCAACATGGTCCAAGGAATGATTATACTTAAAAGGAAATGATATACCAGCTCATTCTAACATTCACAAGACTTGATTTGTATTCTATGACGGTTTTCTCAAAATTTAACCAGGTAGTGAGTGCATAGGCTACTAGAATGAGAAACATGACTAACGGTCAAAAGTTTAAATATATGGAATGGAATATGGAACATATGGAATCATGTAGTAACCACAAAAGTGTTAAACGAATAAAAATATATTTTATATTTGAGATTTTTCAAAGTAGCCACATTTTTCCTTGATGACATCTTTGCACACTCTTGGCATTCTCTTAACCAGCTTTTTGAGGTAGTCACCTGGAATGCATTTCAATTAACAGGTGTGAATTTAAAAAAAAAATGTATTTGTGGAATTTCTTTCCATCTTAATGTGTTTCAGCCAATCGGTGTTGTTGTGACAAGGTATACAGAAGATAGCCCTATTTGGTAAAAGACCAAGTCCATATTACAGCAAGAACAGCTCAAATAAGCAAAGAGTAACAATAGTCCATCATTACTTTAAGACATGAAAGTCAGTCAATACAGAACATTTCAAGAACTTAATAAATACATAATTTAACCTTTACTTAACTAGGCAAGTCAGTTAAGAACATATTCTTATTTACAATGACGGCCTATCAGAAAGTCCCCAGGGGGACGGGGGCAGGGCCTGGGAAAATACAAAAAAAATACAAAAATCTAGGACAAAACACACATCACGACAAGAGAGACAACACAACACTACATAAAGAGAAACGTACGACAACAACACAGCATGACAGCAACACAAGCTGTTCATTTTAGTCTATTCAAACAGACCCCATTTCAAAGGAAACCCATCTAATCAAATGTATTGGTCACACGTGTTAATCAGATGTTATTGCAGGTGTAGCGAAATGCGTGTGCTTCTAGCTCCGACACTGCAGTCATATCTAACAAGTAATTATCTAACAGTTCCACAACATATATCCAAAAAAGACGTGCATTGAAGTAAGGATTGGATTAATAATATGTACATATATTTCAGAGCAGCATAGCAAGCACTCATTTTAAGATCACACTTAACAAGATATGGGATAGAGAGAGAATTCTTGATGAGAACGGAATGTATATATTTTTAGAAAAACATTCTTAGAATGTAATTTTCATGGAACGTTTTCTTGATGTTCTGAGAACATGATTTAAATAGAACCATGAGGCAACCGTCAAAAAACATTATGATGAAATACTGAAATTCTCACAGAAGAAAGTTGCTTCTTAATTTTCCCAGAACAAATTTTAGAACATGAATTTAATCAGAACCATTAGGAAACATGTAGGAAACTCATGATGAAGTATTGAAACTCCCAATGAATAACTTTGTTGCTTAACATTCTCTTGAACAATTTGAGAACATTCCCAATGTCAAACCAGTTGGAGAACATTCTTAGAACATGACCAAAATTCAAATGAAAAGTTTTTTTTTTTTGTACTTTTAGGAAACATTATGTTCCAAAGCCAAGCAACTATCCTGCACCATTCCCAGAACGTTGTGGGAAGGATGTATGCTAAATAACTACACTTTCACCAAGCTCTAAGAAACAGATGGTTCCCAGAACGTTATGTGCTAGCTGGGTATCCTGCACTATTCCCAGAACGTTGTGGGAAGGATGTATTGCTAAATAACTACACTTTCACCAAGCTCTAAGAAACAGATGGTTCCCAGAACGTTATGTGCTAGCTGGGTATCCTGCACTATTCCCAGAACGTTGTGGGAAGGATGTATTGCTAAATAACTACACTTTCACCAAGCTCTAAGAAACAGATGGTTCCCAGAACGTTATGTGCTAGCTGGGTATCCTGCACTATTCCCAGAACGTTGTGGGAAGGATGTATGCTAAATAACTACACTTTCACCAAGCTCTAAGAAACAGATGGTTCCCAGAACGTTATGTGCTAGCTGGGGAGACATCTAATTGATTTTGAAATTAGAAGATTATAAACAATAATGTTTTCAGAGACAGAGGCATCCTTCATCTACAAATTGGCCTCCTGCCGCCAATCATTCAGGCTTGTCATTACATTTGTGAGCTTCTTAGATATGTCCTTTTTGTTTCATACCGCTCGCTCGCTGATGAAAACAACATCTAAATTGATCTGATCATCCATTGTATGTAATAATTAATTTAGTTTAGATCAAATCCCCTTTATTCCCATAAAGCTTGTCTGCTCCAGACAGTTTTGTAAACAGATCTGAGAGAAATATTTAGTTGAAACATCAACAAGTAATCAAGTGTGAACAAATAAATGGTTCAAGAAGGTGGGAGATGAAAAAGAAAATCAACCTTGAAACCCATGTATCTACACTTTAATCTCTCCTCCTGCAGTATGTTCACAATGGGGGAGTCGGTGGGGAAGCAAAGAAAAGATATTCAATAATAACAGTCTCTTGTGTATTTTCAGAGAAAGTGGTGAAAACAACAGTTTGTTATTAAAAAAAAAAATCGCCATCAATTTGAAAGGTGTAGAATGTGGAGTTGTTTTACCTTTAGTTAAAGTTATTTATGAAGATAAGTTTCTTTATTTTTTATTAAACCTTCTGTCTGGGATTTCTGGAAGACTTGAACTGCCCAGGATGCATCCCAAATCACATCCTATTCTTCGTTTAAAATAGTGCTCTACATAGGGACTGGGGTGCTGTTTAGGATTCATTCTCAGACTTGAACTACCCATAATGCTGTTGAACTTACCCAGAATCCCGTTAGTGCAGCAGACCGGAAGGAGACAGGATGAGACAGAGGTCTGGAGAGGTGAGATTTGTTTGGACAACTTAAAATTCCATTAGGTGTCTCTGTGTCTAGTAGGGTAGACTCTGTGTCTGTCTGTCTGTCTGTCTGTCTGTCTGTCTGTCTGTCTGTCTGTCTGTCTGTCTGTCTGTCTGTCTGTCTGTCTGTCTGTCTTTCTGTCTGTCTGTCTGTCTGTCTGTCTGTCTGTCTGTCTGTCTGTCTGTCTGTCTGCTTCAGTCTGCTTTCCAACAGACACTGGGAAAGATATTCACCTTCCAGCAGGACAATAACCTAAGACACAAGGTCAAATATTAACTGGAGTTGCTTACCAAGAAGACAGTGAATGTTCCCGAGTGGCCAAGTTACAGTTTTTTTTACAGGATCGGACTCTTTAAAAAAAACATTTGCCTAAAATGACATACCCAAATCTAACTGCCTGTAGCTCAGGACCTGAAGCAGGATATCTAAATGTTTGATACCATTTGAAAGGAAACACTTTGAAGTTTGTGGAAATGTGAAAGTAATTTAGGAGAATATAACACATTACATCTTGTAAAAGATAGAAGGAAAATAACATGCGCTCTTTTTGTTGTTGTACCATCATATTTGAAATGCAAGAGAAAGGCCATAATGTATTATTCCAGCCCAGAGACCATTTAGATTTTGGCCACTAGATGGCAGCAGTGTACGTACAATGTTTTAGACTGATCCAATGAACCATTGCATATCGGTTTAAAATGTTGTATCAAAACTGCTCAAATGTGCCTAATTGGTTAATCAATATATTTTCAAGTTCATAATTGTGAACTCTCCTCAAACAATAGCATGGCATTCTTTCACTGTAATAGCTACTGTAAATTGGACAGTACAGTGAGATTAACAAGAATCTAAGCTTTCTGCCCATCTCAGATGCAATTGAAGTCGGAAGTTTACATACACCGTAGCCCAATACATTTAAAGTCAGTTTTTCAGAATACCTGACATTTAATCCGAGTAAAAATCCCTTGTCTTTAGGTCAGTTAGGATCACCACTTTATTTTAAGAATGTGAAATGTCAGAATAATAGAAGAGATAATGATTTGTTTCAGCTTTTATTTCTTTCATGACATTCCCAGTGGGTCAGAAATGTACACACACTCAATTAGTATTAGGTAGCATTGCCTATAAATTGCTTAACTTCGGTCAAACATTTCTGGTAGCCTTCCACAAGTTTCCCACAATAAGTTGGGTGAATTTTGGTAGATTCCTCCTGACAGAGCTGGTGTAACTGAGTCAGGTTTGTAGGCCTCCTTGCTGTGTTTCCACAGTAGAGAACGTTCCACAGTAGAGAACGTTCCAGAGTAGAGAATGTTCCACAGTAGAGAATGCTCCAGAGTAGAGAACGTCCAGAGTAGAGAATGTTCCACAGTAGAGAACGCTCCAGAGTAGAGAACGTTCCACAGTAGAGAGCGTTCCACAGTAGAGAATGTTCCACAGTAGAGAATGTTCCACAGTAGAGAATGTTCCACAGTAGAGAACGTTCCACAGTAGAGAACGTTCCAGATTAGAGAACATTCAAGAGTAGAGAACGTTCCACAGTAGATAACATTCCACAGTAGAGAATGTTCCACAGTAGAGAATGTTCCAGAGTAGAGAACGTTCCACACTAGAGAACGTTCCACAGTAGAGAATGTTCCACAGTAGAGAATGCTCCAGAGTAGAGAATGTTCCACACTAGAGACTGTTCCAGAGTTGAGAACGTTCCACAGTAGAGAACGTTCCAGAGTAGAGAACGTTCCACAGTAGAGAACGTTCCACAGTAGAGAATGTTCCAGAGTAGAGAACGTTCCAGAGTAGAGAACGTTCCACAGTAGAGAACGTTCCAGAGTAGAGAACATTCCAGAGTAGAGAATGTTCCACAGTAGAGAACGTTCCACAGTAGAGAACATTCCACACTAGAGAACATTCCACAGTAGAGAATGTTCCACAGTAGAGAACGTTCCACAGTAGAGAACGTTCCACAGTAGAGAACGTTCCACAGTAGAGATCGTTCCACAGTAGAGAACGTTCCACAGTAGAGAACGTTCCACAGTAGAGAACGTTCCAGAGTAGAGAATGACCCACAGTAGCTACAATAATGTGAGTGCTCCAGTCAGAATGTTGCTGTGGAATGCAGGTGAGAAGTTCCACAGTAGAGAAGTTCCACTTGAGTAAAATGTTCCAGAGTTAATGTTCATCAGTCAAAGTGCACAGTAGAGAACATTCAGAGTCAATGTTCCACAGTAGAGAACGTTCCAGAGTAAAGAATGTTCCACAGTAGAGAACGTTTCACAGTAGAGAATGTTCCAGAGTAGAGAACGTTCCAGAGTAGAGATCGTTCCAGAGTAGAGAACGTTCCACAGTAGAGAACGTTCCACAGTAGAGAACGTTCCAGAGTATAGAGACCCATAGTAGCTACAATAATTGAGTCCTGTCAGTGTCTGCTGTGGCAGGTGTGAAGGTGCAAGTTACTTGAAAAATGTCTCATCTCTTAATGTTCATCTCAAAGTGCACTAAATTCATCAATTTAGCTTTTAAAATTATAATTGTATTTTTTTTGTTGTGGTGCGAGAATCCACTCAGACCCCACCGCTGGCTTTGAGCCAAGCCCCCAATGTCTTCATGTCGTAGAAAGGCCTCTGCCGCTTGGTAGGTAGCGTAGCCAAAGGCCTCTGCCGCTTGGTAGGTAGCGTAGCCAAAGGCCTCTGCCGCTTGGTAGGTAGCGTAGCCAAAGGCCTCTGCCGCTTGGTAGGTAGCGTAGCCAAAGGCCTCTGCCGCTTGGTAGGTAGCGTAGCCAAAGGCCTCTGCCGCTTGGTAGGTAGCGTAGCCAAAGGCCTCTGCCACTTGCTAGGTAGCGTAGCCAAAGGCCTCTGCCGCTTGCTAGGTAGCGTAGCCAAAGGCCTCTGCCGCTTGGTAGGTAGCGTAGCCAAAGGCCTCTGCCGCTTGGTAGGTAGCGTAGCCAAAGGCCTCTGCCGCTTGGTAGGTAGCGTAGCCAAAGGCCTCTGCCGCTTGGTAGGTAGCGTAGCCAAAGGCCTCTGCCTCTTGGTAGGTAGTGTAGCCATAGGCTTGGTAGGTAGCGTAGCCAAAGGGCGAGTGCAGATTGTGAGCGAGGCCGTCGGTGTTCCTTTAACCTCCCAGTGGTCGGTCGAACAGCAAAGCCCACGTTTTGGAATTGTGTTTGTGTACTTTTTGTCAGGTTAAAGGTATCCGATTCTTCTTACATTTACTAATTACATCATTATGATTATGTTTTAAACATTGGGATTGGGGGAGAGCTTTTCCTTCCACCATATTTATTTTTACCAGTCTTCTATTCCTTTAAAATCTAAGTCCCATAAAGACTCTAACATTTAAACCTGACCTGACATATGACCTGATGCATCACTACTCACCCAGTGGCAAGAAGTCTGCTCCTAGCAAATGGCTCCTAGCCTCCCATGCATACTTTATGTACATAACACTATTACTAAAACACTAAGCCTCCAACACAAATGGCTCCTATCCTCCCATGCAAACGGTATGTACATAACACTACTAAAACACTAAGCCTCCAACACAAATGGCTCCTAGCCTCCCATGCATACTTTATGTACATAACACTACTAAAACACTAAGCCTCCAACACAAATGGCTCCTATCCTCCCATGCATACTTTATGTACATAACACTATTACTAAAACACTAAGCCTCCAACACAAATGGCTCCTAGCCTCCCATGCATACTTTATGTACATAACACTACTAAAACACTAAGCCTCCAACACAAATGGCTCCTAGCCTCCCATGCATACTTTATGTACATAACACTACTAAAACACTAAGCCTCCAACACAAATGGCTCCTAGCCTCCCATGCATACTTTATGTACATAACACTACTAAAACACTAAGCCTCCAACACAAATGGCTCCTAGCCTCCCATGCATACTTTATGTACATAACACTACTAAAACACTAAGCCTCCAACACAAATGGCTCCTAGCCTCCCATGTATACTTTATGTACATAACACTACTAAAACACTAAGCCTCCAACACAAATGGCTCCTAGCCTCCCATGTATACTTTATGTACATAACACTACTAAAACACTAAGCCTCCAACACAAATGGCTCCTAGCCTCCCATGCATACTTTATGTACATAACACTACTAAAACACTAAGCCTCCAACACAAATGGCTCCTAGCCTCCCATGCATACTTTATGTACATAACACTACTAAAACACTAAGCCTCCAACACAAATGGCTCCTAGCCTCCCATGCATACTTTATGTAAAACACTATTACTAAAACACTAAGCCTCCAACACAAATGGCTCCTAGCCTCCCATGCATACTTTATGTACATAACACTACTAAAACACTAAGCCTCCAACACAAATGGCTCCTAGCCTCCCATGCATACTTTATGTACATAACACTATTACTAAAACACTAAGCCTCCAACACAAATGGCTCCTAGCCTCCCATGCATACTTTATGTACATAACACTACTAAAACACTAAGCCTCCAACACAAATGGCTCCTAGCCTCCCATGCATACTTTATGTACATAACACTACTAAAACACTAAGCCTCCAACACAAATGGCTCCTAGCCTCCCATGCATACTTTATGTACATAACACTACTAAAACACTAAGCCTCCAACACAAATGGCTCCTAGCCTCCCATGCATACTTTATGTACATAACACTACTAAAACACTAAGCCTCCAACACAAATGGCTCCTAGCCTCCCATGCATACTTTATGTACATAACACTACTAAAACACTAAGCCTCCAACACAAATGGCTCCTAGCCTCCCATGCATACTTTATGTACATAACACTACTAAAACACTAAGCCTCCAACACAAATGGCTCCTAGCCTCCCATGCATACTTTATGTACATAACACTACTAAAACACTAAGCCTCCAACACAAATGGCTCCTAGCCTCCCATGCATACTTTATGTACATAACACTACTAAAACACTAAGCCTCCAACACAAATGGCTCCTAGCCTCCCATGCATACTTTATGTACATAACACTACTAAAACACTAAGCCTCCAACACAAATGGCTCCTAGCCTCCCATGCATACTTTATGTACATAACACTACTAAAACACTAAGCCTCCAACACAAATGGCTCCTAGCCTCCCATGCATACTTTATGTACATAACACTACTAAAACACTAAGCCTCCAACACAAATGGCTCCTAGCCTCCCATGCATACTTTATGTACATAACACTACTAAAACACTAAGCCTCCAACACAAATGGCTCCTAGCCTCCCATGCATACTTTATGTACATAACACTACTAAAACACTAAGCCTCCAACACAAATGGCTCCTAGCCTCCCATGCATACTTTATGTACATAACACTACTAAAACACTAAGCCTCCAACACAAATGGCTCCTAGCCTCCCATGCATACTTTATGTACATAACACTACTAAAACACTAAGCCTCCAACACAAATGGCTCCTAGCCTCCCATGCATACTTTATGTACATAACACTATTACTAAAACACTAAGCCTCCAACACAAATGGCTCCTAGCCTCCCATGCATACTTTATGTACATAACACTACTAAAACACTAAGCCTCCAACACAAATGGCTCCTAGCCTCCCATGCATACTTTATGTACATAACACTACTAAAACACTAAGCCTCCAACACAAATGGCTCCTAGCCTCCCATGCATACTTTATGTACATAACACTACTAAAACACTAAGCCTCCAACACAAATGGCTCCTAGCCTCCCATGCATACTTTATGTACATAACACTACTAAAACACTAAGCCTCCAACACAAATGGCTCCTAGCCTCCCATGCATACTTGATGTACATAACACTACTAAAACACTAAGCCTCCAACACAAATGGCTCCTAGCCTCCCATGCATACTTTATGTACATAACACTACTAAAACACTAAGCCTCCAACACAAATGGCTCCTAGCCTCCCATGCATACTTTATGTACATAACACTACTAAAACACTAAGCCTCCAACACAAATGGCTCCTAGCCTCCCATGCATACTTTATGTACATAACACTACTAAAACACTAAGCCTCCAACACAAATGGCTCCTAGCCTCCCATGCATACTTTATGTACATAACACTACTAAAACACTAAGCCTCCAACACAAATGGCTCCTAGCCTCCCATGCATACTTTATGTACATAACACTACTAAAACACTAAGCCTCCAACACAAATGGCTCCTAGCCTCCCATGCATACTTTATGTACATAACACTACTAAAACACTAAGCCTCCAACACAAATGGCTCCTAGCCTCCCATGCATACTTTATGTACATAACACTACTAAAACACTAAGCCTCCAACACAAATGGCTCCTAGCCTCCCATGCATACTTTATGTACATAACACTACTAAAACACTAAGCCTCCAACACAAATGGCTCTTGTGCTAGCCGCCCATGCATACTTTATGTACATAACACTACTAAAACACTAAGCCTCCAACACAAATGGCTCCTAGCCTCCCATGTATACTTTATGTACATAACACTACTAAAACACTAAGCCTCCAACACAAATGGCTCCTAGCCTCCCATGCATACTTTATGTACATAACACTACTAAAACACTAAGCCTCCAACACAAATGGCTCCTAGCCTCCCATGTATACTTTATGTACATAACACTACTAAAACACTAAGCCTCCAACACAAATGGCTCCTAGCCTCCCATGTATACTTTATGTACATAACACTACTAAAACACTAAGCCTCCAACACAAATGGCTCCTAGCCTCCCATGTATACTTTATGTACATAACACTACTAAAACACTAAGCCTCCAACACAAATGGCTCCTAGCCTCCCATGTATACTTTATGTACATAACACTACTAAAACACTAAGCCTCCAACACAAATGGCTCCTAGCCTCCCATGCATACTTTATGTACATAACACTACTAAAACACTAAGCCTCCAACACAAATGGCTCCTATCCTCCCATGTACACTTTATGTACATAACACTACTAAAACACTAAGCCTCCAACACAAATGGCTCCTAGCCTCCCATGTATACTTTATGTACATAACACTACTAAAACACTAAGCCTCCAACACAAATGGCTCCTAGCCTCCCATGTATACTTTATGTACATAACACTACTAAAACACTAAGCCTCCAACACAAATGGCTCCTAGCCTCCCATGTATACTTTATGTACATAACACTACTAAAACACTAAGCCTCCAACACAAATGGCTCCTAGCCTCCCATGCATACTTTATGTACATAACACTACTAAAACACTAAGCCTCCAACACAAATGGCTCCTAGCCTCCCATGTATACTTTATGTACATAACACTACTAAAACACTAAGCCTCCAACACAAATGGCTCCTAGCCTCCCATGCATACTTTATGTACATAACACTATTACTAAAACACTAAGCCTCCAACACAAATGGCTCCTAGCCTCCCATGTATACTTTATGTACATAACACTACTAAAACACTAAGCCTCCAACACAAATGGCTCCTAGCCTCCCATGTATACTTTATGTACATAACACTACTAAAACACTAAGCCTCCAACACAAATGGCTCCTAGCCTCCCATGCATACTTTATGTACATAACACTATTACTAAAACACTAAGCCTCCAACACAAATGGCTCCTAGCCTCCCATGCATACTTTATGTACATAACACTACTAAAACACTAAGCCTCCAACACAAATGGCTCCTAGCCTCCCATGTATACTTTATGTACATAACACTAATACAAACAGAATAGAAATCAGGTTCTGAAAACTAACTGTAACTAAACTGATTTTAAAAATAATAATAATCATAATAATACGTATTTAAAAAAAGTCTAAAAACACAAAACTAGAATAACCGTTGATGTCTTGGTCTGTGTCTCTGTCTCAGACAGGGCTGAAGG
>NC_088402.1:92085597-92093097 GCF_034236695.1 Oncorhynchus nerka | reverse complement strand
CTCTCTCTCTTTAAAGCCTGCGGGTTGTCTAGGCTTGTGCTGTGACTCTCTCTCTCTCTCTCTCTAAAGCCTGTGGGTTGTCTAGGCTGGTGCTGTGACTCTCTCTCTCTCTCTCTCTCTCTCTCTCTCTCTAAAGCCTGTGGGTTGTCTAGGCTGGTGCTGTGACTCTCTCTCTCTCTCTCTCTCTCTCTCTCTCTCTCTCTCTTAAAGCCTCTTGTCTAAAGCCTGCGGGTTGTCTAGGCTGGTGCTGTGACTCTCTCTCTCTCTCTCTCTCTCTCTCTCTCTCTCTCTCTCCTGCGGGGTTGTCTAGGCTGGTGCTGTGACTCTCTCTCTCTCTCTCTCTCTCTCTCTCTCTAAAGCCTGCGGGTTGTCTAGGCTGGTGCTGTGACTCTCTCTCTCTCTCTCTCTCTCTCTCTCTCTAAAGCCTGCGGGTTGTCTAGGCTGGTGCTGTGACTCTCTCTCTCTCTCTCTCTCTCTCTCTCTAAAGCCTGTGGGTTGTCTAGGCTGGTGCTGTGACTCTCTCTCTCTCTCTCTCTCTCTCTCTCTAAAGCCTGCGGGTTGTCTAGGCTGGTGCTGTGACTCACCATCTCCCCAGGCATCCCTTCCTCCACCATTACCTCCACTTCTCCATTCAACAGCATGTCCTTATCATTCCCCAGGTGGACTTGACAGGATTGAACAACACTCACTCAATCAAACACACACAAACATACAGTTGAAGTCAGAAGTGTACATACACTTAGGTTGGAGTCATTAGAACTCGTTTTTCAACCACTCCACAAATTTCTTGTTAACAAACTATAGTTTTGGCAAGTCTGTTAAGACATCTACTTTGTGCATGACACAAGTGATGTTTCCAACACTTGTTTACAAACAGATTATTTCACTTATAATTCACTGTATCACTAAGTTGACTGTGCCTTTAAACAGCTTTCGAAAATTCCAGAAAATGATGCCATGGCTTTTGAAGTTTCTGATAGGCTAGTTGACATCATTTGAGTCAATTGGAGGTGAACCTGTGGATGTATTTCAAGGCCTATCTTCAAACTCAGTGCCTCTTTGCTTGACATCATGGGAAAAACAAAAGAAATTAGCCAAGACCTCAGGAAAAAACTGTAGACCTCCACAAGTCTGGTTCATCCTTGGGAGAAATTTCCAAATGCCTGAAAGTACCACGTTCATTTGTACAAACAATAGTACACAAGTATAAACACTATGGGACCACATAGCCGTCATACCGCTCAGGAAGGAGATGTGTTCTGTCTCCTAGAGTTGAACGTACGGTTTGCAACTGCACATGGGGACAAAGATCATACTTTTTTGGAGAAATGTCCTCTGGTCTGAAAATATGACTTTTTGGCCATAATGACCATCGTTATGTTTGGAGGAAAAAGGGGAGGCTTGTAAAGAACACCATCCCAACCGTGAAGCACGGGGGTGGCAGCATCATGTTGTGGAGGTGCTTTGCTGCAGGAGGGACTGGTGCACTTCACAAAATAGATGGCATCATGAGGCAGGCAAATTATGTGGATATATTGAAGCAACATCACAAGACATCAGTCAGGAAGTTAAAGCTTGGTTGCAAATGGGTCTTCCAAATGGACAATGACCCAAAGCATACTTCCAAAGTTGTGTCAAAATGGCTAAAGGACAACAAAGGCAAGGTATTGGAGTGGCCATCGCAAAGCCCTGACCTCAATCCTGTAGAAGATTTGTTGGCAGAACTGAAAAGGCGTGTGCGAGCAAGGAGGCCATGGCATCATTTTGTGGAATTTTACAAGCTGTCTATTACTGCTGTTTACATGTTTACATTACCATCACTATCTATCTCCTTTTGCATTCAGACTGACAACAACAAACCTTTAATGAACCAATTAAACCATTTTAAACTTTAAACCCACCCTCTCTGCTTTGTCAATCAGAACTGAAAAGGAGTAGTTTCTACTAAATTGTTTTATAAAGAAACAGCTTTAGAGAGAGAGAGAGAGAGAGAGAGAGAGAGAGAGAGAGAGAGAGAGAGAGAGAGAGAGAGAGAGAGTCACAGCACCAGCCTAGACAACCCGCAGAGCTGTGATGGTTTGTGATCTGATCATACTGAAATAACAACTGCCACAAAATGGAGGTTTGTCAATCAGAAAATTCTTTAACACGCTCTGATAAAGAAACAGCAACGCCCTGATAGATGTGTACCACAGGAGGTTGGTGGCACCTTAATTGGGGATGACTGGGCTCGTGGTAATGGTTGGCACGCGCCGGCCCTCGTGGTAATGGTTGGCACCTTAATTGGGGATGACTGGGCTCGTGGTAATGACTGGCACCTTAAATGGGGATGACTGGGCTCGTGGTAATGGGTGGCACCTTAAATGGGGATGACTGGGCTCGTGGTAATGACTGGCACCTTAAATGGGGATGACTGGGCTCGTGGTAATGACTGGCACCTTAAATGGGGATGACTGGGCTCGTGGTAATGACTGGCACCTTAAATGGGGATGACTGGGCTCGTGGTAATGACTGGCACCTTAATTGGGGATGACTGGGCTCGTGGTAATGAATGGCACCTTAAATGGGGATGACTGGGCTCGTGGTAATGACTGGCACCTTAAATGGGGATGACTGGGCTCGTGGTAATGACTGGCACCTTAAATGGGGATGACTGGGCTCGTGGTAATGACTGGCACCTTAAATGGGGACTGACTGGGCAAACCTTAATGACTGGCACCTTTTAATTGGGGATGACTGGGCTCGTGGTAATGGCTGGCACCTTAAATGGGGATGACTGGGCTCGTGGTAATGGCTGGCACCTTAATTGGGGATGACTGGGCTCCTGTCACCTTAAATGGGGATGACTGGGCTCGTGGTAATGACTGGCACCTTAAATGGGGATGACTGGGCTCGTGGTAATGGCTGGCAACTTAAACGGGGATGACTGGGCTCGTGGTAATGGCTGGCACCTTAAATGGGGATGACTGGGCTCGTGGTAATGACTGGCACCTTAAATGGGGATGACTGGGTTCGTGGTAATGACTGGCACCTTAAATGGGGATGACTGGGCTCGTGGTAATGACTGGCACCTTAAATGGGGATGACTGGGCTCGTGGTAATGGCTGGCACCTTAATTGGGGATGACTGGGCTCGTGGTAATGGCTGGCACCTTAATTGGGGATGACTGGGCTCGTGGTAATGGCTGGCACCTTAAATGGGGATGACTGGGCTCGTAGTAATGACTGGCACCTTAAATGGGGATGACTGGGCTCGTGATAATGACTGGCACCTTAAATGGGTATGACTGGGCTCGTTGTAATGACTGGCACCTTAATTGGGGATGACTGGGCTCGTGGTAATGGCTGGCACCTTAAATGGGGATGACTGGGCTCGTGGTAATGGCTGGCACCTTAAATGGGGATGACTGGGCTCGTGGTAATGACTGGCACCTTAAATGGGGATGACTGGGTTCGTGGTAATGACTGGCACCTTAAATGGGGATGACTGGGCTCGTGGTAATGACTGGCACCTTAATTGGGGATGACTGGGCTCGTGGTAATGACTGGCACCTTAAATGGGGATAACTGGGCTCGTGGTAATGGCTGGAGCGGAATACGTGGAATGTCATCAAACACATGGTTTCCATTGGCTCCGTTCCGGACTTTATTATGAGCCCGTCCTCCAATCAGCAGCCTCCAATGATACGAACTGCAGCGACAACAAATGCAAGACAGAACTGTAAAGAAACAGTTTAATAGGGCTAGACGTCCCGTCAGCGGGACACCTGTCGACAACATCCAATGAAATTGGAGGGCGCGCAATTCAAATAAATAATCAGAATATTAAACATTTATGAACATACAAGTATCTTATATGGGTTAAAAGCTTAAGTTCTTGTTAATCTAACTGCGTTGTCTGATTTACAATAGGCTTTACAGCGAAAGCACCATGCGATTGTTTGACGACGGTGCCCCACATCAACATTTGTTTCAACCAACACAGGCTTCATAAAATCACAAATAGCGATTAAATAATCCCTTACTTTTTTGAAAATCTTCCTGTTTGCAATCCAAAGGTCCCAGCGACAACATACATGGTCGTTTTGTTAGATAAAATCATTCTTTATATTCCCAAAAGTCAGTTAGGTTGGTGTCATCAATTTCAGTAATCAACACGTTCAACATGCAGACAAAGGAATTCAAAAAAGCTACCGCTAAACTTTGTTAAAACAAGTCAAACTACATTTCTATTTCATCCTCAGGTACCCTAAAATGTAAATAAACTATAATATTTCATACGCAAACAAGTATGTTCAACAGAAAAGTAAAATTAGCAAGTGTCCGCCCACAGACTGATTTCCAAATGTGACTCCCAGTACCAAAACTCAAAATTCATCCTTGTTTTTGAAGAAACATGCCTGAAACCTTGAACAAAGACTATTGACATCTAGTGGAAGCTATAAAAATTGCAATCTTGGAGCTGGAATTGCATAGATTTCCTTTGAAAGAGCATGGGATAAAAATAAAAATAAATCTGTTTGGTTTTTCTTTGAATTTTTGGTATATCAATGGAAGTTAAACGTTTTATAGAGGAACAACACAGCTGTGACAGCTTCCTGCTGATCCTGAGACAGAGGAACAACACAACTGTGTCAGATTCCTACAGATACTGAGGCAGAGGAACAACAAAGCTGTGTCAGATTCCTACAGATACTGAGGCATACAGGAACACCGAAGCTGTGACAGATTCCTACAGATACTGAGGCATACAGGAACACCGAAGCTGTGACAGCTTCCTGCTGATCCTGAGACAGAGGAACTACAAAACTGTGTAAGATTCCTACAGATACTGAGGCAGAGGAACAACAAAGCTGTGTCAGATTCCTACAGATACTGAGGCATACAGGAACACCGAAGCTGTGACAGATTCCTACAGATACTGAGGCATACAGGAACACCGAAGCTGTGACAGCTTCCTACTGATACTGAGACAGAGGAACTACAAAGCTGTGTTAGATTCCTACTGATACTGAGGCATACAGGAACACCGAAGCTGTGACAGCTTCCTGCCGATACTGAGGCATACAGGAACACCAAAGCTGTGTCAGATTCCTACAGATACTGAGGCATACAGGAACACCGAAGCTGTGTCAGATTCCTACAGATACTGAGGCATACAGGAACACCGAAGCTGTGTCAGATTCCTGCAGATACTGAGGCATACAGGAACACCGAAGCTGTGTCAGATTCCTACAGATACTGAGGAATACAGGAACACCGAAGCTGTGTCAGATTCCTACAGATACTGAGGCATACAGGAACACCGAAGCTGTGTCAGATTCCTACAGATACTGAGGCATACAGGAACACCGAAGCTGTGTCAGATTCCTACAGATACTGAGGCATACAGGAACACCGAAGCTGTGTCAGATTCCTGCAGATACTGAGGCATACAGGAACACCGAAGCTGTGTCAGATTCCTACAGATACTGAGGAATACAGGAACACCGAAGCTGTGTCAGATTCCTACAGATACTGAGGCATACAGGAACACCGAAGCTGTGTCAGATTCCTACAGATACTGAGGCATACAGGAACACCGAAGCTGTGTCAGATTCCTACAGATACTGAGACATACAGGAACACCGAAGCTGTGTCAGATTCCTACAGATACTGAGGCATACAGGAACACCGAAGCTGTGTCAAATTCCTACAGATACTGAGGCATACAGGAACACCGAAGCTGTGTCAGATTCCTGCAGATACTGAGGCATACAGGAACACCGAAGCTGTGTCAGATTCCTACTGATAATGAGGCATACAGGAACACCGAAGCTGTGTCAGATTCCTACTGATACTGAGGCATACAGGAACACCGAAGCTGTGTCAGATTCCTTCTGATACTGAGGCATACAGGAACACCGAAGCTGTGTCAGATTCCTACAGATACTGAGGCATACAGGAACACCGAAGCTGTGTCAGATTCCTACAGATACTGAGGCATACAGGAACACCGAAGCTGTGTCAGATTCCTGCAGATACTGAGGCATACAGGAACACCGAAGCTGTGACAGCTTCCTGCCGATACCGAGACAGAGGAACTACAACAACATCATAGAAATGGAGGACTTGTCATCTAGCTCGGCAAATAGTGACCAACCCCTTCCATCTGCTACAGTGGCTACATCTTAAATAGCTCTCTTCCCTTTATGGTGTCCAGAGCCCATAGCTGGTCTACTCATAGTGGATCAGGTATTGGATCTGCTCATAGTGGATCAGGTATTGGATCTGCCCATCGTGGATCAGGTATTGGATCTGCCCATAGTGGATCAGGTATTGGATCTGCTCATAGTGGATCAGGTATTGGATCTGCTCATAGTGGATCAGGATTTGGATCTGCCCATAGTGGATCAGGATTTGGATCTGCCCATAGTGGATCAGGTATTGGATCTGCCCATAGTGGATCAGGTATTGGATCTGCTCATAGTGGATCAGGATTTGGATCTGCCCATAGTGGATCAGGTATTGGATCTGCTCATAGTGGATCAGGATTTGGATCTGCCCGTAGTGGATCAGGTTAAAATGTAGAACAAAATGTAGCAGGGGTTGGAAACCGAAAATATTTTCCAATCGTTTCGTTCTGAAAAGAAACATTGACATGTGAGGTTCTTACCTTTTTAGTAGATGAAAAATGGGTTTCCATGGCAGAGCACACAAGCCTAAGTTTACCATGTGCAATGCCAAGCGTCGGCTGGAGGGGTGTAAAGCTTGTCTCCATTGGAGTAGTGGAAACGTGTTCTCTGGAGTGATGAATCACGCTTCACCATCTGGCAGTCCGACGGACTAATCTGGGTTTGGCGGATGCCAGGAGAACGTTACCTGCCCCAATGCATAGTGCCAACTGTAAAGTTTGGTGGTCAAGGAATAATGGTCTCGGGCTGTTTTTCATGGTTTGGGCCCCTTAGTTCCAGTGAAGGGAAATCTTAACACTACAGCATACAGTGACATTCTAGATGATTGTGTGCTTCCAACATTGTGGCAACAGTTTGGGGAAGGCCCCTTTTTCAGCATGACAATGTCCCCATGCACAAAGCGAGGTCCATACAAAAATGGTTTGTCAATATCGCTGTGGACGAGCTTGAAGACTCTGCACTGAGCCCTGACCGTAACCCATCGAAAACCTTTGGGATGAATTGGAACGCCGACTGCGAGCCAGGCCTAATCATCAGTACCCAACCTCACTAATGCTCTTGTGGTTGAATGGAAGCAAGTCCCTGCAGCAATGTTCCAACATCTAGTGGAAAGCCTTCCCAGAAGAGTGGAGGCTGTTATAGCAGCAAACGGAGGGACCAACTCCATATTAATGCCCATGATTTTGGAATGAGATGTTCGGCGAGCAGATGTTTGACGAGTGTCCACATACTTTTTGGTCATGTAGTGTATCTCTTAGGCAAAATAGCAAAACATCTCTTCTCTTGGGTTATCGATCTGAAAGCAACGGGACAGCCCTACTCCTGCT
>NC_088402.1:91978097-92080597 GCF_034236695.1 Oncorhynchus nerka | reverse complement strand
CCTTTCTGTTCCCTCTATTTTCCATTGGATATTTAATAGGAACCTATTTTCAGTTCCTGGCCGCTTCCACTGGATGTCGCCAGTCTTTGGAATATGGTTGAGGTTATTCCTTTGTGCAATGAAGTAGTAGGCCAACTCGGAACTGGGGACACTTTTGTGAGTTGCGCAAGACGTGAAAAGCAGCGCTGGTTTGTTATCTTTTCTGTATTGAATACAGATTTCCCCATCTACAATTTGATCGATTATTAACGTTTAAAAATACCCAACGTTGTATTACAAAAGTAGTTTGAAATATTTTGATAAAGTTTATAGGCAACTTTTTGAAAATATTTTGTAGTGACGTTTTATAAGCTGTTTTTTTCTGGATCAAACGCACCAAATAAATGGACATTTTTGGATATATATGGACGGAATTAATCGAACAAAAGGACCAATTGTGATGTTTATGGGACATATTGGAGTGCCAACAAAAAGAAGCTTGTCAAAGGTAATGCATGTTTTATATTTTATTTCAGCGTTTTGTGTAGCACCTGCAGGGTTGTAATATGCTAGCTCCTTTTTTCACTGCTGGTGTAGAAGGTGCAGGCTATCAAATCAAATCAAATCAAATGTTATTTTTCACATACACATGGTTAGCAGATGTTAATGCGAGTGTAGCGAAATGCTTGTGCTTCTAGTTCCGACAATGCAGTAATAACCAACGAGTAATCTAGCTAACAATTCCAAAACTACTACCTTATACACATAGTGTAAAGGGATAAAGAATATGTACATAAGATATGTGAATGAGTGATGGTACAGAGCGGCATAGGCAAGATGCAGTAGATGGTATCGAGTACAGTATATACATATGAGATGAGTATGTAAACAAAATGGCATAGTTAAAGTGGCTAGTGATACATGTATTACATAAGGATGCAGTAGATGATATAGAGTACAGTATATATGTATACATATGAGATGAATAATGTAGGGTATGTAAACATTATATTAAGTAGCATTGTTTAAAGTAGCTAGTGATATATTTTACATCAATTCCCATCAATTCCCATTATTAAAGTGGCTGGAGTTGAGTCAGTGTGTTGGCAGCAGCCACTCAATGTTAGTGGTGGCTGTTTAACAGTCTGATGGCCTTGAGATATAAGCTGTTGTTCAGTCTCTCGGTCCCAGCGTTGATGCACCTGTACTGGCCTCGCCTTCTGGACGATAGCGGGGTGAACAGGCAGTGGCTCGGGTGGTTGTTGTCCTTGATGATCTTTATGGCCTTCCTGTGACATCGGGTGGTGTAGGTGTCCTGGAGGGCAGGTAGTTTGCCCCCCGGTGATGCGTTGTGCAGACCTCAACCCCCCTCTGGAGAGCCTTACGGTTGAGGGCGGAGCAGTTGCCGTACCAGGCGGTGATACAGCCCGCCAGGATGCTCTCGATTGTGCATCTGTAGAAGTTTGTGAGTGCTTTTGGTGACAAGCCGAATTTCTTCAGCCTCCTGAGGTTGAAGAGGTGCTGCTGCGCCTTCTTCACGATGCTGTCTGTGTGGGTGGACCAATTCAGTTTGTCTGTGATGTGTACGCCGAGGAACTTAAAACTTACTACCCTCTCCGCTACTGTTCCATCGATGTGGATAGGGGGGTGTTCCCTCTGCTGTTTCCTGAAGTCCACAATCATCTCCTTAGTTTTGTTGACGTTGAGTGTGAGGTTATTTTCCTGACACCACACTCCGAGGGCCCTCACCTCCTCCCTGTAGGCCGTCTCGTCGTTGTTGGTAATCAAGCCTACCACTGTTGTGTCGTCCGCAAACTTGATGATTGAGTTGGAGGCGTGCATGGCCACGCAGTCGTGGGTGAACAGGGAGAACAGGAGAGTACAGGAGAGGGCTCAGAACGCACCCTTGTGGGGCCCCAGTGTTGAGGATCAGCGGGGTGGAGATGTTGTTACCTACCCTCACCACCTGGGGGTGGCTTCTTATGCTTCTTATGCTTTCGGCGAAAAGCATTTTTTAAATCTGACATGTTGGCTGGATTCACAACGAGTGTAGCTTTAATTGAGTATCTTACATGTGTGATTTAATGAAAGTTTGAATTTTATAGCATTTTATTTGAATCTGGCACTCTGCATTTTCCCCTGGCATTGAGTCATATTTGTCCCGACTATCCTTAAGAGGGCAAATAGCTGTTACGATCAACTAGGAGTGGTGGGTGGAATCAGGCGCAGAGAGCAGGGTTCAGTCTTTCTTTCAAATTTATTCCCCAGCGCAACAAAACAGTCACGCCAACACACAGGGCGTATATAAGTTGCCTGTCCAAACAACAGGACAATATAGTCCGGAGAATAAATACACAAATAACTCACACCATCAAACACAGAGTAACAAAAACAAGCCCGCACAAATACCCAGCGGGCCTAGTGCCCTTAAATACCCTACAAACAAACCCTAATACAAAACAGGTGTACCCAATTACCCAATAACCCAAAACAAACGGAAAGGGAATCGATGGCAGCTAATAGGCCGGTGACGACGACCGCCGAGCACCGCCCGAACAGGAAGAGGCACCATCTTCGGCGAGGTTCGTGACAATATCATTATAGATACAATCTTTACTTCATTGTAATGGACCTAAAAAGTTTAAACCAAACCCCCCTCTTTGTCTACTGTACATAGAACCCCCTTGATGCCCCACACCTTTACAAACTCCCCCAGGTAGTTTACCGTAAGTAAGTATACTGTAGTGTCAGCCGAGCATCAGCCCCAGCTCCAGAAGCATAGCAAAGGTGTGAAAGTACACTGTCGATTACATTTCTTCCCAATATGGGGGACCTCTTAAATGTTATTACATTTTTTTATGGGACTAATTATAGAATTACATATTCTGTAAAATCCCTATTAATTTAATAGGAACTCTATGGGTCTAATAGCAAGGATTTGTCATGTAACTTTTTACATGTATTAGTCTACCTTTTAATGTGGCATAAGCACAACCAGTCATGATGTTTTCATAAAATAAAATAAAATTTTAAGCCTCATTTAAATATTTTTCTACTTATAATATCCATCATTTAGTAGGCTGTTTGTTAGTCGACTTGTCTATAATTACATACATGCAGTTTCTCTTCTGTCATTACCTGATGCTCGTCTAGAGTACAAAGTAAATTCTCACCAGAATGATCAATGCATCAACAATCTAGTTATTGGTGAAGTTTTCTCTTTCCTTCCTGCTTCTCTCACAGAGACATTTAGGCAACAGGGAGATTTCCAAATCAGTTTGATCGGGTTTAAGGAAATGAAAAGCTGTGAAACCCATTCAACTTGTTGCTGAAAGTGTTTCCTTTTGTCTTGGGTGATATTTTATGTTGTTGAAAATTAAATACGGTCAGCTTTTAAGTCGCTGAAAGAAATGTCTACGTTTAAGGATAAACAGGTCCCTAAGAGTGCATTCTCTGAAGATGCTGAAAGAAAGAACATCTTTTTCTCCACTCCAGTTCCTGAGACAAAATGTACATTTGGGACTGACCGCCTTGATTCTGATTTGAAATGGTGTTTTTTTTACAAAAGCAGAGACACAGAGCTTGGGACTGACCAGCCTAGCCTAGTGGTTCTGATTTGAAATGGTGTTTTTTTTGCAAAAGCAGAGACACAGAGCTACAAAATGGTGTTTCACTGCATAGGAGGAACAAATGGGGCGGCAGGTAGCCTAGTGGTTAGAGGCAGGTTAATGGTTAGAGGCAGGTAGCCTAGTGGTTAGAGGCAGGTAGCCTAGTGGTTAGAGGCAGGTAGCCTAGTGGTTAGAGGCAGGTAGCCTAGTGGTTAGAGGCAGGTAGCCTAGTGGTTAGAGGCAGGTAGCCTAGTGGTTAGAGGCAGGTAGCCTAGTGGTTAGAGGCAGGTAGTCCGTCCGTCTGCCCGCCCGCCCTGATGTGGGGGTCTGGGAGAGGATGTGTGCCCGTCTGATGAATGGGCATGTGCCTGAACTGAATTTTATACACTAATTGTAGTCACACCCATACATCACCCATTCGTCAATCATACATCACCCCTACATTTCTAATGACCAGTCATTTTTGACCGGTGTACAAAAGATAAATAAAACACCCAAGATGTTTAGGAAATCATCACAATGTATTTTGTGTGTTCAGATGTGGACAAAGTTATGGAACGATAACAATCAGATTAAATTAACTACATTTTCAGAGAGAAAACTTGTAAAGAGGGGAGATGGAGAGAGATAATAGGAGAGAGAGAATAGGGGAGATGAGACATGGAGGAGGGGAGAGAGAGAGAATAGGGGAGATGAGACATGGAGGAGGGGAGAGAGAGAGAATAGGGGAGATGAGACATGGAGGAGGGAGAGAAGAGGGGAGATGAGAGAGAATAGGGGAGATGAGACATGGAGGAAGGGAGAGAGAGAGAATAGGGGAGATGAGACATGGAGGAGGGGAGAGAGAGAATAGAGATAGGGAGATGAGACATGGAGGAGGGAGAGAGAGAATAGGGAGATGAGACATGGAGGAGGGGAGAGAGAGAATAGGGAGATGAGACATGGAGGAAGGGAGAGAGAGAGAATAGGGGAGATGAGACATGGAGGAGGGAGGAGAGAGAATAGGGAGATGAGACATGGAGGAGGGAGATGAGATGAGACATGGAGGAGGGGAGAGAGAGAATAGGGGAGATGAGACATGGAGGAGGGGAGAGAGAGAATAGGGGAGATAGGGAGGAGATGAGACATGGAGGAGGGGGGAGAGAGAGAGAATAGGGGAGATGAGACATGGAGGAAGGGAGAGAGAGAGAATAGGGGAGATGAGACATGGAGGAGGGGAGAGAGAGAATAGGGGAGATGAGACATGGAGGAGGGAGAGAGAGAGAATAGGGGAGATGAGACATGGAGGAAGGGAGAGAGAGAGAATAGGGGAGATGAGACATGGAGGAGGGGAGAGAGAGAATAGGGGAGATGAGACATGGAGGAGGGGAGAGAGAGAGAATAGGGGAGATGAGACATGGAGGAGGGGAGAGAGAGAATAGGGGAGATGAGACATGGAGGAGGGGAGAGAGAGAATAGGGAGATGAGACATGGAGGAGGGAGAGAGAGAGAATAGGGGAGATGAGACATGGAGGAGGGGAGAGAGAGAGAATAGGGAGATGAGACATGGAGGAGGGAGAGAGAGAGAATAGGGAGATGAGACATGGAGGAAGGAGAGAGAGAGAATAGGGAGATGAGACATGGAGGAAGGGAGAGAGAGAGAATAGGGGAGATGGAGGAGGGGAGAATAGGGAGATGAGACACGGAGGAGAGAGAATAGGGGAGATGAGACATGGAGGAAGGGAGAGAGAGAATAGGGGAGATGAGAGAGAATAGGGGATGAGGGAGATGAGAGAGAATAGGGAGATGAGACATGGAGGAAGGGAGAGAGAAGAATAGGGGAGATGAGACATGGAGGAGGGGAGAGAGAGAAATAGGGGAGATGAGACATGGAGGAAGGGAGAGAGAATAGGGAGATGAGAGAGAATAGGGAGATGAGACATGGAGGAGGGGGAGAGAGAAATAGGGAGATGAGACATGGAGGAGGGGAGAGAGAGAATAGGGAGATGAGACATGGAGGAGGGGAGAGAGAGAATAGGGGAGATGAGACATGGAGGAGGGAGAGAGAGAGAAAATAGGGAGATGAGACATGGAGGGGAGAGAGAATGAGAGACATGGAGGAGGGGAGAGAGAATAGGGAGATGAGACATGGAGGAGGGGAGAGAGAGAATAGGGAAGATGAGACATGGAGGAGGGGGAGAGAGAATATAGGGAAGATGAGACATGGAGGAAGGGGAGAGAGAGAGAATAGGGGAGATGAGACATGGAGGAAGGGAGAGGGAGAGAAAGATAGAAGAGGATGGATGGGAGAATGAGGAGAGAGGGAGAGGACGGAGGAGAGAGATATGGGAGAATGGGGAGAGAGAGAGGGAGAGGACGGAGGAGAGAGAGATGGGAGAATGAGGAGAGAGAGAGGGAGAGGACAGAGGAGAGAGAGATGGGACAATGAGGAGAGAGAGAGGGAGAGGACGGAGGAGAGAGAGAGAGAGAGAGAGAGAGACAGGGGGCACAAGTCTAAATTCATATTGCATGTTTAATTAATAATCTATCACTAACCATTTATTATTAATTCTTGTTATTTGTCATTGTTGCATATAATTTCAATTATCATTTTAAACGCTTGTTAATTATCTAGAATGAATTAGAATGAATCAACTGTCCTTTTCAGAAAGCTGGCTCAAAGAACAGTTGATACTGTCCTATCATTATGTGTCCCACCGCCTCTGTGTGTGTGTGTGTGTGTGTGTGTGTGTGTGTGTGTGTGTGTGTGTGTGTGTGTGTGTGTGTGTGTGTGTGTGTGTGTGTGGTTTGTGTGCACATACACACACCTCCGTGACCACCCTGATGAATAGCTTTAGACACAGCTGAGAGAGAGAAAGGCCAACATGTCTCAACTGCTTCTGCTACTGCTGGGAGACTGTGTGCGTGTGCGTGTGCGTGTGCGTGTGTGTGTGTGTGTGTGTGTGTGTGTGTGTGTGTGTGTGTGTGTGTGTTTGTGTGTGTGAATCCCCACAAGAAGAGTAAACTAGCAAAAATATGACCAACTGGGGACATTAGAATTAGTGTTAAGAGTTAGGGTTAGGAGTTAGGGTTAGGAGTTAGGGTTAGGAGATATGGTTAGGAGTTAGGAGATAGGCTTAGGGTTAGGGTTAGAGTGGGTTAGGAGTTAGGGTTAGGAGTTAGGGGGTTAGGAGTTAGGGTTAGGAGATAGGGTTAGGAGTTAGGGTTAGAGTGGGTTAGGAGTTAGGGTTAGGAGTTAGGGTTAGAGTGGGTTAGGAGATAGGGTTAGGAGTTAGGGTTAGAGTGGGTTAGGAGTTAGGGTTAGGAGATAGGGTTAGGAGATTTATTTAAGGTTATCCAGAGTTAGGAGATCCAGTGGAACAGTTGCAGGGGGGGTTATCCTATCCTAGGTTAGGTTAGGTTAGGTTAGGGTTAGGTTAGGGTTAGGAGTTAGGGTTAGGTTAGGGTTAGAGTGGGTTAGGGGTTAGGGTTAGAGTGGGTTAAGAGTTAAATCAAATCAAATCAAATTTTATTTGTCACATACACATGGTTAGCAGATGTTAATGCGAGTGTAGCGAAATGCTTGTGCTTCTAGTTCCGACAATGCAGTAATAACCAACAAGTAATCTAACTAACAATTCCAAAACTACTGTCTAATACACAGTGTAAGGGGATAAAGAATATGTACATAAGGATATATGAATGAGTGATGGTACAGAGCAGCATTGGCAAGATACAGTAGATGGTATCGAGTATAGTATATACATATGAGATGAGTATGTAAACAAAGTGGCATAGTTAAAGTGGCTAGTGATACATGTATTACATAAGGATGCAGTCGATGATATAGAGTGCAGTATATACGTATGCATAGGAGATGAATAATGTAGGGTAAGTAACATTATATAAGGTAGCATTGTTTAAAGTGGCTAGTGATATATTTACATCATTTCCCATCAATTCCCATTATTAAAGTGGCTGGAGTTGAGTCAGTGTCAGTGTCAGTGTGTTGGCAGCAGCCACTCAATGTTAGTGGTGGCTGTTTAACAGTCTGATGGCCTTGAGATAGAAGCTGTTTTTCAGTCTCTCGGTCCCAGCTTTGATGCACCTGTACTGACCTCGCCTTCTGGATGATAGCGGGGTGAACAGGCAGTGGCTCGGGTGGTTGATGTCCTTGATGATCTTTATGGCCTTCCTGTAACATCGGGTGGTGTAGGTGTCCTGGAGGGCAGGTAGTTTGCCCCCGGTGATGCGTTGTGCAGATCTCACTACCCTCTGGAGAGCCTTACGGTTGAGGGCGGAGCAGTTGCCGTACCAGGCGGTGATACAGCCCGCCAGGGTGCTCTCGATTGTGCATCTGTAGAAGTTTGTGAGTGCTTTTGGTGACAAGCCAAATTTCTTCAGCCTCCTGAGGTTGAAGAGGCGCTGCTGCGCCTTCTTCACGATGCTGTCTGTGTGAGTGGACCAATTCAGTTTGTCTGTGATGTGTATGCCGAGGAACTTAAAACTTGCTACCCTCTCCACTACTGTTCCATCGATGTGGATAGGGGTGTTCCTCTGCTGTTTCCTGAAGTCCACAATCATCTCCTTAGTTTTGTTGACGTTGAGTGTGAGGTTATTTTCCTGACACCACACTCCGAGGGCCCTCACCTCCTCCCTGTAGGCCGTCTCGTCGTTGTTGGTAATCAAGCCTACCACTGTTGTGTCGTCCGCAAACTTGATGATTGAGTTGGAGGCGTGCGTGGCCACGCAGTCGTGGGTGAACAGGGAGTACAGGAGAGGGCTCAGAACGCACCCTTGTGGGGCCCCAGTGTTGAGGATCAGCGGGGAGGAGATGTTGTTGCCTACCCTCACCACCTGGGGGCGGCCCGTCAGGAAGTCCAGTACCCAGTTGCACAGGGCGGGGTCGAGACCCAGGGTCTCGAGCTTGATGACGAGCTTGGAGGGTACTATGGTGTTGAATGCCGAGCTGTAGTCGATGAACAGCATTCTCACATAGGTATTCCTCTTGTCCAGATGGGTTAGGGCAGTGTGCAGTGTGGTTGAGATAGCATCGTCTGTGGACCTATTTGGGCGGTAAGCAAATTGGAGTGGGTCTAGGGTGTCAGGTAGGGTGGAGGTGATATGGTCCTTGACTAGTCTCTCAAAGCACTTCATGATGACGGAAGTGAGTGCTACGGGGCGGTAGTCGTTTAGCTCAGTTACCTTAGCTTTCTTGGGAACAGGAGCAATGGTGGCCCTCTTGAAGAATGTGGGAACAGCAGACTGGTATAGGTATTGATTGAATATGTCCGTAAACACACCGGCCAGCTGGTCTGCGCATGCTCTGAGGGCGCGGCTGGGGATGCCGTCTGGGCCTGCAGCCTTGCGAGGGTTAACACGTTTAAATGTCTTACTCACCTCGGCTGCAGTGAAGGAGAGACCGCATGTTTTCGTTGCAGGCCGTGTCAGTGGCACTGTATTGTCCTCAAAGCGGGCAAAAAAGGTATTTAGTCTGCCTGGGAGCAAGACATCCTGGTCCGTGACTGGGCTGGATTTCTTCCTGTAGTCCGTGATTGACTGTAGACCCTGCCACATGCCTCTTGTGTCTGAGCCGTTGAATTGAGATTCTACTTTGTCTCTGTACTGACGCTTAGCTTGTTTGATAGCCTTGCGGAGGGAATAGCTGCACTGTTTGTATTCGGTCATGTTACCAGACACCTTGCCCTGATTAAAAGCAGTGGTTCGCGCTTTCAGTTTCACGCGAATGCTGCCATCAATCCACGGTTTCTGGATAGGGAATGTTTTAATCGTTGGTATGGGAACGACATCTTCAACGCACGTTCTAATGAACTCGCACACCGAATCAACATATTCGTCAATGTTGTTATCTGACGCAATACGAAACATATCCCAGTCCACGTGATGGAAGCAGTCTTGGAGTGTGGAGTCAGCTTGGTCGGACCAGCGTTGGACAGACCTCAGCATGGGAGCCTCTTGTTTTAGTTTCTGTCTGTAGGCAGGGATCAACAAAATGTAGTCGTGGTCAGCTTTTCCGAAAGGGGGGCGGGGCAGGGCCTTATTTGCGTCGCGGAAGTTAGAGTAACAATGATCCATGGTTTTTCCACCCCTGGTTGCGCAATCGATATGCTGATAAAATTTAGGGAGTCTTGTTTTCAGATTAGCCTTGTTAAAATCCCCAGCTACAATGAATGCAGCCTCCGGATAAATGGTTTCCAGTTTGCAAAGAGTTAAATAAAGTT
Source organism: Oncorhynchus nerka (assembly GCF_034236695.1). Taxonomy (NCBI): domain Eukaryota; kingdom Metazoa; phylum Chordata; class Actinopteri; order Salmoniformes; family Salmonidae; genus Oncorhynchus; species Oncorhynchus nerka. Next base: position 92,070,789 of record NC_088402.1, on the reverse strand, counting down.
CGTTCAGAGCCATCGAGGAGATATGGTTACGAGTTAGGAGATAGGGTTAGGTTAGGGTTTTAATGGCATCGGACCGAGGCTCTGCATCTGTCCTCGTGCTCCTAGACCTTAGTGCTGCTTTTGATACCATCGATCACCACATTCTTTTGGAGAGATTGGAAACCCAAATTGGTCTACACGGACATGTTCTGGCCTGGTTTAGATCTTATCTGTCGGAAAGATATCAGTTTGTCTCTGTGAATGATTTGTCCTCTGACAAATCAACTGTAAATTTCGGTGTTCCTCAAGGTTCCGTTTTAGGACCACTACTGTTTTCACTATATATTTTACCTCTTGGGGATGTTATTCGAAAACATAATGTTAACTTTGACTGCTATGCGGATGACACACAGCTGTACATTTCAATGAAACATGGTGAAGCCCCAAAATTTCCCTCGCTAGAAGCATGTGTTTCAGACATAAGGAAGTGGATGGCTGCAAACTTTCTACTATTAAACTCGGACAAAACAGAGATGCTTGTTCTAGGTCCCAAGAAACAAAGAGATCTTCTGTTGAATCTGACAATTAATCTTAATGTTTGTACAGTCGTCTCAAATAAAACTGTGAAGGACCTCGGCGTTACTCTGGACCCTGATCTCTCTTTTGAAGAACATATCAAGACCATTTCGAGGACAGCTTTTTTCCATCTACGTAACATTGCAAAAATCAGAAACTTTCTGTCCAAAATTGATGCAGAAAAAAAATCCATGCTTTTGTCACTTCTAGGTTAGACTACTGCAATGCTCTACTTTCCGGCTACCCGGATAAAGCACTAAATAAACTTCAGTTAGTGCTAAATACGGCTGCTAGAATCCTGACTAGAACCAAAAAAATGTATCATATTACTCCAGTGCTAGCCTCTCTACACTGGCTTCCTGTCAAAGCAAGGGCTGATTTCAAGGTTTTACTGCTAACCTACAAAGCATTACATGGGCTTGCTCCTACCTATCTCTCTGATTTGGTCCTGCCGTACATACCTACACGTACGCTACGGTCACAAGACGCAGGCCTCCTAATTGTCCCTAGAATTTCTAAGCAAACAGCTGGAGGCAGGGCTTTCTCCTATAGAGCTCCATTTTTATGGAACGGTCTGCCTACCCATGTCAGAGACGCAAACTCGGTCTCAACCTTTAAGTCTTTACTGAAGATTCATCTCTTCAGTGGGTCATATGATTGAGTGTAGTCTGGCCCAGGAGTGGGAAGGTGAACGGAAAGGCTCTGGAGCAACGAACCGCCCTTGCTGTCTCTGCCTGGCCGGTTCTCCTCTTTCCACTGGGATTCTCTGCCTCTAACCCTATTACAGGGGCTGAGTCACTGGCTTGCTGGGGGTCTCTCATGCCGTCCCTGGAGGGCGTGCGTCACCTGAGTGGGTTGATTCACTGTTGTGGTCATCCTGTCTGGGTTGGCGCCCCCCCCTTGGGTTGCGCCGTGGCGGAGATCTTTGTGGGCTATACTCAGCCTTGTCTCAGGATGGTAAGTTGGTGGTTGAAGATATCCCTCTAGTGGTGTGGGGGCTGTGCTTTGGCAAAGTGGGTGGGGTTATATCCTTCCTGTTTGGCCCTGTCCGGGGGTGTCCTCGGATGGGGCCAAAGTGTCTCCTGACCCCTGCTGTCTCAGCCTCCAGTATTTATGCTGCGGTAGTTTATGTGTCGGGGGGCTAGGGTCAGTTTGTTATATCTGGATTACTTCTCCTGTCCTATTCGCTGTCCTGTGTGAATCTAAGTGTGCGTTCTCTAATTTTCTCCTTCTCTCTTTCTTTCTCTCTCTCGGAGGACCTGAGCCCTAGGACCATGCCCCAGGACTACCTGACATGATGACTCCTTGCTGTCCCCAGTCCACCTGGCCATGCTGCTGCTCCAGTTTCAACGGTTCTGCCTTACTATTATTCGACCATGCTGGTCATTTATGAACATTTGAACATCTTGGCCATGTTCTGTTATAATCTCCACCCGGCACAGCCAGAAGAGGACTGGCCACCCCACATATGCTCTCTCTAATTCTCTCTTTCTTTCTCTCTCTCGGAGGACCTGAGCCCTAGGACCGTGCCCCAGGACTACCTGACATGATGACTCTTGGCCATGTTCTGTTATAATCTCCACCCGGCACAGCCAGAAGAGGACTGGCCACCCCAATAGCCTGGTTCCTCTCTAGGGTTCTTCCTAGGTTTTGGCCTTTCTAGGGAGTTTTTCCTAGCCACCGTGCTTCTACACCTGCATTGCTTGCTGTTTGGGGTTTTAGGCTGGGTTTCTGTACAGCACTTTGAGATATCAGCTGATGTACGAAGGGCTATATAAATACATTTGATTTGATTTGATTTGATGGTTAGAGTGGGTTAGGAGTTAGGGTTAGGGTTAGGAGTTAGGGTTAGGTTAGGGTTAGGAGTTAGGGTTAGGAGTGGTTTAGGTGTCAGGGTTAGGTGTCAGGGTTAGAGTGGGTTAGGTGTCAGGGTTAGGTTAGGGTTAGGAGATAGAGTTAGGTGTTAGGGTTAGAGTGGGTTAGGTGTCAGGGTTAGGTTAGGGTTAGGTTAGGGTTAGGGTTAGGGTTAGGTCAGGGTTAGGAGTTAGGGTTAGAGTGGGTTAGGGGTTAGGGTTAAGGTTAGGGTTAGGAGTTAGGGTTAGGGTTAGGTTAGGGTTAGGAGTTAGGGTTAGGGTTAGGTTAGGGTTAGGAGTTAGGGTTAGGTTAGGGTTAGGTTAGGGTTAGAGTGGGTTAGGGGTTAGGGTTAATCTTAGGGTTAGTTTTAGTGTTAGGAGTTCGGGTTAATTTTGGGGATAGTTTTAGGGTTAGGGTTAGGAGTTAGGGTTAGGAGTGGTTTAGGTGTCAGGGTTAGGTTAGGAGATAGAGTTAGGTGTTAAGGTTAGGGTTAGGAGTTAGGGTTAGGTTTAAGTTTTGGTTGGGGTTAAGGTTAGGAGTTAGGGTTAGGATTTAGGGTTAGGAGTTAGGGTTAGGAGTTAGGGTTAGGAGTTAGGGTTAGGTTAGGGTTAGGTTAGGGTTAGGGTTAGGTTAGGTTAGGTTAGGTTAGGTTAGGTTAGGTTTAGGGTTAGGTTAGAGTTAGGGTTAGGTTAGGGTTAGGTTAGGGTTAGGGTTAGGTTAGGTTAGGTTAGGGTTAGGGTTAGGGTTAGGTTAGGTTAGGGGTTAGGGTTAGGGTTAGGTTAGGGTTAGGAGTTAGTTTTAGGGTTGGAGTTAGGGTTAGGGCTTAGGGTTAGGAGTTAGGGTTAGGGTTAGGGTTAAGGTTAGGTTAGGGTTAGGGTTAGGAGATAGGGTTAGGAGTTAGGGTTAGGTTTATGAGTTAGTGTTAGGTTTATGAGTTAGGGTTAGGAGTTAGGGTTAGGAGATAGCATTAGGGTTAAGTTTTGGTTGGGGTTAGGGTTATAGTTAGGGTTAGGGTTAGGGTTAGGGTTAGGTTTTGGTTAGGGTTAGGTTTTCTTTAGGGTTAGGGTTAGGAATTAGGGTTAGGGTTAGGTTTAGGTTAGGGTTAGTAGTCAGGGTTAGGTTTAGGTTAGGGTTAGGTTTAGGTTAGGGTTAGGAGTCAGGGTTAGGTTTAGGTTAGGGTTAGGGTTAGGGTTAGGGTTATTGTGTATAGTAACATCTGATGAGACTGGTTAAATGGTTAACACATTGGTATCTCCTCTTGTCCTCTTCCCCTCTCCTCTGGTCCTCTCCTCTTCCCCTCTGCTCCTCTCCTCTTCTCTTCTCCTCTTCCTCTCTGCACCTCTCCTCATCTCCTCTGCTCCTCTCCTCTTCTCCTCTTCCTCTCTGCTCCTCTCCTTTTCCCCTCTGCTCCTCTCCTCCTCATCTCCTCTGCTCCTCTCCTCTTCTCCTCTTCCTCTCTGCACCTCTCCTCTTGTCCTCTTCCCCTCTCCTCTGGTCCTCTCCTCTTCCCATCTGCTCCTCTCCTCTTCCTCTCTGCACCTCTACTCATCTCCTCTCCTCTTCCCCTCTGCTCCTCTCCTCTTCTCTTCTCCTCTTCCTCTCTGCACCTCTCCTCATCTCCTCTGCTCCTCTCCTCTTGTCCTCTTCCTCTCTGCACCTCTCCTCTGCTCCTCTCCTCTTGTCCTCTTCCTCTCTGCACCTCTCCTCTTGTCCTCTTCCCCTCTCCTCTGGTCCTCTCCTCTTCCTCTCTGCACCTCTCCTCATCTCCTCTGCTCCTCTCCTCTTGTCCTCTTCCCCTCTCCTCTGGTCCTCTCCTCTTCCCATCTGCTCCTCTCCTCTTCCTCTCTGCACCTCTACTCATCTCCTCTTCTTTTCCCCTCTGCTCCTCTCCATCTCCTCTGCTCCTCTCCTCTTCTCTTCTCCTCTTCCTCTCTGCACCTCTCCTCATCTCCTCTGCTCCTCTCCTCTTGTCCTCTTCCTCTCTGCACCTCTCCTCTTGTCCTCCTCCTCTCTGCACCTCTCCTCTTGTCCTCCTATCTGCACCTCTCCTCTTGTCCTCCTATCTGCACCTCTCCTCTTGTCCTCCTCCTCTCTGCACCTCTCCTCTTGTCCTCCTCCTCTCTGCACCTCTCCTCTTGTCCACCTCCTCTCTGCACCTCTCCTCTTGTCCTCCTCCTCTCTGCACCTCTCCTCCTGTCCTCTTCCTCTCTGCACCTCTCCTCTTGTCCTCTTCCTCTCTGCACCTCTCCTCTTGTCCTCCTCCTCTCTGCTCCTCTCCTCAATTCCTCTGAGCCTCTCCTCTTCCTCTCTGCACCTCTCCTCTTGTCCTCCTCCTCTCTGCACCTCTCCTCTTCTCCTCCTCCTCTCTGCACCTCTCCTCTTGTCCTCCTCCTCTCTGCACCTCTCCTCTTGTCCTCTTCCTCTCTGCACCTCTCCTCTTGTCCTCCCCCTCTCTGCTCCTCTCCTCATTTCCTCTGAGCCTCTCCTCTTCTCCTCATCTCCTCTGCACCTCTCCTCATCTCCTCTGAGCCTCTCCTCTCCTCTTCCTCTCTGCTCCTCTCCTCTTCTCCTCTTCCTCTCTGCTCCTCTCCTCATCTCCTCTGAGCCTCTCCTCTTCCTCTCTGCTCCTCTCCTCTTCTCCTCTTCCTCTCTGCTCCTCTCCTCATCTCCTCTGAGCCTCTCCTCTTCCTCTCTGCTCCTCTCCTCTTCTCCTCTTCCTCTCTGCTCTCAAAACAATACGCCGTGTAGCAGGTAAAACGTCACATTGACGAGATGCTGATGGCAAAGCAATTCCACACTGAACAGTTGGGCTTGAGTCAACGTGAGGCTGGTGACATCATGGGTTCTGAGAAGGGCTAATTTGTGAAACACTGCTCTGTTTCCTGTTTGAACATATGGTGATTTTGAGAAGATGAGGGGGAGAGGAGAGGAGGATGAGGAGGAGGAGAGAATAGGAGGAAGAGGTGAAGGGAGGAGAGACCACTGATCCCTGTGGTATTCCTGTAAGGTACAGCTCTTCTTCAAACTCAGTGGAAGTGGTCTGGGGGACCGGAGATGTAGACAGAGGATCAATGCCTCTTCTTGAAGTGTCTCAGCTAGAAAGGGAGAGAGAGGAGGAGAGGAGACCATCTTCATCCACTGATCCACAGATCCTCTCCAGTGTCTTTGAGGAAGAGGAGGAGAGGAGAGACTGTTGTCTTCATCCACTGTCCACAGATCCTCTCCACTGTCTTTGAGGAAGAGGAGGAGAGGAGACCATCTTCATCCACTGATCCACAGATCCTCTCCAGTGTCTTTGAGGAAGAGGAGGAGAGGAGAGACTGTTGTCTTCATCCACTGTCCACAGATCCTCTCCACTGTCTTTGAGGAAGAGGAGGAGAGGAGACCATCTTCATCCACTGATCCACAGATCCTCTCCAGTGTCTTTGAGGAAGAGGAGGAGAGGAGAGACTGTTGTCTTCATCCACTGATCCACAGATCCTCTCCAGTGTCTTTGAGGAAGAGGAGGAGAGGAGACCATCTTCATCCACTGTCCACAGATCCTCTCCACTGTCTTTGAGGAAGAGGAGGAGAGGAGAGACTGTTGTCTTCATCCACTGATCCACAGATCCTCTCCAGTGTCTTTGAGGAAGAGGAGGAGAGGAGAGACTGTTGTCTTCATCCACTGTCCACAGATCCTCTCCACTGTCTTTGAGGAAGAGGAGGAGAGGAGACCATCTTCATCCACTGTCCACAGATCCTCTCCACTGTCTTTGAGGAAGAGGAGGAGAGGAGAGACTGTTGTCTTCATCCACTGATCCACAGATCCTGTCTTTGAGGAAGAGGAGGAGAGGAGAGACCAGTGTCTTTGAGGAAGAGGAGGAGAGGAGACCATCTTCATCCACTGATCCACAGATCCTCTCCAGTGTCTTTGAGGAAGAGGAGGAGAGGAGAGACTGTTGTCTTCATCCACTGATCCACAGATCCTCTCCAGTGTCTTTGAGGAAGAGGAGGAGAGGAGACCATCTTCATCCACTGATCCACAGATCCGTTCCAGTGTCTTTGAGGAAGAGGAGGAGAGGAGACCATCTTCATCCACTGTCCACAGATCCTCTCCACTGTCTTTGAGGAAGAGAAGGAGAGGAGACCATCTTCATCCACTGTCCACAGATCCTCTCCAGTGTCTTTGAGGAAGAGGAGGAGAGGAGAGACTGTTGTCTTCATCCACTGATCCACAGATCCTCTCCAGTGTCTTTGAGGAAGAGGAGGAGAGGAGAGACTGTTGTCTTCATCCACTGATCCACAGATCCTCTCCAGTGTCTTTGAGGAAGAGGAGGAGAGGAGACCATCTTCATCCACTGTCCACAGATCCTCTCCAGTGTCTTTGAGGAAGAGGAGGAGAGGAGACCATCTTCATCCACTGTCCACAGATCCTCTCCAGTGTCTTTGAGGAAGAGGAGGAGAGGAGACCATCTTCATCCACTGTCCACAGATCCTCTCCAGTGTCTTTGAGGAAGAGGAGGGAAAACAGTTGGGATCTCCTTAGAACACAAAGGTTAGAGTCAATCTGTTTTCCTGTACCCTAATAGATCTATTTAACTGAGGTCAATATGTGAAATACACAGCATTTTGTTCATTCACTCGCCTGAAGACACCACCATGGGTTCTCAATATGCACACTACCGCGTTCCTAGCTCCAAAGTTGCTCTCAAGGGTCGGAAATATGTATGTGTGTGTGTGTATATATGTATATGTGTTTGTGTGTGTGTGTGTGTGTATGTGTGTATGTGTGTGTGTGTGTGTGTGTGTGTGTGTGTGTGTGTGTGTGTGTGTGTGTGTGTGTGTGTGTGTGTGTGTGTGTGTGTGTGTGTGTGTGTGTGTGTGTGTGTGTGTGTGTGTGTGTGTGTGTGTCTGTGTGTGTGTGTGTGTGTGTGTGTGTGTGTCTGTGTCTGTGTCTGTGTCTGTGTGTGTCTGTGTGTGTGTGTGATTTCAGTTTAACATCTTATTTAACATGTTGAACAGCTGGAGAGACAAACATAACAGAGGTTAAGTGTTAGGCTTTGGGGTTACTACGGCAACAACCAGACGACTCACTGGTTCACGGTTTATCGTGTCACAGACCACAGCACGGTGATGTAACGTAATCCTGAATTACTGCTCAGGGTCCGATGGTGGTCTAGATTATGTATCCTGACGGATAATCCCTAATGGCCTGGTGACACTACTAGTGTAAACAGTGTGTGTGTGTGTGTGTGTGTGTGTGTGTATATGTGTCTGTTTCTCTGTATGTGTGTGTGTGTGTGTGTGTGTGTGTGTGCGTGCGTGCGTATATAATGAGCTATGACGAGTTAGCGTGTTGCAGCGAAGGCCAATAGTTATTGAATGGCTTATGTCGTAACCTAATAGCCTCTTTATTCTAATGCCGAGGAGGAAACCTACTAACGGTGACGTCATAGATGAAACATGAATACAGGAAGTATGAACACAGAGTTTCATCCCCAATGGAAGCATGTTCCCTCTAACGGTGCACTTGATGATGAGGCCTCACAGGGCTCCGGTCAAAACGAGTGCACCATAAAGACAATATAGGTTAGGGTGCCATTTGCCGTAGAGATAAAAAAACAAACAACAAAAAAATGCATTTTGGATTCGTCAAAACATCACAACCGAGCATAATGACGCTTTCAGATGGTCATCCAGCTGCCTTGGAGCAAACAGAGGATCAGGCTGCTTTAGTTTAATACCCTAACAACACAAGCTCTTTTATAGGCCCATAGGGGTGATGAAGAGGTACTCAGCCAAATAATGCTGTTAACACGGCTATCCAACACATTCCCACAGGCACAAACAAACATACACACACACACACACAGCACTGCTGCACAGGGCTGCATAGAGTCACAGCTTCTGTAATCATTGTGGTCGTGCGTATAAAATTGCACCCTGTTGCCTATTTAGTGCAGATTGTCAAGCTGTGTGGGTTTAGAACTCCAGTTGGACACGTCTGAAATGACACTGTATGTTCTAATTCACACTCTGCATTCTAAATAACACTACATTCCAAATAACTCTACATTCTAAATAACACTGCATTCTAAATGACTCTACATTCTAAATAACACTGCATTCTAAATAACTCTGCATTCTAAATAACACTGCATTCTAAATAACTCTACATTCTAAATAACACTGCATTCTAAATAACTCTACATTCTAAATAACACTCTGCATTCTAAATAACACTGCATTCTAAATAACTCTGCATTCTAAATAACACTGCATTCTAAATAACACTGCATTCTAAATAACACTGCATTCTAAATAACACTGCATTCTAAATAACACTGCATTCTAAATAACACTGCATTCTAAATAACACTGCATTCTAAATAACACTGCATTCTAAATAACTCTGCATTCTAAATAACACTGCATTCTAAATAACACTGCATTCTAAATAACTCTGCATTCTAAATAACACTGCATTCTAAATAACACTGCATTCTAAATAACACTGCATTCTAAATAACACTGCATTCTAAATAACTCTACATTCTAAATAACACTGCATTCTAAATAACTCTGCATTCTAATTAACACTCTGCAATCTAAATAACTCTGCATTCTAAATAACACTCTGCATTCTAAATAACACTGCATTCTAAATAACACTGCATTCTAAATAACACTGCATTCTAAATAACTCTGCATTCTAAATAACACTCTGCATTCTAAATAACACTGCATTCTAAATAACACTGCATTCTAAATAACACTGCATTCTAAATAACTCTGCATTCTAAATAACACTGCATTCTAAATAACACTGCATTCTAAATAACTCTGCATTCTAAATAACACTGCATTCTAAATAACTCTACATTCTAAATAACACTGCATTCTAAATAACTGTGCATTCTAAATAACACTGCAATCTAAATAACACTGCATTCTAAATAACACTGCAATCTAAATAACACTGCATTCTAAATAACTCTGCATTCTAAATAACACTGCATTCTAAATAACTCTGCATTCTAAATAACACTCTGCAATCTGAATAACACTGCATTCTAAATAACACTGCATTCTAAATAACACTCTACAATCTAAATAACTCTGCATTCTAAATAACTCTGCATTCTAAATAACTCTGCATTCTAAATAACACTCTGCAATCTGAATAACACTGCATTCTAAATAACACTGCATTCTAAATAACACTCTACAATCTAAATAACTCTGCATTCTAAATAACTCTGCATTCTAAATAACTCTGCATTCTAAATAACACTCTGCAATCTAAATAACACTGCATTCTAAATAACACTGCATTCTAAATAACACTGCAATCTAAATAACTCTGCATTCTAAATAACACTCTGCATTCTAAATAACACTGCATTCTAAATAACACTGCATTCTAAATAACACTCTACATTCTAAATAACACTGCATTCTAAATAACACTGCATTCTAAATAACTCTGCATTCTAAATAACTCTGCATTCTAAATAACACTCTGCAATCTGAATAACACTGCATTCTAAATAACACTGCATTCTAAATAACACTGCATTCTAAATAACACTCTGCATTCTAAAGAGAGATCTACCTACAGCCCTGTCAATGCAGAGATATCTACCTACAGCCCTGTCCTTACAGAGAGATCTACCTACAGCCCTGTCATTACAGAGATATCTACCTACAGCCCTGTCCTTACAGAGATATCTACCTACAGCCCTGTCATTACAGAGATATCTACCTACAGCCCTGTCCTTACAGAGAGATCTACCTACAGCCCTGTCCTTACAGAGAGATCTACCTACAGCCCTGTCCTTACAGAGAGATCTACCTACAGCCCTGTCCTTACAGAGATATCTACCTACAGCCCTGTCCTTACAGAGAGATCTACCTACAGCCCTGTCCTTACAGAGAGATATACCTACAGCCCTGTCAATGCAGAGAGATCTACCTACAGCCCTGTCCTTACAGAGATATCTACCTACAGCCCTGTCAATGCAGAGAGATCTACCTACAGCCCTGTCCTTACAGAGAGATCTACCTACAGCCCTGTCAATGCAGAGAGATCTACCTACAGCCCTGTCCTTACAGAGAGATCTACCTACAGCCCTGTCAATGCAGAGATATCTACCTACAGCCCTGTCCTTACAGAGAGATCTACCTACAGCCCTGTCCTTACAGAGAGATCTACCTACAGCCCTGTCAATGCAGAGAGATCTACCTACAGCCCTGTCCTTACAGAGATATCTACCTACAGCCCTGTCAATGCAGAGAGATCTACCTACAGCCCTGTCCTTACAGAGATATCTACCTACAGCCCTGTCCTTACAGAGATCTACCTACAGCCCTGTCAATGCAGAGATATCTACCTACAGCCCTGTCCTTACAGAGAGATCTACCTACAGCCCTGTCCTTACAGAGATATCTACCTACAGCCCTGTCATTACAGAGATATCTACCTACAGCCCTGTCAACAGCACTCCACTCTGCCCTCTCACACCTAGATAAGAGGAACACCTATGTGAGGTTACTGTTCATTGACTACAGCTCAGTGTTCAATACTATAGTGCCGTCCAAGCTCGTCACCAAGCTCAAGACCCTGTTACTGATCACCTCCCTTCAGCACCTGGATCCTAGACTTCCTGACGGGCGTACTCAAGGTAGTACTGTAAAAGCAGGCATCAAAACGCTGACCCTTAACATGGGGCCACCTCAGGGGTGTGTGCTTATCCCCCTGCTGTACTCCCTGTTCACCCACGACTGTGTGGCCTCACACAAATCCATGACGGTGGTCGGCCCGATCACCAACGGCCTACAGGGAGGAGGTCAGAGATTTGGCATGGTGGTTCCCGGGACAACAACCTCTCCCTCAACGTTAGCAAGACAAACGAGATGATTGTTGATGACAGGAAATGGAGGGAGAAAGCCCCTATTGACATCGACGGTAGTGAACATCAAGTTCCTCTGTGTCTACATCACTGAGGACTTAACGTGGTCCTCTCACACCCGCATAGTCGTGAAGAAGCTGCACCATTGAGAGAATCCTGATGTATCACCGTCTGGAACGGCAACAGCACCGGTCCCACTACAGCGAGGCCCTACAGAGGGTGGTGCAGATGGCCCAACAAATCAACTGGGGGCTGAATTTCCTGCCAAAAGACTCCAGCCACCCGGGACGTGGACTGTTCTCCAGGCTCCTATCTGGCAGGCGGTACCCGGTGCATCAAGGCTCAGACCAACAGACTCTTAAATAGCTTCTATCCCCTGATGAAATGACTGTTAAATGGAAAACAACCACACCCCCCCCCCCCATCATAAATCTAATTAGATGTATGATTACCACTACGCTGTTGATCATTGATTGCCATTAGGATTATCTATTTATCTATTGATCCTGCTACTGGTCACTACGGGGCAGCAGGTAGCCTAGTGGCCAGAGCTTTGGGCCAGTAATCGAAAGGATGCTGTATTAGACTTGTGGACATCATGGTGACATCATGGTGACATCGTGGTGGCATCATGGTGACATCGTGGTGGTAGACTTGTGGACATCATGGTGACATAATGGTGACATCGTGGTGACATCATGGTGACATCGTGGTGGTAGACTTGTGGACATCATGGTGACATCATGGTGACATCGTGGTGGTAGACTTGTGGACATCATGGTGACATAATGGTGACATCGTGGTGACATCATGGTGACATCATGGTGGTAGACTTGTGGACATCATGGTGACATCATGGTGACATCGTGGTGGTAGACTTGTGGACATCATGGTGACATAATGGTGACATCGTGGTGACATCATGGTGACATCGTGGTGACATCGTGGTGACATCGTGGTGGTAGACTTGTGGACATCATGGTGACATCGTGGTGACATCATGGTGACATCATGGTGACATCGTGGTGACATCGTGGTGGTAGACTTGTGGACATCATGGTGACATAATGGTGACATCGTGGTGACATCGTGGTGACATCATGGTGGTAGACTTGTGGACATCGTGGTGACATCATGGTGACATCGTGGTGGTAGACTTGCGCAGCGGGGTATGCTTTTCAATTAACACTCAACCACAGCACCATCATTACTGAGCCGTCTACTGAACCTGCAATGACATCATAATGAGAAGGACAGATGGGAGACAGATATACTAAACCAACCAAACACAACTCCAGCTCTAGCTATTTTCCATAATAATCATGAATCTGTAGCACAACACATGTTTCACATAAATCAACAGAGAGATTAGGCACGTCCCTTCATCACATCCACAGATGTCAGGTGTAATATATTACTGAGACTACAACCTCATCCACAGATGTCAGGTGTAATATATTACTGAGACTACAACCTCATCCACAGATGTCAGGTGTAATATATTACTGAGACTACAACCTCATCCACAGATGTCAGGTGTAATATATTACTGAGACTACAACCTCATCCACAGATGTCAGGTGTAATATATTACTGAGACTACAACCTCATCCACAGATGTCAGGTGTAATATATTACTGAGACTACAACCTCATCCACAGATGTCAGGTGTAATATATTACTGAGACTACAACCTCATCCAGAGATGTCAGTTGTAATATATTACTGAGACTACAACCTCATCCAGAGATGTCAGGTGTAATATATTACTGAGACTACAACCTCATCCAGAGATGTCAGTTGTAATATATTACTGAGACTACAACCTCATCCACAGATGTCAGGTGTAATATATTACTGAGACTACAACCTCATCCAGAGATGTCAGTTGTAATATATTACTGAGACTACAACCTCATCCAGAGATGTCAGGTGTAATATATTACTGAGACTACAACCTCATCCAGAGATGTCAGTTGTAATATATAAAATATACATGAGACAGAGAAAGAGAGAGAGAGAAAGAGAGAGAGATATTTATTTATATATAAATATATATTTATTTTTCTATATGTATACTTTGACAATGTAAGAAGTAATGAACTTGCGAGAGAGAGAGAGAGAGAGAGAGAGAGAGAGAGAGAGAGAGAGAGAGAGAGAGAGAGGGATCATGATGGAGAATATAAACCTCTTTTGCGTGAGAACAGACAGCACGGGTTGTGTAGAGATGGAGGAACAGGGGAAGGCCTGGTAACAGGGGAAGGTCTGGTAACAGGGGAAGGCCTGGTAACAGGGGAAGGGATGGTAACAGGGGAAGGCCTGGTAACAGGGGAAGGGATGGTAACAGGGGAAGGCCTGGTAACAGGGGAAGGTCTGGTGTCAGGGGAAGGCCTGGTAACAGGGGAAGGCCTGGTAACAGGGGAAGGCCTGGTGACAGGGGAAGGCCTGGTAACAGGGGAAGGCCTGGTAACAGGGGAAGGCCTGGTAACAGGGGAATGGATGGTAACAGGGGAAGGCCTGGTAACAGGGGAAGGTCTGGTAAAAGGGGAAGGGATGATCAGCCTTCCTCTCTCTTCAGGAATTGTTCCCTTTTTTAAGTTAAAGCCACCTTCGCCCTCCCTGAAAATCACATCAAAAACCCATGGCGAGACACACACACTCCACACCCACACACATATATACATACACACCCACACACATATTTACATACACACACACACACTCCACACCCACACACATATATACACACACACACACAGACACACACACACACACACACACACACACACACATATATACATACACACACACACACACACACACACACATATATACATACACACACACACACACACATACACACACACACACACATTTGGTTGATGAGTTTGATACCGTTCCTTTGATTCCGTTCCAGCCGTTACTATCAGCCCCGTTCTCTGATTTAAAGTGCCATCAGCCAACCCTTGATTCAAAGCTTCTCATATCTTTACCTAGATTAGAAAACATGATTTTAAGCTTGGGAATAAAGATTTAACGTTTCTGGGGATTTCCACCCGTGAGCACCAACATGCAAAGTTTATAGAGCATGTCACATTCGGTGTCAAATGAAAGTTAATTCTATATTTTTGAGAAATTAAGGAATATATATTTCAAATCATAAAAATGTTGAATAAGCAAAGGCTTTGATTTCAGGTCAAACAGATGGACATCTACCAGGAAACATCTACCAGGAAACATCTACCAGGAAACATCAACCAGGAAACTTTTGCCAGGAAACATCTACCAGGAAACATCTACCAGGAAACTTTTACCAGGAAACATCTACCAGGAAACATCTACCAGGAAACATCTACCAGGAAACTTTTACCAGGAAACTTTTACCAGGAAACATCTACCAGGAAACTTTTACCATCGTAAATATTCCCTTACCTTCGATGATCTTTCATCAGAATGCAGTGCAAGGAATCCTAGTCCCGCAATAAATCGTTGTTTTGTTCGATAATGTCCATTACTAGTGTCCAATTAGCTACTTTTGCTTGCAAGGTTAGTTCACATGTCCAAAAGCTGGCGCTGGTCCAGGCGAACTCGGACGAAAACTACAAAAAGTTATATTCCAGGTCGAATAAACTGGTCAAACTAAGTAGAGAATCAATCTTCAGGATGCTATTATCATATATATCCAATAACGTTCCAACCGGAGCATTCGCTTTTGTCTACAGAGTAATGGAACGCAAGGTGATATAATGGTACTGCGCGTTACCAGGAACTGGCATTCTGCCAGACCAGTGATTCAAATAGCTGCCATCCGGTGGAAGGTGTAGGAAGTGCGAACAGATCCATATCTTATTTGCATGTGAATAGGCGATGAGTTGAAAATCAACCAGCCCCAGAATTTCCACTTCCTGTTTGGAAGTTTGCGTGCCCTATGAGTTCTGTTATACTCACAGACATAATTTAAACAGTTTTAGAAACTTCAGAGTGTTTTCTATCCAATAGTAATAACAATATGCATATATTAGCATCTGGGACAGAGTAGGAGGCAGTTCACTATGGGCACGCAATTCATCCAAAGTGAAAATGCTGCCCCCTACTCCTGAAAGGTTAATGCAACCGCTGTTTCAGATTTCAAAAAGGCTTTACGGCGAAAGCACACCTTGCAATTATGTTAGGTCAGCACCTAGCCACAGAAAACATACAGCCATTTTCCAAAGAAGGAGAGGTGTCACAAAAGTCAGAAATAGCATTATAAATATTCACTTACCTTTGATGATCTTGATCGGGTGGCACTCCCAGGAATCCCAGTTCTACAATAAATGTTTAATTTGTTCGATAAAGCACATAATTTATGTCCAAATACCTCCTTTTTGTTTGTGCGTTTAGCCCAGTAATCCAAATGCTTAATGCGCGATCGCATAGTGCAGACGAAAAGTCAAAACGTTCCGTTACAGTTTGTAGAAACATGTCAAACGATGCATAGAATCAATCTTTAGGATGTTTTTATCATAAATCTTCAATAATGTTTCAACCGGACAATTCCTTTGTCTTTAGAAATTAAAAGGAACGCAGCTACCTCTCACGGCCACACGCATGATTTAGCTCATGGTATTCTGCCAGACACCTGACTCAAACAGCTCTTTTTCTCTCCCCCTTCACAGTAGAAGCCTGAAACAAGGTCCTGAAGAAGGTTGACATCTAGTGGAAGCCTTAGGAAGTGCAATATGAACCCATAGACACTGTATAGATAGGCAATGACTTGAAAAACTACAAACCTCAGATTTCCCACTTCCTGATTGGATTTCTTCCCAGGTGTTTGCCTGTCATATGAGTTCTGTTATACTCACAGACATCATTCAAACAATTTTAGAAACTTCAGTGTTTTCTATCCAAATCTACTAATTATATGCATATTCTAGCTTTTGGCCTGAGTACCAGGCAGTTTACTCTGGGCACCTTATTATCCAAGCTACTCAATACTGCCCCCAAGTCCCAAAGAAGTTAAACAATTTAAAGGCAATTCTACAAAACACTAATTGAGTGTATGTAAACTTCTGACCCACTGGGAATGTGATGAAAGAAATAAAAGCTGAAATAAATAATTAGCTCTACTATTATTCTGACATTTCACATTCTTCAAATAAATGGTGATCCTAACTGACCTAAAACAGGACATTTTCGTACCCCTGCCCATTGACTTGTTACTGGTACCTCGTGTATATGGCCAAGGTTTAGTAACTCCTTTTGATTTTATTATTATTATTTATTTATTTTCTATTTTTTTTGTCATTGTTTGGCAGGGCCTGTAAGCATTTCACTTTTAGTCTACACCTGTTGTTTAAAAGAAGCACGTGAGAAATACAATTTGATTCGATTTTACATTATGTACCTCTCCAAACAGAGAACACAAGCATCCACATAACACTCCAAACCTAGAAACACACCACAGAGAAGTCTAGCGCAGAACCTCTCCAAACCTAGAAACACACCACATAGAAGTCTAGCGCAGAACCTCTCCAAACCTAGAAACACACCAAATCAAATCAAATTGTTATTTGTCATATACACATGGTTAGCAGATGTTAATGCGAGTGTAGCGAAATGCTTGTGCTTCTAGTTCCGACAATGTAGTAATAACCAACAAGTAATCTAACTAACAATTCCAAAACTACTGTCTTATACACAGTGTAAGGGGATAAAGAATATGTACATAAGGATATATGAATGAGTGATGGTACAGGGCAGCATAGGCAAGATACAGTAGATGGTATCGAGTACAGTATATACATATGAGATGGGTATGTAAACAAAGTGGCATAGTTAAAGTGGCTAGAGATACATGTATTACATAAGGATGCAGTCGATGATATAGAGTACAGTATATATACGTATGCATATGAGATTAATAATGTAGGGTAAGTAACATTATATAAGGTAGCATTGTTTAAAGTGGCTAGTGATATATTTACATAATTTCCCATCAATTCCCATTATTAAAGTGGCTGGAGTTGAGTCAGTGTCAGTGTCAGTGTGTTGGCAGCAGCCACTCAATGTTAGTGGTGGCTGTTTAACAGTCTGATGGCCTTGAGATAGAAGCTGTTTTTCAGTGTCTCGGTCCCAGCTTTGATGCACCTGTACTGACCTCGCCTTCTGGATGATAGCGGGGTGAACAGGCAGTGGCTCGGGTGGTTGATGTCCTTGATGATCTTTATGGCCTTCCTGTAACATCAGAAATAGCATTATAAATATTCACTTACATTTGATGATCTTGATCTAGCGCAGAACCTCTCCAAACCTAGAAACACACCACAGAGAAGTCTAGCGCAGAACCTCTCCAAACCTAGAAACACACCACAGAGAAGTCTAGCGCAGAACCTCTCCAAACCTAGAAACACACCACAGAGAAGTCTAGCGCAGAACCTCTCCAAACCTAGAAACACACCACAGAGAAGTCTAGCGCAGAACCTCTCCAAACCTAGAAACACACCACAGAGAAGTCTAGCGCAGAACCTCTCCAAACCTTTTTGAGAGGGAAACAACAGAACTGAGCCTAGTGTTTTCTTGAGGACACAAAACGTATTTATGTGTCCACTTCTGCTTTTTAAAGGTGAAATCTGGAGATCTGTTCTACTATCATTGCAATGCTTGATACCCATTGATTTTGCAAGAATATAATTTATAAATGTTTCATGAATTTAAAACAAAACTTATTCGGGATCGGTGTCCCTTCCACGGGACGGTTGAGCTAACGTAGGATAATGCGATTAGCATGAGGTTGTAAGTAACATGAACATTTCCCAGGACATAGACAAATCTGATTTTGGCAGAAAGCTTAAATTATTGTTAATCCAGCTACACTGTCCAATTTACAGTAGCTATTACAGTGAAAGAATACCATGCTATTGTTTGATGAGAGTGCACAATTTTAAATATAACAAGTTATTAATAAACAAATTAGGCAGATTTGGGCAGTCTTGATACAACATTTTAAACAGAAATACAATGGTTCATTGGATCAGTCTAAAACGTGGTACGTACACTGCTGCCATCTAGTGGCCAAAATGTATATTGCATCTGGGCCGGAATAATACATTATGGCCTTTCTCTTGCATTTCAATGATGATGGTAAAAAAAACAATATAAAATAACAGTTTGTTTTTTCTTTGTATTATCTTTTACCAGATCTTTTTTTTTTAAAGAGCGGGTCCTTAATTAAATTAAACTGTCACCACCATATCATAAACCAACATGTAAGGTTTTGTTACTCCATTATTTTACATTATTTTACGTGGTAGTGCCATTTTGCTGAAAAATCATCATTTTATTTTAATTTTTTTTTCTTTCTTTTTTTCTCTACTGTTATTGAGTTGTTTATTGTTTACTCCATGTGTAACTCTGTGTTGTTGTCTGTTCACACTGCTTTGCTTTATCTTGGCCAGGTCACAGTTGTAAATGAGAACTTGTTCTCAACTAGCCTACCTGGTTAAATAAAGGTGAAATAAATAAATGAAATAAAAGATTGGACCTTTAATTCATATTGAAGAGTGGCATGACTCAGAGCCTGTATACTTGGAGTACACTGTTCTCCTTCCCTCTCTCCCTGGGGCATCATCAGCCCACTATAGGACCGCATCTGGGGTCCATTGAGTGTGTGTGTTTCTGAGTGTGTTTGTGTGTGTGGTGTCTTTCTCCTCCAGTGATTACATTATACCCAAGACCACTGACCTGTTATGTACTGAAGGACTCATCACATTTTTCTCTCCTCTCCTCTCCTCTCCTCTCCTCTCCTCTCCTCTCCTCACCCTGCTCCCCTCCTCTCCTCTCTCTGTTCCCCTCCTCTCCTCTCTTTCCCTATCCTCTCCTTTCCTTTCCTCTCCTGTCTTTTCCTCTCCTATCGTCTCTACTCCTTTCCTCACCTTTCGTCTCCTTTTCTTTCCTCCCATGTCCTTTCCCCTTCCTTCCTTACCTCTAATTTCCTTTCCTATCCTCTCATCTCCTTTCCTTCCCTCTCCTTTACTCTCCTATCGTCTCCTCTTCTTTCCTCTCCTTACCGCTCCTTTCCTGTCAAAACCTCTCCTTTCATTTCCTCTCCTCTCATTTCCTCTTCTTTCCCCTCATTTCCTTTCCTCTCCTTTCTTCTCATTTCCTCTCCATTCCTTTCCCCTAATATCCATTGATTTCCTCTCCTCTCCTAAGGTATCCTCACCTTTCCTTTCCTCTCTTTTCCTTTCCTTTCCAAACCTCTCCTTTCCTCTCCTTTTATTTTCTTTCCTCTCTTTCCTCCCCTCTTCACCTCACCCAGCTCCTCCTCTCCTCTCCTCTCCTCTCCTCTCCTCTCCTCTCCTCTCCTCACCTATCCTTTCCTTTACTCTCATTTATTCTCCTCTCCTTTCTTCTCCTCTCTTTTCATCTTCTATTTTCTCCTTTTCCTTTCCTCCCCTTTCCTTTCCTCTCCTTTCCTTTCATTTCCTCTCCTTTTCTTTCCTTTCCTTTCCTATCAGTAGGATTCAGTGGGATTCTCTCTCTCCTCTCTTTCCTCCTCTCTTCACCTAACCCTGCTCCTCCTCTCTCTCCTCCTACTAGTTGACCTCCTCACCCTGCTCCTTTCCTCTCTTTTCCTCTCCTATTTTCTCCTATCCTTTCCTCTCCTCTCCTCTCCTCTCCTCTCCTCTCCTCTCCTCTCCTCTCCTCTCCTCTCCTCTCCTCTCCTCTCCTCTCCTCTCCTCTCCTCTCCTCTCCTCGCCTTAGCAGCAGAAGACATGTCTGTAGACATGCTGAAATGAAAGAACATACAGTATTTGCATACGTTCTGTCCCTTTTTGTTATTTTGGTCGATGCTGCGGATCCGTAGGTAACCGCCCCTCCTGACCTGGATCTGGATCTTTCTCAGAGCTGACTATCCGGATCACGTTCTGCGTGTTATTTTACGCAGCTATTTTATTTAACGTGTCTGCTGCTCATTCTTCCCATCACTTCATGTTCCTTACGTAGTGGATGCTCAACCTAGCCGTCCCTTCACAAGTCTTCATCTTTGGGATCGGTGTTCCGCTAGCGTGCCACTACGTAGTGGATGCTCAACCTAGCCGTCCCTTCACAAGTCTTCATCTTTGGGATCGGTGTTCCGCTAGCGTGCCACTACGTAGTGGATGCTCAACCTAGCCGTCCCTTCACAATACTTCATCTTTGGGATCGGTGTTCCGCTAGCGTGCCACTACGTAGCGGATGCTCAACCTAGCCGTCCCTTCACAAGTCTTAATCTTTGGGATCGGTGTTCCGCTAGCGTGCCACTACGTATCGGATGCTCAACCTAGCCGTCCCTTCACAAGTCTTCATCTTTGGGATCGGTGTTCCGCTAGCGTGCCACTACGTAGTGGATGCTCAACCTAGCCGTCCCTTCACAAGTCTTCATCTTTGGGATCGGTGTTCCGCTAGCGTGCCACTACGTATCGGATGCTCAACCTAGCCGTCCCTTCACAAGTCTTAATCTTTGGGATCGGTGTTCCGCTAGCGTGCCACTACGTATCGGATGCTCAACCTAGCCGTCCCTTCACAAGTCTTAATCTTTGGGATCGGTGTTCCGCTAGCGTGCCACTACGTATCGGATGCTCAACCTAGCCGTCCCTTCACAAGTCTTAATCTTTGGGATCGGTGTTCCGCTAGCGTGCCACTACGTATCGGATGCTCAACCTAGCCGTCCCTTCACAAGTCTTCATCTTTGGGATCGGTGTTCCGCTAGCGTGCCACTACGTATCGGATGCTCAACCTAGCCGTCCCTTCACAAGTCTTCATCTTTGGGATCGGTGTTCCGCTAGCGTGCCACTACGTATCGGATGCTCAACCTAGCCGTCCCTTCACAAGTCTTCATCTTTGGGATCGGTGTTCCGCTAGCGTGCCACTACGTATCGGATGCTCAACCTAGCCGTCCCTTCACAAGTCTTAATCTTTGGGATCGGTGTTCCGCTAGCGTGCCACTACGTATCGGATGCTCAACCTAGCCGTCCCTTCACAAGTCTTAATCTTTGGGATCGGTGTTCCGCTAGCGTGCCACTACGTATCGGATGCTCAACCTAGCCGTCCCTTCACAAGTCTTCATCTTTGGGATCGGTGTTCCGCTAGCGTGCCACTACGTATCGGATGCTCAACCTAGCCGTCCCTTCACAAGTCTTAATCTTTGGGATCGGTGTTCCGCTAGCGTGCCACTACGTATCGGATGCTCAACCTAGCCGTCCCTTCACAAGTCTTAATCTTTGGGATCGGTGTTCCGCTAGCGTGCCACTACGTATCGGATGCTCAACCTAGCCGTCCCTTCACAAGTCTTCATCTTTGGGATCGGTGTTCCGCTAGCGTGCCACTACGTATCGGATGCTCAACCTAGCCGTCCCTTCACAAGTCTTCATCTTTGGGATCGGTGTTCCGCTAGCGTGCCACTACGTATCGGATGCTCAACCTAGCCGTCCCTTCACAAGTCTTCATCTTTGGGATCGGTGTTCCGCTAGCGTGCCACTACGTATCGGATGCTCAACCTAGCCGTCCCTTCACAAGTCTTAATCTTTGGGATCGGTGTTCCGCTAGCGTGCCACTACGTATCGGATGCTCAACCTAGCCGTCCCTTCACAAGTCTTAATCTTTGGGATCGGTGTTCCGCTAGCGTGCCACTACGTATCGGATGCTCAACCTAGCCGTCCCTTCACAAGTCTTCATCTTTGGGATCGGTGTTCCGCTAGCGTGCCACTACGTATCGGATGCTCAACCTAGCCGTCCCTTCACAAGTCTTAATCTTTGGGATCGGTGTTCCGCTAGCGTGCCACTACGTATCGGATGCTCAACCTAGCCGTCCCTTCACAAGTCTTAATCTTTGGGATCGGTGTTCCGCTAGCGTGCCACTACGTATCGGATGCTCAACCTAGCCGTCCCTTCACAAGTCTTAATCTTTGGGATCGGTGTTCCGCTAGCGTGCCACTACGTATCGGATGCTCAACCTAGCCGTCCCTTCACAAGTCTTAATCTTTGGGATCGGTGTTCCGCTAGCGTGCCACTACGTATCGGATGCTCAACCTAGCCGTCCCTTCACAAGTCTTAATCTTTGGGATCGGTGTTCCGCTAGCGTGCCACTACGTATCGGATGCTCAACCTAGCCGTCCCTTCACAAGTCTTCATCTTTGGGATCGGTGTTCCGCTAGCGTGCCACTACGTATCGGATGCTCAACCTAGCCGTCCCTTCACAAGTCTTAATCTTTGGGATCGGTGTTCCGCTAGCGTGCCACTACGTATCGGATGCTCAACCTAGCCGTCCCTTCACAAGTCTTCATCTTTGGGATCGGTGTTCCGCTAGCGTGCCACTACGTAGCGGATGCTCAACCTAGCCGTCCCTTCACAAGTCTTAATCTTTGGGATCGGTGTTCCGCTAGCGTGCCACTACGTAGTGGATGCTCAACCTAGCCGTCCCTTCACAAGTCTTCATCTTTGGGATCGGTGTTCCGCTAGCGTGCCACTACGTATCGGATGCTCAACCTAGCCGTCCCTTCACAAGTCTTAATCTTTGGGATCGGTGTTCCGCTAGCGTGCCACTACGTATCGGATGCTCAACCTAGCCGTCCCTTCACAAGTCTTAATCTTTGGGATCGGTGTTCCGCTAGCGTGCCACTACGTATCGGATGCTCAACCTAGCCGTCCCTTCACAAGTCTTAATCTTTGGGATCGGTGTTCCGCTAGCGTGCCACTACGTATCGGATGCTCAACCTAGCCGTCCCTTCACAAGTCTTAATCTTTGGGATCGGTGTTCCGCTAGCGTGCCACTACGTATCGGATGCTCAACCTAGCCGTCCCTTCACAAGTCTTCATCTTTGGGATCGGTGTTCAGCTAGCGTGCCACTACGTATCGGATGCTCAACCTAGCCGTCCCTTCACAAGTCTTAATCTTTGGGATCGGTGTTCCGCTAGCGTGCCACTACGTATCGGATGCTCAACCTAGCCGTCCCTTCACAAGTCTTAATCTTTGGGATCGGTGTTCCGCTAGCGTGCCACTACGTATCGGATGCTCAACCTAGCCGTCCCTTCACAAGTCTTAATCTTTGGGATCGGTGTTCCGCTAGCGTGCCACTACGTATCGGATGCTCAACCTAGCCGTCCCTTCACAAGTCTTAATCTTTGGGATCGGTGTTCCGCTAGCGTGCCACTACGTATCGGATGCTCAACCTAGCCGTCCCTTCACAAGTCTTAATCTTTGGGATCGGTGTTCCGCTAGCGTGCCACTACGTATCGGATGCTCAACCTAGCCGTCCCTTCACAAGTCTTAATCTTTGGGATCGGTGTTCCGCTAGCGTGCCACTACTTATCGGATGCTCAACCTAGCCGTCCCTTCACAAGTCTTCATCTTTGGGATCGGTGTTCCGCTAGCGTGCCACTACGTATCGGATGCTCAACCTAGCCGTCCCTTCACAAGTCTTCATCTTTGGGATCGGTGTTCCGCTAGCGTGCCACTACGTATCGGATGCTCAACCTAGCCGTCCCTTCACAAGTCTTAATCTTTGGGATCGGTGTTCCGCTAGCGTGCCACTACGTATCGGATGCTCAACCTAGCCGTCCCTTCACAAGTCTTCATCTTTGGGATCGGTGTTCCGCTAGCGTGCCACTACGTATCGGATGCTCAACCTAGCCGTCCCTTCACAAGTCTTAATCTTTGGGATCGGTGTCCCGCTAGCGTGCCACTACGTATCGGATGCTCAACCTAGCCGTCCCTTCACAAGTCTTAATCTTTGGGATCGGTGTTCCGCTAGCGTGCCACTACGTATCGGATGCTCAACCTAGCCGTCCCTTCACAAGTCTTAATCTTTGGGATCGGTGTTCCGCTAGCGTGCCACTACGTATCGGATGCTCAACCTAGCCGTCCCTTCACAAGTCTTAATCTTTGGGATCGGTGTTCCGCTAGCGTGCCACTACGTATCGGATGCTCAACCTAGCCGTCCCTTCACAATACTTCATCTTTGGGATCGGTGTCCCGCTAGCGTGCCACTACGTATCGGATGCTCAACCTAGCCGTCCCTTCACAATACTTCATCTTTAGGATCGGTGTCCCGCTAGCGTGCCACTACGTATCGGATGCTCAACCTAGCCGTCCCTTCACAAGTCTTAATCTTTGGGATCGGTGTTCCGCTAGCGTGCCACTACGTATCGGATGCTCAACCTAGCCGTCCCTTCACAATACTTCATCTTTGGGATCGGTGTCCCGCTAGCGTGCCACTACGTATCGGATGCTCAACCTAGCCGTCCCTTCACAATACTTCATCTTTAGGATCGGTGTCCCGCTAGCGTGCCACTACGTATCGGATGCTCAACCTTCACAATACTTCATCTTTGGGATCGGTGTCCCGCTAGCGTGCCACTACGACAACATCTGGTGAAGTTGCAGAGCCTGAAATTCAAAATACAAATATCGTAATACTAAACATTCATGAAAATACAAGTGTCTTGCATCATTTAAAAGCATAACTTCTTGTTAATCCAACCGCGTTGTCAGATTTAAAAAAGGCTTTACGGCGAAAGCATACCATGTGATTATCTGAGGACAGCGCCCCACATGAAATACTTTTTCTATCCAGCACAGGCGTCACAAAAATCACAAATAGCAATAAAATAAATCACTTAACATTGAAGATCTTCCTCTGTTTGCAATCCCAAGGGTCCCAGCTACACAATGAATGGTCGTTTTGTTCGATAAAGTCACTCTTTTTATCCAAAAAAGTCAGTTTAGTTGGTGGCATTGATTCCAGTAATCCACTCGTTCAACATGCATACAAATTAATCCAAAAAGTTACCGATAAAGTTCATCCAAACAAGTCAAACCATGTTTCTAATTCATCCTCTAATATCTAAATAAATGATCATATTTAAGACGGGAGAATAGTATGTTCAATAGGGAAGATAAATAATACAGAGCGCACACCTCATTCACGTGCGCAACAAGACTACTTTTCTAATGAAGGACACCTTGGATTAACTACAATTACTTGTTCGTTTTTCAAGAAACAAGCCGGAAACCCTTTCTGAAGACTGTTGACATCTAGTGGAAGCCATAGGATCTGCAATCTGGGTCCTATCTATTTGTATTTCCCATAAGCTGTCACGTTCGTTTAAAGGAGTGAACCAAGGCGCAGTGTTATTAGAGTTCCACATTTTTTATTAAAGTGAAACCTCTAACAAAAACAAACAAAGCTATAGCAAACGTGAAACATAGAAATGTAAAGACTAGAACACCCCCTAGTCACGCCCTGACCTAAAACACCATAGAGAACCCCGAGGGGGGCTGCGTGACAGCCACTGACCTCACCAATGTCTGTGTCTTGCTTGTGTTTGATATGCTGTCTAGATAACTTGTCTTATAGGCCACGAAAACTCTTCCCCACTTTCTTTAATGGTTAATCTGAACTATTGTCTGTTGTCCTTGAGAACTATAATAAAATCATTGTGTTGGGCGATTTAAATATTCATGTTGAAAAAGAGAGTGACTCTAAGGTCACTGAATTTATTAATCTTTTGAGCTCTATGCACTTTATCCAACTTGTTACTGGGCCCAGCCATAACCGTGGCCATACTCCGGACCTGGTTTTTACCAAGAGGCTTTCTACTGGGCCCAGCCATAACCGTGGCCATACTCCGGACCTGGATTTTACCAAGAGGCTTTCTACTGGGCCCAGCCATAACCGTGGCCATACTCCGGACCTGGTTTTTACCAAGAGGCTTTCTACTGGGCCCAGCCATAACCGTGGCCATACTCCGGACCTGGTTTTTACCAAGAGGCTTTCTACTGGGCCCAGCCATAACCGTGGCCATACTCCGGACCTGGTTTTTACCAAGAGGCTTTCTACTGGGCCCAGCCATAACCGTGGCCATACTCCGGACCTGGTTATTACCAAGAGGCTTTCTGTTGACATATCCGCTAATGTTGATGTTGCTTTATCTGATCATCAGTGTGTATTTTTTTATTCATTGTTGCCAAAGGGTAATACTGAACGCATTATTAATAAACGTTATGAACGTTATGAACGTTATGAACGCTATGAACGTTATGAACGCTATGAACGTTCTGAACAATACACCATCACCTATTCTGCCTTTCTCTCGTAATGATTGGCTTGATAACTTTAATAGCAAATGAAGGGCAACCATTGATGTCATAGCTCCAGTAAGGTTGAAAAAGGCCACATCCAAATGGAGAGCCTCTTGGATGAGGTGAGGAAACTAATCAATTAAAGAGAAATTGCAGAAAGGCAGAGCGGAAGTGGAGAAAGTCAAAGTTGCAGGTACATTATGATTTTCTGAGAGAGCAACTTGGCATATATAACAAGGCCCTTAGAAATGCCAGATGGGTTCATTTTTCTAATTAATCCTCAGAGAGTACTCTTCTCAACCATTGACGGCTTGATAAATCCTAACCCCCCCCAAACCATATCTAAAATTGATGAATTTGCGGCATATTTCAGAGATAAGAGAAGTTGGTTTTCAAACAGCTAGATGTATTCTTTTAAGTGACAAATGTATTTTTGAAAGATTCCAATCTGGTTTTCATACCCACCAAATAGCCTTCGATAAGGTAGATCAAAAATACCTGGTAAAAAACATTGGAGTTATTTTAGATTCTGAAGTATATTAGGAATGTGACAACAAATAGCTTTTTACTGTCACGATCGTCATATGGAGTAGACCAGAGCGCAGGGTGGTTAGAACACATTCTTCTTTATTAATGAAGAACACGAAGACCACTTAAACAAAGACGACCGTGACCACTATATAAACAATGTGCTAACGTATAACATAGACAATAACACACGAAATACCCAAAGAAGATGGCTGCCTAAATATGGTTCCCAATCAGAGACAATGATAAACACCTGCCTCTAATTGAGAACCAATCTAGGCAACCATAGACCTACATAAACACCTAGATGGGGTAAAACATAAATCTACAAAAACCCTAGACAGTGAAAAAACACCCTAGATGAGACAAAACACACACACCACCCTCATCACACCCTGACCTGACCAATGACTTAAATGTAAATGTAAATGACCTAACCAAAATACATAAAGAAAACTAAGAATACTTAGGTCAGGGCGTGACATTTACCACCTGAGGAACAATGCCAAGGTTTCTCTCTCAGGCTGATACAGAGAGACTCATCATTTTATTACACACAGGCTTGACTACTGTAATGGTCTCCTGTCTGGTCTACCCAATCTTTATGGTAGAGTGGCCAGACGGAAGCCACTCCTCAGTAAAAGGCACATGACAGCCCACTTGGAGTTTGCCAAAAGGCACCTAATATCATGAGAAAAAAAGGACTCTCATATCATGAGAAACAGGACTCTCTGGTCTGAAAAAAACAAGATTGAACTAGTTGAATGCCAAGCGTCACGTCTGGAGGAAACCTTGCACCTACAGTGAAGCATGATTGTGACAGCATCATGCTGCGGGGGTGTTTTTCAGCAGCAGGGACTGGGAGACTAATATGGATCGAGCTAAAGATGAACGGAGCAAAGTACAGAGAGATCCTTCATGAAAATCAGATCCAGAGCCCTCAGGACCTCAGACTGGGGTTAAAGTTCACCTAGCAACAGGACAATGACCCTAAGCACACAGCCAAGCCAACGCAAGACACATCTCTGAATGTCCCTGAGTGGCCCAGACAGAGCCCGGACTTGAACCCGATCTAACATCTCTGGAGAGACCTGAAAATAGATGTGCAGCGACGCTCCCCATCCAACCTGACAGAGCTTGAGAGGATCTGCAGAGAAGAATGGGAGAAACTCCCCAAATACAGGTGTGCCAAGCTTGTAGCGTCATACCCAAGAAGACTCGAGGCTGTAATCACTGCCAAAGGTGCTTCAACAAAGTACTGAGTAAAAGGTCTGAATACTTATGTAAATGTTATTCTTATTAATTTCTTATTAAATTGGCGAAAATGTCTAAAAACCTTGTTTTTGCTTTGTCAAATTAATTGTGAATAGAATTGTGGATAGAATTGTGAATAGATTGATGAGGTAAAAAAACATTTTTTAAATCAATTTTAGAATAAAGCCGTAACCGAACAAAATTTGGGGAAAAATCAAGGAATAGTGAATAGTTTCCGAAAGCACTGTATAATCTGTAGCTCTTTCACATTCTCAAAAAAGGATTACTTGTTAAAGGAAAGGAAATGTCTTTCTCTGGGCAATTGTACTTATTTTCCTGAGGATACAAATATAGCTCACTATTTTTATTATATATTTTATAAGTTATTACTTTCACTCATCTTTATCAAGGGTGCCAATAATTTTGGAGATGACTTAAAATTGGAAAATCATTAATGCATCATAATATTGTATTTCTAGTCTTCCTAATAAATGGGGTTTCAGTCCTATTGCCTTTTCAAACCTGTTTCACATATGAAAGAGACTGTTCAGGCTGACTAGGCTGGTTTGGAGATTATGATTATGATTATGTGCGCTGAGAATCAGGAAGCAAGTACAGGGAGTGAGTGTTTTTTATAAATAAACACAACAATAAACACGAAACACGAACAACGCACCGACATAAAACCAGAGTCAATAACAGCTAAGGAAAGAGCCAAGGGGAGGGACCGACACAGGGAAGATAATCAAGGAGGTGATGGAGTCCAGGTGAGTGACAGATAGAGGGAAGGTAATCAAGGAGGTGATGGAGACCAGGTGAGTGACAGATAGAGGGAAGATAATCAAGGAGGTGATGGAGACCCGGTGAGTGACAGATATAGGGAAGGTAATCAAGGAGGTGATGGAGTCCAGGTGAGTGACAGATATTGGGAAGATAATCAAGGAGGTGATGGAGACCAGGTGAGTGACAGATAGAGGGAAGATAATCAAGGAGGTGATGGAGACCAGGTGAGTGACAGATATAGGGAAGGTAATCAAGGAGGTGATGGAGTCCAGGTGAGTGACAGATATTGGGAAGATAATCAAGGAGGTGATGGAGACCAGGTGAGTGACAGATAGAGGGAAGATAATCAAGGAGGTGATGGAGACCAGGTGAGTGACAGATAGAGGGAAGATAATCAAGGAGGTGATGGAGACCAGGTGAGTGACAGATAGAGGGAAGATAATCAAGGAGGTGATGGAGACCAGGTGAGTGACAGATAGAGGGAAGATAATCAAGGAGGTGATGGAGACCAGGTGAGTGACAGATAGAGGGAAGGTAATCAAGGAGGTGATGGAGACCAGGTGAGTGCCATGAGGCGCTGGTGCACAAAACGATGGTGACAGGTGTTCGGGATAATCAGCAGACTGGTGACCTAGAGGTCAGAGAGGGAGTATAATCAGCAGCCTGATGACCTAGAGGCCGGAGAGGGAGTATAATCAGCAGCCTGGTGACCTAGAGGCTGGAGAGGGAGTATAATCAGCAGCCTGATCACCTAGAGGCCGGAGAGGGAGTATAATCAGCAGCCTGGTGACCTAGAGGCCAGAGAGGGAGTATAATCAGCAGCCTGGTGACCTAGAGGCCAGAGAGGGAGTATAATCAGCAGCCTGGTTACCTAGAGGCCAGAGAGGGAGTATAATCAGCAGCCTGATGACCTAGAGGCCAGAGAGGAAGTATAATCAGCAGCCTGGTGACCTAGAGGTCAGAGAGGGAGTATAATCAGCAGCCTGATGACCTAGAGGCCAGAGAGGGAGTATAATCAGCTGCCTGATGACCTAGAGGCCGGAGAGGGAGTATAATCAGCAGCCTGATGACCTAGAGGCCGGAGAGGGAGTATAATCAGCAGCCTGATGACCTAGAGGCCAGAGAGGGAGTATAATCAGCAGCCTGGTGACCTAGAGGCCAGAGAGGGAGTATAATCAGCAGCCTGATGACCTAGAGGCCGGAGAGGGAGTATAATCAGCAGCCTGATGACCTAGAGGCTGGAGAGGGAGTATAATCAGCAGCCTGATGACCTAGAGGCCGGAGAGGGAGTATAATCAGCAGCCTGGTGACCTAGAGGTCAGAGAGGGAGTATAATCAGCAGCCTGATGACCTAGAGGCCGGAGAGGGAGTATAATCAGCAGCCTGATGACCTAGAGGCCAGAGAGGGAGTATAATCAGCAGACTGATGACCTAGAGGCCAGAGAGGGAGTATAATCAGCAGCCTGATGACCTAGAGGCTGGAGAGGGAGTATAATCAGCAGACTGATGACCTAGAGGCCAGAGAGGGAGTATAATCAGCAGCCTGATGACCTAGAGGCCTTAGAGGGAGTATAATCAGCAGCCTGATGACCTATAGGCCGGAGAGTGAGTATAATCAGCAGCCTGATGACCTAGAGGCCGGAGAGGGAGTATAATCAGGAGCCTAATGACCTAGAGGTCGGAGAGGGAGTATAACCAGCAGCCTGATGACCTAGAGGCCGGAGAGGGAGTATAATCAGCAGCCTGATGACCTAGAGGCCGGAGAGGGAGTATAATCAGCAGCCTGGTGACCTAGAGGTCAGAGAGGGAGTATAACCAGCAGCCTGATGACCTAGAGGCCGGAGAGGGAGTATAATCAGCAGCCTGACGACCTAGAGGCCGGAGAGGGAGTATAACCAGCAGCCTGATGACCTAGAGGCCAGAGAGGGAGTATAATCAGCAGCCTGATGACCTAGAGGCCGGAGAGGGAGTATAATCAGCAGCCTGATGACCTAGAGGCCGGAGAGGGAGTATAATCAGCAGCCTGACGACCTAGAGGCAGGAGAGGGAGTATAATCAGCAGCCTGGTGACCTAGAGGCCAGAGAGGGAGTATAATCAGCAGCCTGATGACCTAGAGGCCGGAGAGGGAGTATAATCAGGAGCAGCGGCTGCCCTCCAACAAGTAGGCTTGTTTTTTGGCTTGTGTGTGTGTGTGTGTGTGTGTGTGTGTGTGTGTGTGTGTGTGTGTGTGTGTGTCTATGGAGGTAAATCATTGACAAAGTGATTTGTAGTTGTAAACACATTCTAAAACGTGTAACCAATGAGATGTGAACGTGAAAGAATAATCTGTAGTTGTAATCAGTAAACCTGTAACTTAATATTTGGATATGTACACCTGCTCATGTCAATTTCGCACGCTCAGACTTTTGGCAGTGTTTAGCGACTGTGACCAAAAGATTTATAGATGTGGAAACTGTGATTTTCAAGCAAGGAAAGAGAGAGAGAGAGAGAGAGAGGGAGAGAGAGAGAGAGACAGAGAGAGAGAGAGAGAGAGAGAGAGGAAGAGAGAGAGAGAGAGAGAGAGGAAGAGAGAGAGAGAGAGACAGAGAGAGAGAGAGAGAGAGAGAGACAGAGGAAGAGAGAGAGAGAGAGAGACAGAGAGAGAGAGAGGAAGAGAGAGAGAGAGAGGAAGAGAGAGAAAGAGAGAGAGAGAGAGACAGAGAGAGAGAGAGGAAGAGAGAGAGAGAGAGAGAGAGAGGAAGAGAGAGAGAGAGAGAGAGAGAGAGAGAGAGAGAGAGAGGAAGAGAGAGAGAGAGAGAGAGAGAGAGAGAGAGAGAGAGAGAGAGAGAGAGGAAGAGAGAGAGGGAGAGAGAGAGAGAGCAGGAGTTCATGGAGGTGGGACCTTTCTTCTAACCAATCAGATGGTGTTTTCATAGACCAGTATACTCTACACTGGTTGGTTGGTGACAGCTCACATGGGGAGTGTTGTATGGCGCAACCACCTGTCAATCACGACGTGCGTTGCCAGGTTACCACTAACACAACGTCCTCCAAAGAAGCCAAGCTGTTGGCTGTCATGATGGACACATTTAAATGTCTTTATTTTATGACTAAGTAGCAAGCTTCTTTCTTATTCGTAAAAAAATGTTTGGGAGCTGTTGTCATTGTTATTAAGAGTTTGTAACTTTAACATTGTAGTCTGTCGCTAGCTAGAGAAATAACGTAGGTCAATTTATTTTGCAAACTATTTTTAAGCTAGCTAGCTGGTTTTGTTTCAAATCAAATTTTATTGGTCACATATAGGTGATTAGCAGTTGTTGTTGCGGGTGTAGCGAAATGCTTGTTCTTCTAGTTCTGACAGTGCAGCAACATCTAACAAGCAATATCTAACACATTACACAACATATACCCAATACACACAAATCCAAGAAGGAATGAATTAAGACAACATACATATGGACAAGTGATGTCATCATGAGCGGAACAGACTAAGATACAGTAAAATAGTACAGAAAACATTATATACATATGAGATGAGAAATGCAAGATATTTAAACATCAAGTGTCACGCCTGCTCCCGCTCTCCCTCCCTGGCTCTCGAGGCCGCCAAACTGCCCAGCATTACACACGCCTGCTCCCGCTCTCCCTCCCTGTCTCTCGAGGCCGCCAAACTGCCCAGCATTACACACACCTGCTTCCCTCATCACGCGCATCATCGATTCGTTGCGCTCACCTGGACTCAATCACTCGTTGTTATTTCCTCCTGTCTGTCTGTTCCCCAGCTCTGTTAACTGCTTCAGCATGAATTGTCGTATGTCGTTGTGTTACCAGGTTCTGACGCTGTTCCTGTCCTGTTCCATGTCCGTGGTAAATTAAATGTTCACTCTCCGTACTTCTCATCTCCAGCATCAGTTCTTACACTAAGGTACCGTAGAATAGTATAGAATACAGTATATATACATATGAGATGAGTAATGCCAGATATGTAAACATTATTAAAGTGACTAGTGTTCCATTCCTTAAAGTGGCCAGTGATTCCTAGTCTATGCCTATAGGCAGCAGCCTCTAATTTCCTAGTGGTGGCTGTTTAACAGTCTGATGGCCTTGAGATAGAAGATGTTTTTCAGCCTCTCGGTCCCAGCTTTGATGCACCTCTACTGACCTCGCCTTCTGGATGATAACGGGGTGAACAGGCAGTGGTTCGGGTGGTTGATGATCTTGATGATCTTTCTGGCCTTCCTGTGACATCGGGTGCTGTAGGTGTCCTGGAGGGCAGGTAGTTTGCCCTCGGTGATGCGTTGGGCAGTTGCCGTACCAGGAGGTGATACAGCCCAATAGGATGCTTTCAATTGTGCATCTGTAAAAATTTGTGGGGGTTTTAGGTGACAAGCCAAATCTCTTTAGCCTCCTGAGGTTGAAGAGGCTCTGTTGCGCCTTCTTCACCACACTGTCTGTTTCAGTTTGTCACTGATGTGTACGCCAAGGAACTTGAGGCTTTCCCCCTTCTCCACTGCAGTCCAATCGATGTGGATACGGGGGTGCAACATCTGCTGTTTCCTGAAGTCCATGATCATCTCCTTTGTTCTGTTGACGTTGAGTATGAGATTGTTTTCCCTAACTTCCTCCCTGTAGGCTGTCTCGTCATCGTTGGTAATCAAGGCTACTACTGTTGTCTCGTCTACAAACTTGATGATTGAGTTGGAGACGTGATTGGCCATACAGTCATGGCTGAACAGGGAATACAGGGTGGGGCTGAGCACGCACCCTTGTGGGACCCCAGTGTTGAGGATCAGCGGAGAAAGGAGTTGTTTCCTACCTTCACCACCTTTGGGCGACCCGTCAGGAAGTCCAGGCACCAGTTGCAAAGGGCAGGGTTCAGACCCAGGGCCCCAAGCCTAATGATGAGCTTGGAGGGTACTATGGTGTTGAAAGCTGAGCTATAGTCTATTATGGAACCATAGCTAGCTAGCTAGAGACACATTTGGTCCCATTTTTACAGTCTTTGTTTAACTCAGACGGGGATTGAATATCCAACCTTCCAATCTTAGGGCGGACACTCCAACCACAAGGTCACTAAGTCGGCCACCAACAGCCCCTAACCACTTTAAAAAAAAGCGAATGTATAATTTTACCCTTCATGTTGGCCCATTCGACCCATTGCCTTTCTGCGCTTTCCTTTGCCTTTTCTTCAAACATGTTGCTTAGCGAAACTGCCTTAATGCTTTCCTAGTTGTAAGCATTAGTGGTGGCTAGCCATATCATATGAAGAAGTCTCCCGTGTGACTACCCAGTAGTAGTTCCTTGTTGTTCTAGTTTTGATATTATAACACAGTTACTCAACTCCAATTAAGGTAGAAGCCATAATCATACTATAAAAAATAAAATGCTGACCGTGGCTTGAACTAGGTGCGCAGATATTAAAGGTTAAAGGGTAAAATCCAGGTCATGTGACCTGATTAACCAAAACAGCAGGCCCTACAGTGGGGCAGAAAAGTATTTAGTCAGCCACCAATTGTGCAAGTTCTCCCACTTAAAAAGATGAGAGAGGCCTGTAATCTTTTGCCCCACTGTATATGAGTTACAGAGTGGACACTACTGACTTTTATAAGTATTAATTGAGGACCCATGTGAGGAGGGACACAATCTTGTTGACCGTCAGGTTCTCTGCAGCCAGCACTTGCACCTTCATGGACACAGTGTTGTGGTAGAACGTGAAGAACCCCAGGAAGAGTAGCTGCTGCCTTCATGGACACAGTGTTGTGGTAGAACGTGAAGAACCCCAGGAAGAGTAGCTACTGCCTTCATGGACACAGTGTTGTGGTAGAACGTGAAGAATCCCAGGAAGAGTAGCTGCTGCCTTCATGGACACAGTGCTGTTGTAGAACGTGAAGAACCTTTCAAGGTGTCGGGAAGCACTTCTCACTGTGGCATCCAGCCTTGCCCATGGCGTCCACAGCACCTGCACCTTCATGGACAC
The DNA here is from genome assembly GCF_034236695.1 of Oncorhynchus nerka. Lineage (NCBI taxonomy): Eukaryota > Metazoa > Chordata > Actinopteri > Salmoniformes > Salmonidae > Oncorhynchus > Oncorhynchus nerka. Next base: position 92,035,864 of record NC_088402.1, on the reverse strand, counting down.
AGTGTTGTGGTAGAACGTGAAGAACCCCAGGAAGAGTAGCTGCTTCTCACTGTGGCATCCAGCCTTGCCCATGGCGTCCACAGTTGCTTGGCCATGAGGTCATTCCATGAGCAGTCCAGGATCATCGACTTGTGGTGGCCCTCCAGCAGCTCATCCGCAGAGTACGACCCTGCCTCACACAGGAAGCGGCGCAGGTCCTAATCCAGGCACTTGTCATCTCCCGTCTGGATTACTGCAACTCGCTGTTGGCTGGGCTCCCTGCCTGTGCCATTAAACCCCTACAACTCATCCAGAACGCCGCAGCCCGTCTGGTGTTCAACCTTCCCAAGTTCTCTCACGTCACCCCGCTCCTCCGCTCTCTCCACTGGCTTCCAGTTGAAGCTCGCATCCGCTACAAGACCATGGTGCTTGCCTACGGAGCTGTGAGGGGAACGGCACCTCACTACCTCCAGGCTCTGATCAGGCCCTACACCCAAACAAGGGCACTGCGTTCATCCACCTCTGGCCTGCTCGCCTCCCTACCACTGAGGAAGTACAGTTCCCGCTCAGCCCAGTCAAAACTGTTCGCTGCTCTGGCCCCCCAATGGTGGAACAAACTCCCTCACGACGCCAGGACAGCGGAGTCAATCACCACCTTCCGGAGACACCTGAAACCCCACCTCTTTAAGGAATACCTAGGATAGGATAAAGTAATCCTTCTCCCCCCTTAAAAGACCTAGATGCACTATTGTAAAGTGGCTGTTCCACTGGATGTCATAAGGTGAAAGCACCAATTTGTAAGTCGCTCTGGATAAGAGCGTCTGCTAAATGACTTAAATGTAAATGTTAAATGTCTATCATTAACGGAGTGTCTGCCACCATCTCAGGCACTGTACAGGAAGGGAGGATAAATATAAATGCACAAATACATTCTAACTGTACAATGTCACATCAAAATGTGAAACATTAAGTTCCAAATCGAGCAATAACCTACTAAACTTCACGTTAACTTGAATCTTCACTCTTCATTCATCATCTCTTCCCACAAACAAAATCACTGATTGTCTGGTATAGTCACATGCAGAGCACGATGCTCACAACACTGGGGTTGTGGGTTGTGGGATTCCCACAAGGCACAAGTATGGAGATTTTTTTTTTAATTAAAATGTATGCACTCGCTCGTCTGTTAAATTACTAAAATGTAAATCATATATATTTCTCTTTATTAGTGCCAGTATAATTTAGCAGCTTTGAAATGCATTGAATGCATCATCCAAACAGTGGCTGAAGGGCAAATGTGATCTAATGCCGATGTCTCGGCGACATCTTGCCAACGTGAAAATGCTCTCCATACTAAATGACATGGCGAGAAGTAGTTGTGTTGTCTGGGGTGAAGACATCCATAAACGATTAATATATATATATATATATATATATATTGAAGAAGGCCTTTAGGCCAATATGTGAGTTATGTTAAGACAGCTCCATTAAACAGGACTCTGAGTTCTACAGCTCCATTAAACAGGACTCTGAGTTCTACAGGTCCATTAAACAGGACTCTGAGTTCTACAGCTCCATTAAACAGGACTCTGAGTTCTACAGCTCCAGTAAACAGGACTCTAAGTTCTACAGCTACAGTAAACAGGACTCTGAGTTCTACAGCTACAGTAAACAGGACTCTAAGTTCTACAGCTCCATGTCATTTCAATAAAAACCTTGAATCCACCTGTTCCTGAATTAACTGAAATATGTGTATTTTACAATTTATGTTTTAAAAGATGTATTTCTTTGCGCTACAGTAGCTGAGGCTATGGCTGCTTCATGTAAACAAAAATGTATTAACTTGTTATGGTCTTTCACACAGGGTATAGCAATCAAAACGTCCGCCCCGCATGAACCTCTGTAGGATTATGGGAAAGTAAGCGAGCTTCATAAAGTTAGCAAGCATCATAAAGACGCCCCCTGGTGGTTTCAACGAGCATTAACGGCAATGAAGGCATTGACTGACCGTAAAATACAATGACGTCATGCACTGTAACATGCTGTACCATACCACAGAATCCTGATGCTACGTTTTTAAATGAGGAACCACTGTAACATGCTGTACCATACCACAGAATCCTGATGCTACGTTTTTAAATGAGGAACCACTGTAACATGCTGTACCATACCACAGAATCCTGATGCAACGTTTTTAAATGAGGAACCACTGTAACATGCTGTACCATACCACAGAATCCTGATGCAACGTTTTTAAATGAGGAACCACTGTAACATGCTGTACCATACCACAGAATCCTGATGCTACGTTTTTAAATGAGGAACCACTGTAACATGCTGTACCATACCACAGAATCCTGATGCTACGTTTTTAAATGAGGAACCACTGTAACATGCTGTACCATACCACAGAATCCTGATGCTACGTTTTTAAATGAGGAACCACTGTAACATGCTGTACCATACCACAGAATCCTGATGCTACGTTTTTAAATGAGGAACCACTGTAACATGCTGTACCATACCACACAATCCTGATGCTACGTTTTTAAATGAGGAACCACTGTAACATGCTGTACCATACCACAGAATCCTGATGCAACGTTTTTAAATGAGGAACCACTGTAACATGCTGTACCATACCACAGAATCCTGATGCTACGTTTTTAAATGAGGAACCACTGTAACATGCTGTACCATACCACAGAATCCTGATGCTACGTTTTTAAATGAGGATCCACTGTAAAGGTGCAGCTGAACATAACTGAAAAGATATTCTTCAGTTTCTCCACAGCTGAGGATAGCTGACTGTTGTCGTGTCTTTGACTATGCCGGATTGACAGTGATATGACATGCTATTCTATAAAATCCTTTCTCTGTAATTAATATCACCTGATTGAGCTAATCATGTAATTAACTAGAAAGTCGGGGCACCACAAAATAATATTTATAGAGCAGTTATCTTCCAGAATTAACTCTTAAAGACATAGTAATATTTTACATCAATAGCAGTCAATATTAATCGTCACCTTATTTCAGTCTCATCTGAAAGTTGTAAATTCTTCACGAACCCTGGCTAACAAGTTGAATCAGCAATACAAAATTGGGTTTAATTATTTAACTAATCACATAGAATTACATATACACAGAATGAATCATACCTTGATTCATCCCTTGAAGATATGACAGCTGGTTACACAAAGAAATGGAGTGGGGTTTTGAATGAAAGAGCGGGAAGACTGAGGAACAAAGGGAGAAGCTATGTCTCTATCGTGCCAGCTATGCCTCTATCTCTATCTAGGCAGCTACTCTATTGTAAATACAGAATCTCATGCATTCTAAATTACCGCCCATTTGGAAAAGGAAAATGCAATAAATATTTACTCTGAGCTGCGCTTCAGTAGATGCTGGTTGTGTTGGCCAACAGAGATCTTCCTGTCCTCGGAAGAATGTCTCTGGTGGTAAATTGGATACGTTGTAGTAACGTCGTTGTGTGGTAGACGGGCTCCTCTGTCTGTTCTTTCCTAGCCCACGTTTGCAGCTGCTGTGGCTAACGCAACGGCTAGGAGGTATCACTTCTGTAGTGAATAATAAAGTTCATACCATTCGCAACCAAAGCTCACACTGAGGTGGCTTCGTTCTGTAGTTCTTATCTGAACCCTTCTGACATCGGATCGTCATCCTAATGTACCCGGAACAGAAAGTTATTGTCGTCAAGGCTTTAGTAACCAATAAAGTGTTAAACAAATAAAATAAAAATATTTGAGATTCTTCAAATAGCCACCTTTTGCTTTGATGACAGCTTTGTGCACTCTTTGCATTCTCTCAACCAGCTTCATGAGGTAGTCACCTGGAAATGTTTGCATTCTTAAAAGTTCATTTGTGAAATTGCTTTCCTTCTTAACGCATTTGAGCCAATCAGTTGTGTTGTGACAAGGTATGGGAGGTATACAGAAGATAGCCCTATTTGGTAAAAGTCTCTTTGCATTCTCTCAACCAGCTTCATGAGGTAGTCACCTGGAAATGTTTGCATTCTTAAAAGTTCATTTGTGAAATTGCTTTCCTTCTTAATGCATTTGAGCCAATCAGTTGTGTTGTGACAAGGTATGGGAGGTATACAGAAGATAGCCCTATTTGGTAAAAGTCCGTATTATGGCAAGAACAGCTCAAATAAGCAAGGAGAAATGACAGTCCTCCATTACTTTAAGATATAATTGTGCTATTTTGTTCATTTTTTGCATTTTGTGTAACTCATTTTTTAACTTATTGTGTACATGATGTTGCTGCAACCGTCTCTTATGAACCAAAATAACTTCTGGACATCAGAACAGCGATTACTCAACGCGGACTAGAATAAACTTTTTCCTTTAACGAGTCCAACAAGAAGGATATCCTGCTTTCACTGGAACAGGCCCAGATCCACGGCTTTTGTCTGAAGAAAAGACGCAGGAAAGGGGCCCCAGATTGGGCTGCCTTCTGAGAATCCGTAGGCAAGCAAGTAAACTCCCACTACCATCCAATCTACTTGCTAATGTGCAATCATTGGAAGAAAAAAAATTGGGACCTATAATTGAGATCCCCTACCAACGAGACATTAATTCTGTAACATCTTATGTTTCACCAAAACGTGGCTGAACGAAGATATGGACAATAAAGAGCTAGAGGTATTTTCCATGCCCCAGCAGAACAGAGACGCTACCTCTGGTGAGACGAGGGGTTGGGGTGTGTGTCTATTTGTCAATAACAGCTGGTGCGCGATGTCTAAGATTAAAGAAGTCTTGAGGTATTGCTCGCCTGAGGTAGAGTACTTTATGATAAGCTGTAGACCAAACTACCAAGAGACCTCTCATCTGTATTATTCGTAGCTGTCTGTTACCACAGAACGGAACTGGTACTAAGACCGCTCTCAACCAACACTATAAGGCCATAAGCAAAGAAGAAAATGCTCGCCCAGAAGCGGCACTCCTAGTGGCCGGGGACTTTACTGCCGGCAAACTTAAATCAGTTTTACCAAATTTTTTCCTGCATGTCACGTGCAACCAGAGAAAAACAATCCTAAACACACAGAGATGCAAACAAAGCTCTCCCCCGCCCTCCATTTGGCAAATCTGACCATAAAAAAAAAGTTCTGACCATAATTATATCCTCCTGATTCCTGCTTACAAGCAAAAATGAAAGCAGGAAGTTCCAGTGACTCGCTCAATACGGAAGTGGTCAGATGACGCAGATGCTACACTACAGAACTGTTTAGCAAGCACAGACTGGAATATGTTCTGGGATTCAACCAATGGCATTGAGGAGTACACCACCTCAGTCATCCGCTTCATCAATAAGTGCATCGACTACGTCGTCCCCACAGTGACTGTACGTACATATCCCAACCAGAAGCAATGGATTACAGGCAACATCCACATTGAGCCAAAGGCTAGAGTTTCCGCATTCAAAGAGCAGGAGACTAATCCGGACGTGTATAAGAAATTCCGCTATGCCCTCAAATGAACCATCAAAACAAGCAAAGCGTCAATACAGGATTAAGATCGAATCCTACTACACCGGCTCTGATGCTCGTCGGATGTTGCAGTGCTTGAAAATTATTACGCACTACAAAAGGAAACCCAGACGCGAGCTGCCCAGTGACGTGAGCCTGCCAGACTAGCTAAATGCCTTTTATGCTCACTTCGAGGCAAGCAACACTGAAGCATGCACAAGAGTACCAGCTGTTTTGGATGACTGTGTGATAACGCTCTCATTAGCCGATGTGAACAAAACCTTTAAACAGGTCAACATTCACAAAGCAGCTGGGCCAGACGGATTACCATGACCAAGTGTTTTCACTGACATTTCAACCTCTCCCTGAACGAGTCTGTAATTCCTACATATTTCAGGCAGACTACCATAGTCCCTGTGCCCAAGGAAGCGAAGATAACCTGCCTAAATGATTACCGCCCACGGCACTCACGACATTAACCATGAAGTGCTTTGAAAGGCTGGTCATGGCTCAAATCAACAGCATCCTCCCAGACACCTCAGACCCACTCCAATTTGCATACTGCCCCAACAGATCCACAGATGACGCAATCTCAATCGCCCTCCACACTGCCCTTTCTCACCTGGACAAAAGGAACACCCATGTGAGACTACAGCTCAGAGTTCAACACCATAGTTCCCATGAAGCTCATCACTAAGCTAAGAAGTCTGGGACTAAACACTTCCCTCTGCAACTGGATCCTGGACTTCCTGACAGGCCCCCCCCAGGTGGTAAGGGTAGGCAACAACACGTCTGCCATGCTGATCCTCAACACTGGGGCCCCTCAGGGGTGTGTACTTAGTCCCCTCCTGTATTCCCTGTTCACCCACAACTGCGTGGCCAAACACGACTCCAACACCATCATGTGTGGTAGGCCTATAGGGAGGAGGTCAGAGAACTGGCAGTGTGGTGCTAGGGCTCTATAGAGAATCAAGCTAGCTAGCTATAGCTCTATAGAGAATCATGCTAGCTGGCTATGGCTCTATAGATAATCAAGCTAGCTAGCTAACTAGCTTAAAAACAGTTAGAAAAATAACTTTACCTAATCGATTTCGGTAGCTAGAATCAGACTACAACGTTAGAGTTACAAACTCCTCATAACAATGACTTGGACAATAGCTTCCAAAAATGTATTACAAACAAGAAAGAAGCTTGCTACCTAGTCATAAGAAAAACATTTTAACCTCTTGCGACGAGCAATCCCGGATCCAGGATCGTAATCATAGCCTCAAATGCATTAGCATAACGCAGCGGACATAAATACCCCTAGAAACTTTTCCTATTCATGGAAATCGCAAATGAAATAAAATAAATATATTCAAACACAAGCTTAGCCTTTTGTTAACAACACTGTCATCTCAGATTTTCAAAATATGCGTTACAGCCAACGCTAGACAAGCATTTGTGTAAGTTTATCATGGCATAATGCTATGCTAGGTTCTGCTGGCAGCAGGCAACATTTTCATGAAAATAAGAAAAGCAACCAAATTAAATAATTTACCTTTGAAGAACTTCAGATGCTTTCACTCAGGAGACTCCCAGTTAGATAGCAAATGTTTCTTATAGCTCCCGTTTCTTCATCATGCTTGGCTGAGAAATCGACCGGAAAATGCTGCAACTATAACGCCAAACTTTTTTCAAAATTTGCTCCATAATATCGACAGAAACATGGCAAACGTTGTTTAGGATCCATCATCAAGGTGTTTTTAACATATATATTCGATAATATATCCGGCGAGGCAGTTGGTTTCTCATAAGAAGCGATTGGAAAAATGGCTACCTCAGTATTTTACGCAAGATTTTCTGCGGGAGACACCATGTCACCACATGCTAAATATGGTCCCTTACAGCCATTCTTCAATGGAAATGCCTAAAAAGACGCCACAATGCTGTAGACACCCTGGGGAATACGTGGAAAACGTAAGATCATTTGTAGCTCATTCACAGCCATATAAGGAGTCATTGGCATGAGGCGGTTTTAAAAAATGCGGCACTTCCTGGTTGGATTTTTATCTGGGTTTCGCCTGTAACATCAGTTCTGTGGCACTCACAGACAATATCTTTGCAGTTTTGGAAATGTCAGAGTGTTGTCTTTCCAAAGCTGTCAATTATATGCATAGTCAAACATCTTTTCGTGACAAAATATCTTGTTTAAAACGGGAACGTTTTTCATCCAAATCTTTTAATAGCGCCCCCTAATGCATAACTGGTTTACCCTCCATGACAGCTAACAGCTGGGCTTCTTTGGTGGACATTGTGCAGGTGGTAACCTGGCAACGCACATCGTGATTGACAGGTGGTTGCGCCTTACAACACTGCCTATGTGAGCTTTCACCAACCAACCAGAGTATACTGGTCTATGAAAACCTCATCTGATTGATGACAAGAAACAAGTCCCACCTCCAAGATCTCTGTCTCTTGAAATCACCGTTTGCACATCTACAAATCGGTAGGGCGCTAGGCACTCCCAAAAGTCTGAGCGAGCAAAAATTGACGTGTACAGATGCAATTATTGCTCACAAATATTAAGTTACACATTTGAGAATGTGTTTACACTACATATTATTCATTCATGTTCACAACTCATCAGTTACTCACTTGCAAATTGAGTTTTCAACTAAAAATGATTTCTACATGATGAAATCATTATGTCAATGAATTAGTTCTCTAAGAATGAGCTGCTCTATTTTACAAGATTGGCGGTATGTGGTCTGCTGCTGACAGATTTGTGAATTCTTCATCTCATTTGCTCGTTTTGGCAGAGATTCAGCCTGATCCGAAGTGACAGTTTGTGTAATTAGTTTCTAAAATTGTCACACTCTTCAGCCCAATAACACTCCCACTGTTAAATGTACTGTTAAACTCTTTACCCTGAGTACTCACAATGGAAACATTGCTAATGTTTCTATACATTATAAAGGGCTTGGGAGCAAACACTCAAATTATATAACCTTTTAAACCTCACACTTTCAGTCAGGCAAGAAACACACAAAGTCAATTAGTCTTTCTTGTTTAGCATGTATGGACATGCTTTACTGCCACGCTCGGGTCATAAACTTACAAACATGGCCTTGACATACAATATCCCTTGGGCAAGAGGACGTGAGAAGGTATGCAACTTTAAAGCTAACATTCACATGCTATAACCTCTTTAAAGCTAACATTCACATGCTCTAACAACTTTTTTCACACTTTTCAGCCACGCAGAAAACATTGGCAATGTGTCTTTCTTCAAACATCAATGTGTTCTGTTATTCATGAGGCCACCTGCTTGGATGCTTTATCTCCAGCGGCTATGTTATATGCAACAGGTGAGTGGGAGCTATTAGACTGCGCTACGGGGGACCAGTCACTGCTTCGGTCTAAATTACGTGTTGGCCCAGTTGTGCAAAAATTCATAGGTGTGGGGAGATGTGACTTTCATCCCAAGTTGTTTGTATTAAAATTCAGCTTAACACTTCGCTGCTGCTAAAAGTCTTTAACTCTTTCAGTCCGACTGCTGCTGAATGTCTTCAACTTGTTCAGTGAGACTGCTGCTAAATGTCTTCAACTTGTTCATTCAGAATTGTTCATTCAGACTTCTGCTAAATGTCTTCAACTTGTTCATTCAGACTGCTGCTGAATGTCTTCAACTTGTTCAGTAGGACTGCTGCTGAATGTCTTCAACTTGTTCATTCAGACTGCTGCTGAATGTCTTCAACTTGTTCATTCAGACTTCTGCTAAATGTCTTCAACTTGTTCATTCAGACTGCTGCTGAATGTCTTCAACTTGTTCATTCAGACTTCTGCTAAATGTCTTCAACTTGTTCATTCAGACTGCTGCTAAATGTCTTCAACTTGTTCAGTAGGACTGCTGCTGAATGTCTTCAACTTGTTCATTCAGACTGCTGCTGAATGTCTTCAACTTGTTCATTCAGACTGCTGCTGAATGTCTTCAACTTGTTCATTCAGACTGCTGCTGAATGTCTTCAACTCTTTCATTCAGACTGCTGCTGAATGTCTTCAACTTGTTCATTCAGACTGCTGCTGAATGTCTTCAACTTGTTCATTCAGACTGCTGCTGAATGTCTTCAACTTGTTCATTCAGACTGCTGCTGAATGTCTTCAACTTGTTCATTCAGACTGCTGCTGAATGTCTTCAACTTGTTCATTCAGACTGCTGCTAAATGTCTTCAACTCTTTCATTCAGACTGCTGCTAAATGTCCTCAACTCTTTCATTCAGACTGCTGCTAAATGTCTTCAACTCTTTCATTCAGACTTCTGCTAAATGTGTCAATGTGCCGTCCTTCAGACATCAATGTGATTTGTTATTCATGTGGACACCTGCCATCTGTTCCATATCCTTTGTTCCCTTGACGTAACAGGTGTGTCTGTGTGTGTGTCAGACCTGGGACAACTATAGTTTTAACTATGCTTTGTAGAACGTTCTGTTGGGTGCGGGGGGGGGGGCAAAATAATACTATGGAGTTGACTGTTTGAATAAGGATCCCAAAAATGACTTTAATGACTTATTTTTAAAACGATCTGAATACAGATCTCAGAAAGTGACAAATGCGCAAACAGTCACAATAATTATGTACAAACAAATAAACATACCTCGTGAAATTAAACACGGAATAAACACATACCAGTATAGCGAGTCAAAATAGACACGTAACAAAAAACAATCTCACAAGTCCCTGAAAATCTCATCCACAAAGGATTGGAAGACTGATGGAGCATTCATCAACCCGTACGGCATGACGAGGTACTCATAATGAGTTGGTACTAAACGCCATCTTCCACTTGTCTCCCTCCCGAATACGCATCAGGTTGTACGCACTCCTGAGATCAGTTTAGTGAAGAAACGAGCCCCATGCATTAACTCAATCGCCGTGGCGAAAAGAGGTAGCTGGTAACTGAACCTCACGGTCATTTCATTGAGACCTCGATAGTCAACAGACCTCCATCCTTCTTCTTCACAAAAAAATTTACTCGAGGAGGCGGGTGAAGTGGAGGACCGAATGTACCTCTGATGCAGGGATTCAGAGACATATGTCTCCATAGCCGCAGTCTCCGCTTGCGACCGGGGATACACGTGACTTCTGGGAAGTGGAGCGTCTACCAGGAGATTTATCGCACAATCTCCCCAAGATAGGGTGGTGATTGACTTTCCACCATGGTAGCACCAACGGAAACCCCTACACACCTCCCCGAGCACTCTCGCGACCACCCCGTGAGAGCCCTCTCTTGCCAGGAAATGGTGGGGTTATGACGAGCCAACCAGGATAGGCCTTGTACCACGGGAAACGCAGGAGAGTCAATGAGGAAGAGACTGCTTCTCTCCTCGTGACCCCCCTGCATCTGAATGGCCAGGGAGATGGTGGCTTCCCTGATTAGCCCGGACCCTAATGGTCGACTATCAAAGGCATGTACCGGGAAAGGCACAGCCACGGGAACTAACGATCTATCTATAAAATTCCCAGCCGCGCCTTATGCTGGGAATGCGGGGAAAACTCAGGAAAAGTGACATACAAAAACATATGTACAACAGAGGGCTTTGAGTGAGAATGGTGTTGACTCACCTGGGGTGAAGCCAGAGCGCCCCGCCTGCTGTCTCGATCCCCAGAGGAACCAACCCGGCACCGACAGGCAGTGTGACCTCTGCGTGCATGAGCTGGAACCCCCTCCGGTCTACCTGCGCACCGCCCCTCCCAGCTCCATTGTCTGGACAACGTGGTCCATGGCGGTGCCAAGATGGTGGAGCTCCTCCTCCACCCTTATACCCGGTGTACCTGCTCCTGCTGACTCCATAGGTTTGGGCCGGAATTCTGTAAGGGGTGCGTAGTGGCTTCAGAGAAGTCAAGCGCAGGAGAGCAAAAGTTGTGTTACAATGGCGCAGTTTTACTTCTTGGTGACTGGGGGGCAGTATTGAGTAGCTTGGATAATAAGGTGCCCAGAGTAAACTGCCTGATACTCAGGCCAAAAGCTAGAATATGCATATAATTAGTCGATTTGGATAGAAAACACTCTGAATTTTCTAAAACTGTTTGAATGATGTCTGTGAGTATAACAGAACTCATATGGCAGGCGAAATTAGTCACAACTGGCAACCATCAATGCGCACACTTGGCAACCCTCATTAGTCACAAGAGGCATACTTGGAGTCCCTGATTATTCCCTCTTTTATCTAGCGCTCCCTAGCATCACTCTTCAGACAGTCCTGATACCCTGTTGTTTTGTGTCGCTCTATGTTGGTTATTATTATTATTAAACTTCCTACTTCCTGACTCCCAACGTTATCATTACACCCTTAGTATTGAACAGGAAGTCATTAAACTTCCTGCTTCCTGACTCCCAACGTTATCGTTACACCCTTAGTATGGAACAGGAAGTCATTAAACTTCCTGCTTCCTGACTCCAAACGTTATCGTTACACCCTTAGTGTTGAACAGGAAGTCATTAAACTTCCTGCTTCCTGACTCCCAACGTTATCGTTACACCCTTAGTATTGAAGAGGAAGTCATTAAACTTCCTGCTTCCTGACTCCCAACGTTATCGTTACACCCTTAGTATTGAACAGGAAGTCATTAAACTTCCTGCTTCCTGACTCCCAACGTTATCGTTACACCCTTAGTATTGAACAGGAAGTCATTAAACTTCCTGCTTCCTGACTCCAAACGTTATCGTTACACCCTTAGTGTTGAACAGGAAGTCATTAAACTTCCTGCTTCCTGACTCCCAACGTTATCGTTACACCCTTAGTATTGAAGAGGAAGTCATTAAACTTCCTGCTTCCTGACTCCCAACGTTATCGTTACACCCTTAGTATTGAACAGGAAGTCATTAAACTTCCTGCTTCCTGACTCCCAACGTTATCGTTACACCATTAGTATTGAACAGGAAGTCATTAAACTTCCTGCTTCCTGACACCCAACGTTATCGTTACACCCTTAGTGTTGAACAGGAAGTCATTAAACTTCCTGCTGCCTGACTCCCAACAGGAAGTCAAAATGTATACTGTAACCACTGTGTAGCCTATGCTTTGGACAATGCTACTATTGTAATAATCAAAGTTAATACGCATGTATAAGAACTTTTGTAACGCTACTGTCACTCATTAAGAAATGACAACGTGTCAGTCATTTTGAAGCTGTAAAAGTGGTCTACTCTACTGTTCAGGCGATTTCATGTATTTCATTCTAGGCCATCCTCTTATTGGGATGCCAGATCACTTTTATGTGAGGTCTATCATTACAACGTCTATGCTTGTATAATTTTCAAGTCATATGTATTATAGTCACATGTATTTAGGTCATCTAATGGTTACGGTTGGTACCAGACTGACATCATTATGCCACGGAGGAATAAGCAACACAAATCGTTCTTCAGGACATGCCATATAGCCTGGCACACTTCTGTGATGATCTCTACCCGGCACCCCTCATAGCCTGGTTCCTCTCTAGGTTTATAATCTCTACCCGGCACAGCCAGAAGGGGACTGGCCACCCCTCATAGCCTGGTTCCTCTCTAGGTTTATAATCTCTACCCGGCACAGCCAGAAGGGGACTGGCCACCCCTCATTGCCTGGTTCCTCTCTAGGTTTATAATCTCTACCCGGCACAGCCAGAAGGGCCACCCCTCATAGCCTGGTTCCTCTCTAGGTTTATAATCTCTACCCGGCACAGCCAGAAGGGGACTGGCCACCCCTCATAGCCTGGTTCCTCTCTAGGTTTATAATCTCTACCCGGCACAGCCAGAAGGGGACTGGCCACCCCTCATAGCCTGGTTCCTCTCTAGGTTTATAATCTCTACCCGGCACAGCCAGAAGGGGACTGGCCACACCTCATTGCCTGGTTCCTCTCTAGGTTTATAATCTCTACCCGGCACAGCCAGAAGAGCCACCCCTCATAGCCTGGTTCCTCTCTAGGTTTCTTCCTAGGTTTTGGCCTTTCTAGGGAGTTTTTCCTAGCCACCGTGCTTCTACACCTGCATTGCTTGCTGTTTTATGGGTTTTAGGCTGGGTTTCTGTGCAGCACTTTGAGATAACAGCTGATGTAAGCTTTTGATTTGATGACGGCACCAACTGTCAGGATTTCTAGCTTATAAAATACACTACCGGGTCAAAGTTTTAGAACACCTACTCATTCATAGGGTTTTTCTTCTTTTTTTAAAAACTATTTTCTACATTGTGTGAAGACATCCAAACTATGAAATAACACATATGGAATCATGTCGTAACCACAAAAAGAAGTGTTAAACAAATCAAAATATATTTTATATTTGAGATTCTTCAAAGCAGCCCGCCTCTGCCTTTTTATTCATTTTTAAACACATTCTCATTTATTTTTATAAGCTGGGGAATAGTTACAGGGGCGAGGAGATGAATGAGCCAATTGTTACCTGGGGAGGAGTAGGTGACCGTGATGGTATCAGGGCCAGATTGGGGAATTTAGCCAGGACACCGGGGTTAACACCCCTACTCTTACAGTAAGTGCCATGGGATCTTTAATGACCTCAGAGTGAGTCAGGACACACATTTAACGTTCCATCCTGTGTAGGGTGCCGTCTTTCGGATGGGACGTTAAATGGGTGTCCTGACTCTCTGTGACGGCAATGTCCCCAATCACTGCCCTGGGGAATTTGGATATTTTTTAGACCAGAGGAAAGAGTTGTCCCTCCATCACCACTTCCAGCAGCATCTGATATCCCATCTTGGGACCAACCCTGCTTGGCTGCATAAGTCAACAGTGGGATGCAGAGTGGGATGCTACTTTCTTTGATGACAGCTTTGCACACTCTTGGCATCCTTTCAACTGGCTACACCTGGAATGCAATGTTGTTGCTGCCCTGACACAAGTGCATCTCCCGACTGAAGAACGGATGCAGAAGGGTCGGAGGGTCCTAGATGCAACCATTCCTCTCTGTGTCTCTCTGTGTCTCTCTGTGTCAATCTGCTGCACTTATCAATCACTCCTCTCTGTCTCTCTCTGCTGCGCTTATCAACCACTCCTCTCTGTGTCTCTCTGTGTCTCTCTGCTGCGCTTATCAACCACTCCTCTCTGTGTCTCTCTGTGTCTCTCTGCTGCGCTTATCAACCACTCCTCTCTGTGTCTCTCTGTGTCTCTCTGTGTCTCTCTGCTGCGCTTATCAATCATTCCTCTCTGTGTCTCTCTGCTGTGCATATCAACCACTCCTCTCTGTGTCTCTCTGTGTCTCTCTGCTGCGCTTATCAACCATTCCTCTCTGTGTCTCTCTGCTGCGCTTATCAACCACTCCTCTCTGTGTTTCTCTGTGTCTCTCTGCTGTGCTTATCAACCATTCCCCTCTGTCTCTCTCTGCTGCGCGTATCAACCATTCCTCTCTGTCTCTCTGTGTCTCTCCGTCTCTTTCTGCTGTGCATATCAACCACTCCTCTCTGTGTCTCTCTGTGTCTCTCTGCTACGCTTATCAACCACTCCTCTCTGTGTCTCTCTGTGTCTCTCTGCTGCGCTTATCAACCACTCCTCTCTATGTCTCTCTGTGTCTCTCTGTGTCTCTCTGCTGTGCTTATCAACCATTCCTCTCTGTGTCTCTCTGTCTCTCTCTGTGTCTCTCTGCTGCGCTTATCAACCATTCCTCTCTGTGTCTCTCTGCTGCGCTTATCAACCATTCCTCTCTGTGTCTCTCCGTGTCTCTCTGCTGCGCTTATCAACCATTCCTCTCTGTGTCTCTCCGTGTCTCTCTGCTGCGCTTATCAACCATTCCTCTCTGTCTCTCCGTGTCTCTCTGCTGCGCTTATCAACCATTCCTCTCTGTCTCTCCGTGTCTCTCTGCTGCGCTTATCAACCATTCCCTTCTGTCTCTTTCTGCTGTGCATATCAACCACTCCTCTCTGTGTCTCTCAGTGTCTCTCTGCTGCGTGTATCAGCCAACCAGACCCAGTATTGATGATGATGTACATCAAGTGCTACTCAAATGTTATGCTGTTGTGGCAGTATTGTTGACATTTTAAACGAGGTAGTTAGCGACATACACTTTAATGTTATTTTTATTGAACCTTTATTTAACTAGGCAAGTCAGTTAAGAACTAATTCTTATTTTACAATGACGGCCTACTTGTAAACCCCCCTGCGAACATGATGACATCAGAACAACAACCAGAACGGTGTATTGAGACGATGTGCACGTGACATCCCAACTGCCACTATATTCAACATTCCTGCATTCTAGAACCCGTACGCGAACATGACATCATGATGACATCAGAACAACAACAACCAACAACGGTGTATTGAGACGATGTGCACGTGACATCCCAACTGCATTCAACATTCCTGCATTCTAGAACCCGTACGCGAACATGACATCATGATGACATCAGAACAACAACCAGAACGGTGTATTGAGACGATGTGCACGTGACATCCCAACTGCCACTATATTCAACATTCCTGCATTCTAGAACCCGTACGCGAACATTACATCATGATGACATCAGAACAACAACAACCAGAACGGTGTATTGAGACGATGTGCACGTGACATCCCAACTGCCACTATATTCAACATTCCTACATTCTAGAACCCGTACGCGAACATTACATCATGATGACATCAGAACAACAACAACCAGAACGGTGTATTGAGACGATGTGCACGTGACATCCCAACTGCCACTATATTCAACATTCCTGCATTCTAGAACCCGTACGCGAACATGACATCATGATGACATCAGAACAACAACAACCAGAACGGTGTATTGAGACGATGTGCACGTGACATCCAACTGCCACTATATTCAACATTCCTGCATTCTAGAACCCGTACGCGAACATGACATCATGATGACATCAGAACAACAACAACCAGAACGGTGTATTGAGACGATGTGCACGTGACATCCCAACTGCCACTATATTCAACATTCCTGCATTCTAGAACCCGTACGCGAACATGACATCATGATGACATCAGAACAACAACCAGAACGGTGTATTGAGACGATGTGCACGTGACATCCCAACTGCCACTATATTCAACATTCCTGCATTCTAGAACCCGCACGCGAACATTCTGTGACCTGACGTGACCTGTTCTGTAACGCAAACTGGACCTGCGAAACACCGTCAGGCAAGACACACACTGTTAATAGATCATGTGAAATAGATCATAGATCATGTCAGCTGCAGCGCTGACTCTATACTGTCTGCAGTGCACTGAATCAGTCCTGAGCTCAGCCAGCTGCAGCTGACTCTATACTGTCTGCAGTGCACTGAATCAGTCCTGAGCTCAGCCAGCTGCAGCTGACTCTATACTGTCTGCAGTGCACTGAATCAGTCCTGAGCTCAGCCAGCTGCAGCTGACTCTATACTGTCTGCAGTGCACTGAATCAGTCCTGAGCTCAGCCAGCTGCAGCTGACTCTATACTGTCTGCAATGCACTGAATCAGTCCTGAGCTCAGCCAGCTGCAGCTGACTCTATACTGTCTGCAGTGCACTGAATCAGTCCTGAGCTCAGCCAGCTGCAGCTGACTCTATACTGTCTGCAGTGCACTGAATCAGTCCTGAGCTCAGCCAGCTGCAGCTGACTCTATACTGTCTGCAGTGCACTGAATCAGTCCTGAGCTCAGCCAGCTGCAGCTGACTCTATACTGTCTGCAGTGCACTGAATCAGTCCTGAGCTCAGCCAGCTGCAGCTGACTCTATACTGTCTGCAGTGCACTGAATCAGTCCTGAGCTCAGCCAGCTGCAGCTGACTCTATACTGTCTGCAGTGCACTGAATCAGTCCTGAGCTCAGCCAGCTGCAGCTGACTCTATACTGTCTGCAGTGCACTGAATCAGTCCTGAGCTCAGCCAGCTGCAGCTGACTCTATACTGTCTGCAGTGCACTGAATCAGTCCTGAGCTCAGCCAGCTGCAGCTGACTCCATACTGTCTGCAGTGCACTGAATCAGTCCTGAGCTCAGCCAGCTGCAGCTGACTCTATACTGTCTGCAGTGCACTGAATCAGTCCTGAGCTCAGCCAGCTGCAGCTGACTCTATACTGTCTGCAGTGCACTGAATCAGTCCTGAGCTCAGCCAGCTGCAGCTGACTCCATACTGTCTGCAGTGCACTGACTTAAAAAATAAAATTAAAAAATAAAAACTTATAGATGTAGGATCTTATTTTATAGATCTTATAGTTTCTAATTTCCACTATGAAATTTCAGACATGATTTTCTCTTATGATGAAAAATGTATCAACCCCTACAACATTTTTTATTAATTATAATCCACATAAAAATTCACATTTCCTGTTGTAAAAAACTGGCTCAAATCTGTAGATGTAAAATTGTGCGACTAAGATGTCCTCAGCAAACACATAAAAATAAAAGACAGATTTCTTGATTATTTTACAATTATATACGTTCTGACAAATTTAAGGAAGTGGTAGTCGCTATGTTGTCTCAAGATGTACAAACAACAGTAACTGCCAGGGTGCGATATCCAAACATACAGTGGGAGTTGGAAGTTTACATACACTTAGGTTGGAGTCATTAAAACTTGTTTTTCAACCACTCCACACATTTCTTGTTGACAAACTATAGTTTGGGCAAGTCGGTTAGGACTTCTACTTTGCGCATGACACAAGTCATTTTTCCAACAATTGTTTACAGACAGATTTTTTCACTTATAATTCACTGTATCACAATTCCAGTGGGTCAGAAGTTTACATTCACTAAGTTGACTGTGCCTTTAAACGGCTTGGAAAATTCCATAAAATGATGTCATGGCTTTAGAAGCTTCAGATAGGCTAATTGACATAATTTGAGTCAATTGGAGGCGTACCTGTGGATATATTTCAAGGCCTACCTTCAAACTCAGTGCCTCTTTGCTTGACAACATGCTAAAAGCAAAATAAATCAGCCAAGACATCAGAAGAAAATTGCAGACCTCCACAAGTCGGGTTCATTCTTGGGAGCAATTTCCAAATACCTGAAGGTACCACGCTCATCTCTACAAACAATAGTACACAAGTATAAACACCATGGGACCACGCAGCCGTCATACCGCTCAGGAAGGAGATACGTTCTGTCTCATAGAGATGAACTTACTTTGGTGCGAATCAATCCCAGAACAGCAGCAAAAGATCTTATGAAGATTCAGGAGGAAACAGGTACAAAAGTATCTATATCTACAGTAAAACGAGTCCTGTATCGATATAACCTGAAAGGCCGCTCAGCAAGGAGGAAGTCACTGCTCCAAAACCGCCATAAAAAGCCAGACTACGGTTTGCAACTGCACATGGGGACAAAGATTGTACTTTTTGGAGAAATGTCCTCTGGTCTGATGAAACAAAAATAGAACTGTTTGGCCATAATGACCATTGTTATGTTTAGAGGAAAAAGGGGGAGCCGAAGAACACCATCCCAACTGTGAAGCACGGGGGTGGCAGCATCATGTTGTGGGGGTGCTTTGCATCACGAGGAAGGAAAATTAGGTGGATATATTGAAGCAACATCTCGAGACATCGGTCAGGAACTTAAAGCTTGGTCGCAAATCGTCTTCCAAATGGACAATGACCCCAAGCATACTTCCAAAGTTGTGGCAAAATGGCTTAAGGACAACAAAGTCAAGGTATTGGTGTGGCCATCACAAAGCCCTGACCTTAATCTGATAGAAAATTTGAGAGCAGAACTGAAAAAGCGTGTGCGAGCAAGGAAGCCTACAAACCTGACTCAGTTACACCAGCTCTGTCAGGAGGAATAGGCCAAAATTCACCCAACTTATTGTGGGAAGCTTGTGGAAGGCTACCCGTAATGTTTGACCCAAGTTAAACAATTTAAAGGAAATGCTACCAAATACTAATGGAGCATATGTAACCTTCTGACCCACTGGGAATGTGATGAAAGAAATAAAAGCTGAAATAAATCATTCTCTCTACTATTATTCTGACATTTCACATTCTTACAATAAAGTAGAGATCCTAGTTGACCTAAGACAGGGAATGTTTATTCGGATTCAATGTCAGGAATTGTGAAAAACGGAGGTTAAATGTATTTGGCTAAGGTGCATGTAAACCTCCGACTTCATCTGTAACACACCGACAAGGCAACACATGTGGAATCTGTGTGTTTAGCCCCGATTTTAAGTTTGCAGAAGTTCCATAATTTTTAACAAGAGCATCTACTAAATGACTAAAATGTCAATGTAACTGCGCAGTTTATCAGCATGACAGCAAGACATTGCCACGTTCCCTGGCCCCATCAACTGTAGTGAAACTTAACCAATCAGTGCAGTCACCTTTCATCACCTTGTCAAACTGTGCCATTTTTTTGTCTGTGATGCTGATGATGATGATAATGGTGAGGGAAGAAAGTTACTTTCTGGTAAAAGAGGCGTTGATTATGAGTTTGCTCCTCTCTGATTTGGGGCACAGTAATCAAAACAATCACAAGGGTTACATGAATAAAAAACAGGTGGAATGTCTTAGATCTACCGATCAGTGGGTGGTGGAAGTCACATTGCATCCCTAATGGCGCCCTATGCTCTATGGAGTGCACTTCTTTTGGGTCAAAAGTAGTCCACTGTAGGGAATAGGGTGCCATTTTGGGACGTATCCTAACCTACTATTTTCGAACCGTTCACATCTCTCAGATGAAAGCAGGTATGTAAATTAAATCCATTAAAACTCTTAAACAGGTCACACTTCAAGGCCACAACTATCTTCTAACTATACTACACCTCAGATCCTCTTTTCCTCTTGAAGACCTTCTCTGACAGCCAGTCATATTGATAAAAATACCAACTTAACTCGAACCACATGCAAGCGCACGCACACACACACACAGCAGAGCCTGCCTGCCTGCCACCAACCTGTTGCCTTGGTGACAGTACCATTCCCTGCCTTACATCTCCCCCACTTTCTCTCCCTCGCTCCTTCTCTCCTCCCCCTCGCCATCCTCTCCTTCTCTCCTCCCCCTCGCCATCCTCTCCTCCTCCTCCCTCCCCTCCCCTCCCTCTCTCCTCCCCCTCCCCTCCCTCTCTCCTCCCCCTCCCCTCCCACATCCTCTCCCTCTCCACATCTTCTCCCTCTCTCCTCCCCCTCCCCTCCCTCTCCACATCCTCTCCCTCTCTCCTCCCCCTTCCACATCCTCTCCCTCTCTCCACCCCTCCCCTCCCACATCCTCTCCCTCTCCACATCCTCTCCCTCTCTCCTCCCCCTTCCACATCCTCTAACTCTCCTTCTCTTCTCAGAATGTTACTTGGTGATATGGTGCTGCTAGTCATAGACAACATTTAGAGACAGAATACAGACATAGGAGTTTGCACACATATACAAATAAGTCAATTGAACATAGAGCTAATTAGAGAATGGGCAGAGGATATACATCAATCTAATTATATCTAAATGCAGAGAGATTAACAAAAGTGCAGTTCATGTACATGGATTATTTCTCAAGGCATTGTGAGATCTGATCATGTCTGGAAAACAAGTACATCCTCACATTCTTCCCATGAGGTCCATGACGTTCAAAGATCCTCTATATATGTATAGTATGTACATGTACAGTGCCTTCAGAAAGTATTCAAAACCCCTTTGACTTTTTTGGTTACGTTACAGCCTGAATTTTAAAAACGAATTAATTGCGATTTTGTGTCACTGATTTACACACACGATAACCCCATACTGTCAACGTGGAATGTTGTTTGTAGAACACTTTAGAAGTTAAGTAATCTGAAGCTGAAATCTTATTGAAGTCAATAAGTATTCAAGAACGAAGCCTGTAATGAAAAAATAATAATATGCCAAAACATCCTGTTTGCAACAAGGCACTTTAGTAATACTGCAAAAACATTGTTCGTTCTTCATATATTTAAGCATTGTGGTGGCTGCATCATGTTATGGGTATTGTGGCAGTTTCGGAGCCATGATCTTGGTAAGGCAGGGTTTACACACATACAAAAACACACCACCAGCCCACCTGAAGGGTTAACAGGAACAGGTAGTGTTCTAGAACTCAGGTACAGGCAGTGTTCCAGAACTCAGGAACGGGCAGTGTTCCAGAACTCAGGAACGGGCAGTGTTCCAGAACTCAGGAACGGGCAGTGTTCCAGAACTCAGGAACAGGCAGTGTTCCACAACTCAGGTACAGGCAGTGTTCCAGAACTCAGGAACAGGCAGTGTTCTAGAACTCAGGTACAGGCAGTGTTCCACAACTCAGGTACAGGCAGTGTTCCACAACTCAGGAACAGGCAGTGTTCCACAACTCAGGTACAGGCAGTGTTCCAGAACTCAGGAACAGGTAGTGTTCTAGAACTCAGGTACAGGCAGTGTTCCAGAACTCAGGAACGGGCAGTGTTCCAGAACTCAGGAACGGGCAGTGTTCCACAACTCAGGTACAGGCAGTGTTCCAGAACTCAGGAACAGGCAGTGTTTAATTTTCAGTAAATTAAGAAACATTTATCAAATCACTTCACTTCAAAAGAGATACAATGCAGAAGTTCAAAGCTTCTGTACATTGAATATAGCATGGGGAGGAGGGGATTTGTATATATGGACATATACAGACATGCCAATCAATAGAGTTAGCAAACACACAGACATCCAAAGCTGTGGACTAACAGAGATAGGCTAAGACTCAGAGTCAATGAAGTATTGAACACAAACACTTTAGTCATCCAGCCGTCCAGCATGTGGCACGTTTGAGGTCATCATGCAACACCACAAAGCAAGGGGCACCACCAAGCAAGTGGCACCATGAAGACCAAGGAGCTCTCCAAACAGGTCAGGGACAAAGTTGTTGATAAGTACAGATCAGGGTTGGGTTATAAAAAAATATTAGAAACTTTGAACATCCCACGGAGCACCATTAAACCCATTATTAAAAAATGGAAAGAATATGGCACCAAAACAAACCTGCCAAGAGATGGCCGCCCACCAAAACTCACGGACCAGGCAAGGAGGACATTAGTCAGAGAGGCAACAAAGAGACCAAAGATAACCCTGAAGGGGCTGCAAAGCTCCACAGCGGTGATTGGAGTATCTGTCCATAGGACCACTTTAAGCCGTACACTCCACAGAGCTGGGATTTATGGAAGAGTGGCCAGAAAAAATACATTGCTGAAAGAAAGAAATAAGCAAACGCGTTTGGTGTTCGCCAAAAGGCATGTGGGAGATATGGAAGAAGGTACTCTGGTCAGATGAGACTAAAATGTAGCTTTTTGGCCATCAAGGAAAACAGTATGTCTGGCGCAAACCCTAAACCTCTCATCATCCCTTGCTTATTGGTGTTGCAGACTCTGGGGCTTTTCAGAACAGGTGTATATATACTCAGATCATGTGACACTTAGATTGCACACAGGTGGACTTTCTTTAACTAATTGTGTGACTTCTGAATGTAATTGGTTGCACCAGATCTTATTTAGGGTCTTCATAGCAAAGGGGGTGAATATATATGCACACACCACTTTTCCTTTTTTTATTTTAGAGATTTTTATTATTATTTTATTATATTATAGTTATTTTTTTATTTTCACTTCACCAATTCGGACTATTTCGTGTACGTCCATTACATGTAATTCAAAATAAAATATATATTTTAATTACAGGTTGTAACGCAACAAAATAGGAAAATACACCAAGGGGGATGAATACCTTTGCAAAGTACTGTATCTTACCTCTGAAGATACTACAGATTTTATTGAGTGTATGAACAATACTCCATCACCTATTCTGTCTTCCTCCTGTGATGATTTAGCTGAGAACTTTAATAGCACATGAAAGGCAACCATTGATGCCAGATCTCCAGTAAGGTTGAAAAAGGCCACATCCAAATGGAGAGCCTCTTGGATGAGGTGCGGAAATTAATCAATTAAACACTGGACCTGGTTATTACCAAGAGGCTTTCTGTTGACATATCCTCTAATGTTGATGTTGCTTTATCTGATCATCAGTGTGTATCTTTTTATTCATTGTTGCCAAAGGGTAATACTGAAAGCATTATTAATAAACGTTATGAACGTTATGAACGTTATGAACCTTATGAACACTATGAACGTTATGAAGGTTATGAACGTTATGAACGTTATGAACGCTATGAACGTTATGAACGTTATGAACGTTATGAACGTTATGAACGCTATGAACGCTATGAACGTTATGAACGCTATGAACGTTATGAACGTTATGAACGTTATGGACGTTATGAACGTTATGAAGGTTATGAACGCTATGAATGTTATGAACGTTATGAACGTTATGAACGCTATGAATGTTATGAACGTTATGAACGTTATGAATGTTATGAACGTTATGAACGTTATGAAGGTTATGAAGGTTATGAACGCTATGAACGTTATGAACGTTATGAACCTTATGAACGTTATGAAGGTTATGAACGCTATGAACGTTATGAACGCTATGAACGTTATGAACGTTATGAACGCTATGAACGTTATGAACGTTATGGACGTTATGAACGTTATGAAGGTTATGAACGCTATGAACGCTATGAACGTTATGAACGCTATGAACGTTATGAACGTTATGAACGCTATGAACGTTATGAACGTTATGAACACTATGAACGTTATGAACGCTATGAACAATACACCGTCACCTATTCTGCCTTTCTCTCGTGATGATTGGGTTAATAACTTTAATAGCAAATGAAGGGCAACCATTGATGTCATAGCTCCGGTAAGGTTGAAAAAGTCCACATCCAAATGGAGAGCCCCTTGGGTGAGGTGAGGAAACTAATCAATTAAAGAGAAGTTGAAGAAAGGCAGAGCGGAAGTGAAGAAAGTCAAAGTTGCAGGTCCATTATGATATTCTGACAGAGTTTCTTGGCATATATAACAAGGCCCTTAGAAATGCCAGACAGGCTCGTTTTTCTAACTTGATCACTAATAATAAGAATAATTAAACAGTGCTCTTCTCGACCATTGATGGCCTGATAAATCCTACCCCCACAAATCTATGTGAACTTTCCTCCACATCTAAATGTGATGAGTTTGCGACATATTTCAGAGATAAAATAACCATCATTAGGCTGGGTATCAGTCTAGCAAGACGTGATGGGAAGTTGAATGATTTGTGCCCTAGTTTACCACACAAAGGCACTATGGATTTATATTCCCTGGTTGACGCAGACATGCTCAGGAAAGTGATATCACAACTTAAGCCTTCTACATGCCTTCTCGATCCCATCCCCACAACCTTCTTCAAAGCAGTTTTTAATTGCATATCTGAAGAAGTGCAAGCTATTGTTAATCACTTCCTGTGCACAGGCACTTTCCCCACTGCACTAAAAAATGTTATGGTAAAACCACTTCTGAAGAAAAGTAATCTAGATTTCTCAGCTGTTAGAATTTAGATTTTTTTCAGCCATCTCAAACCTTCCATTCGTAAGCAAAATTCTATATAAATTGGTTTTCACACAGCTAAATAATGTATGTGAAAAGTGCTAGACTGATCCAATGAACCATTGCATATCTGTTCAAAATGTTGAATCAAGACTGCCCAAATGTGCTTAATTGGTTTATTAATAATATATTGTGAAGTTCATAATTGTGCATTCTCCTCAAACAATAGCATGGTATTATTTCACTGTAATAGCTACTGTAAATCAGAAATCAGAAATTTAAGATTTCTGCCCATATAAGACATGTCCATGTCCTGGAAAGTTTTCTGTTACTCACAACGTCATTCTTGTCACATTAGAGCAGGTTAGCGACAACCGTCCCGTAATAGGGTCCCATAGAGTTTAACCACAATATTTGTTTTATTATTTGTCCTGTTTTTTTTTCTTGTTGGTTAAATTGAAATTGCAACAAATTTTCTATAACTTGTTTTAAAAATAGCGATATTTGGGAGAAGTTTTCCTATTCAAATAACTGAAAGAGAGAGGTTGTAATCTGAATAAAGGGAAAAAGGCCATTCTTGAACATGGGGTGAGAACGTTGCAAGTTCAAACCCCTGAGCTGACAATGTACAAATCTGTCGTTCTGCCCCTGAACAGGCAGTTAACCCACTGTTCCTAGGCCGTCATTGAAAATAAGAATTTGTTTTCGAAATTAAATAAGGTTAAAAAAAATAAAAAACGTTTAATTTAGTCTGGTTTGCCGTTCCAAATAAAAGTGAATATATTCAAATAGCTATTTGGTAGGAGTAAGAGAGACCACATAAGCAAATAAGTAAAGAGTTAATCAGGTTGATTTTTCCCAAAATAGTATTTTCCTTTTCTATGGTAGCAAGATCTATTCTATTTTTGCTAACTTTCTATTAAAATGTATTAGACTGAGATCGTGTATTTATTTTGGGATATGTTTACCGAGTATGTCCACATCACTATCTGACAATTTTATTGGTAAACTACAAGGTAATGTAAAAGTTGTATTTTTTTTGTGATTCAAAATGTAATATAGTACATGTATCATTATTTGGTTGTAATCCAACTAGGTTAGAAAAGGTATCCAGTATGTACACATGATTAAAGTGACCAGTGTTCCATTATTAAAGTGACCAGTGTTCCATTATTAAAGTGACCAGTGTTCCATTATTAAAGTGACCAGTGTTCCATTATTAAAGGGACCAGTGTTCCATTATTAAAGTGATCAGTGTTCCATTATTAAAGTGACCAGTGTTCCATTATTAAAGTGACCAGTGTTCCATTATTAAAGGGACCAGTGTTCCATTATTAAAGTGATCAGTGTTCCATTACTAAAGTGACCAGTGTTCCATTATTAAAGGGACCAGTGTTCCATTATTAAAGTGACCAGTGTTCCATTATTAAAGTGACTAGTGTTCCATTATTAAAGTGACCAGTGTTCCATTATTAAAGGGACCAGTGTTCCATTAATAAAGTGACCAGTGTTCCATTATTAAAGTGGCCAGTGTTCCATTATTAAAGTGACCAGTGTTCCATTATTAAAGGGACCAGTGTTCCATTATTAAAGGGACCAGTGTTCCATTAATAAAGTGACCAGTGTTCCATTATTAAAGTGGCCAGTGTTCCATTATTAAAGTGACCAGTGTTCCGTTATTAAAGTGACCAGTGTTCCATTATTAAAGTGACCAGTGTTCCGTTAATAAAGTGACCAGTGTTCCATTATTAAAGTGACCAGTGTTCCATTATTAAAGTGATCAGTGTTGCATTACTAAAGTGACCAGTGTTGCATTACTAAAGTGACCAGTGTTCCATTATTGGCCTTCCTGTGACATCAGGTACTGTAGGTGTCCTGGAGGGCAGGCAGCATGCCCCCGGTGATGCGTTGGGCAGACTGCACCACCCTCTGGAGAGCGCTGCGGTTGAGGGCGGTGCAGTTGCTGTACCAGGCGGTGATAAAGCCCGACAGGATGCTCTCAATGGCGCATCTATAAAAGATTGTGAGGGTCTTAGGGGCTTGCGCTTTCTTCACCACACTGTCTGTGTGGGTGGACCATTTCAGTTTGTCAGCGATGTGTACGCCGAGGAACTTTAATCTTTTCACCTTCTCCACCGCGGTCCCCATCCACATCGGTCCAGTCGATGTGAATGGGGGTGTGTATCCATTAAGCAATATATCCATAAAGATAGAGTCACTGAGAGTATGATCATAGATATCCTAGATATATAAATATTATTGTCTGGGAATGTGTGTGAAGACATTTTATCCTGACAGATTGACATTTCTACCTCATGTCTTTTTACTGTAAAAATGTTTCTTAGTTTAACTTTAATAAATATATGAAGAGAAGAGATGGATCACAGGATAACATTATACAATGGATCTGTGAATGTAGAGTTTTGAGAGAGCACAAGACAGAGGGAGAGAAAGAGAGAGAAAGACAGAGGGAGAGAAAGACAGAGGGAGAGAAAGACAGAGGGAGAGAAAGAGAGAGAGAGAGAGAGAGAGAGAGAGAGAGAGAGAGAGTGCGAGAGAGAGAGAGCGAGAGAGAGAGAGTGCAAGAGAGAGCGCGAGAGAGAGTGCGAGAGAGTGCGAGAGAGTGCGAGAGAGAGAGAGTGCGAGAGAGTGCGAGAGAGAGAGCGAGAGAGAGAGAGAGAGAGTGCGAGAGAGAGAGAGTGCGAGAGAGTGCGAGAGAGAGAGAGAGAGCGAGCGAGAGAGAGAGAGTGCGAGAGAGAGAGAGTGCGAGAGAGAGAGAGAGTGCGAGAGAGAGAGAGAGTGCGAGAGAGTGCGAGAGAGAGAGAGTGCGAGAGAGAGAGAGAGCGCGAGAGAGTGCGAGAGAGAGAGAGTGCGAGAGAGTGCGAGAGAGAGAGAGTGCGAGAGAGTGCGAGAGAGAGAGCGAGAGAGAGAGAGAGAGTGCGAGAGCGAGAGAGAGAGAGAGAGAGTGCGAGAGAGAGAGAGAGTGCGAGAGAGTGCGAGAGAGAGAGAGTGCGAGAGAGTGCGAGAGAGAGCGAGCGAGCGAGAGAGAGAGAGAGCGAGAGAGAGAGAGTGCGAGAGAGAGAGAGTGCGAGAGAGAGAGAGAGCGAGAGAGAGAGAGTGCGAGAGAATGCGAGAGAGAGAGAGTGCGAGAGAATGCGAGAGAGAGAGAGTGCGAGAGAGTGCGAGAGAGAGAGCGAGAGAGTGCGAGAGAGAGAGAGAGCGAGAGAGTCTGCTTGCATTATGCATGAACACTCCAGTCTACAGACCTGGGTAGCTAACTGACAGAGAGAGAAAGAGGGGAGGGGGGTGATACACACATACACACACACACACACACACACACACACACACACACACACACACACACACACACAGGCAGGTGAAGGCCAGGGCCCAGCTTTAAGGATACCTGATTATCCCCTGCAGTTTTCCAGACCACCCTATGCTAGGTCCTTCATCCTAAGGCCACCGATGACGTCCGTAATGAATCAGCCTTGTCAACCAACCCAAAGAGCACTGTTGGTGAGCAGAACCCCCCTAGGCCAGCTTATCTACCCTGAGGACAGAGAGAGGGGGAGTGAGAGAGAGAGAGAGAGAGAGAGAGAGAGAGAGGTTTACATCCCCTAGGCTAGGTTACTTAACCTCTAGCCTGATTTGAGGGGGAACAACAGACCTGACATTCTGAGTAAGATTGGGTGTAATATAATTGCCAGGAGACTCTGGTAATGAGGACCAGTTCTCTGTTAATTAAACTAGTGGGAGGAGGTAAGAATTTCGTGAAGTTGTTTTCTGTGTCAGCCTATTGAAAGTAAATAAAATGTATAGCTTATGTCCAGCTGAAACTGGTTCCGGCTGCTTACCTCAAGTGCACCTGCTGCTGAGGGGAGGGGGGTGGGGGGAGAGAGAGAGAGAGAGAGAGAGAGAGAGAGAGAGAGAGAGAGAGAGAGAGAGAGAGAGAATATGTGTGGAATACCGTGGAATATGTGTCAACAGTAACCTTGGGAAAATCCTCTGCATTATTATTAACAGCAGACTCGTACATTTCCTCAATGAAAACAATGTACTGAGCAAATGTCAAATTGGCTTTTTACCAAATTACCGTACAACAGACCATGTATTCACCCTGCACACCCTAATTGACAACCAAACAAACCAAAACAAAGGAAAAGTATTCTCATGCTTTGTTGATTTCAAAAAAGCCTTCGACTCAATCTGGCATGAGGGTCTGCTATACAAACTGATGGAAAGTGGTGTTGGGGGTAAAACATACGACATTATAAAATCCATGTACACAAACAACAAGTGTGCGGTTAAAATTGGCAAAAAACACACACATTTCTTCACACAGGGTCGTGGGGTTAGACAGGGATGCAGCTTAAGCCCCACCCTCTTCAACATATATATCAACGAATTGGCGCGGGCACTAGAAAAGTCTGCAGCACGCGGCCTCCCCCTGCTAGAATCCGAAGTCAAATGTCTGCTGTTTGCTGATGATCTGGTGCTTCTGTCACCAACCAAGGAGGGCCTACAGCAGCACCTAGATCTTATGCACAGATTCTGTCAGACCTGGGCCCTGACAGTAAATCTCAGTAAGACCAAAATAATGGTGTTCCAAAAAGGTCCAGTCACCAGGACCACAAATACAAATTCCATCTAGACACTGTTGCCCTAGAGCACACAAAAACTATACATACCTTGGCCTAAACATCAGCGCCACAGGTAACTTCCACAAAGCTGTGAACGATCTGAGAGACAAGGCAAGAAGGGCATTCTATGCCATCAAAAGAAACATAAATTTCAACATACCAATTAGGATTTGGCTAAAAATACTTGAATCAGTCATAGAGCCCATTGCCCTTTATGGTTGTGAGGTCTGGGGTCCGCTCACCAACCAAGACGTCACAAAATGGGACAAACACCAAATTGAGACTCTGCACGCAGAATTCTGCAAAAATATCCTCCGTGTACAACGTAAAACACCAAATAATGCATGCAGAGCAGAATTAGGCCGATACCCACTAATTATCAAAATCCAGAAAAGAGCCGTTAAATTCTACAACCACCTAAAAGGAAGCGATTCACAAACCTTCCATAACAAAGCCATCACCTACAGAGAGATGAACCTGGAGAAGAGTCCCTAAGCAAGCTGGTCCTGGGGCTCTGTTCACAAACACAAACACACCCTACAGAGCCCCAGGACAACAGCACAATTAGACCCAACCAAATCATGAGAAAACAAAAAGATAATTACTTAACACATTGGAAAGAATTAACAAAAAAAACAGAGCAAACTAGAATGCTATTTGGCCCTACACAGAGAGTACACAGCGGCAGAATACCTGACCACTGTGACTGACCCAAAATTAAGGAAAGCTTTGACTATGTACAGACTCAGTGAGCATAGCCTTGCTATTGAGAAAGGCCGCCGTAGGCAGACATGGCTCTCAAGAGAAGACAGGCTATGTGCTCACTGCCCACAAAATGAGGTGGAAACTGAGCTGCACTTCCTAACCTCCTGCCCAATGTATGACCATATTAGAGAGACATATTTCCCCAGATTACACAGATCCACAAAGAATTCGAAAACAAATCCAATTTTGAAAAACTCCCATATCTTTTGGGTGAAATTCCACAGTGTGCCATCACAGCAGCAAGATTTGTGACCTGTTGCCACGAGAAAAGGGCAACCAGTGAAGAACAAACACCATTGTAAATACAACCCATATTTATGCTTATTCATTTTATCTTGTGTCCTTTAACTATTTGTACATTGTATATATATATATATATATAATATGACATTTGTAATGTCTTTACTGTTTTGAAACTTCTGTATGTGTAATGTTTACTGTTAATTTTTGTTGTTTTTCACTTTATATATTCACTTTGTATGTTGTCTACCTCACTTGCTTTGGCAATGTTAACACATGTTTCCCATGCCAATAAAGCCCTTGAATTGAATTGAATTGAATTGAGAGAGAGAGAGAGAGAGAGAGAGAGAGAGAGAGAGAGAAAGAGAAAGAGAAAGAGAAAGAGAAAGAGAAAGAGAAAGAGAAAGAGAAAGAGAAGCCTTGGCCTATGCTACTGTTGATTGTGAAGATGGAGGCCCTTTTCATTTAAGTAGAACAGAAGTTGGAGGAGAAAGAGTATAGTGAAAAGTAGCCAATAAGGGAACTGGAGGTTAATAACTGTTTGGCCTGGAAAAATGATGACATCGCTAAAGTAGAAAGCGAATGTTTAGTAGGAAAAAACATTGCCATCATTATCATGTCGTCAATTGGATGGCAATTAGCTAGTCAAAAATTCTACAATGTAGAAAATAGTAAAAAAAATAAAGAAAACCCCTTGAATGAGTAGGTGTTCTAAAACTTTTGACGGGTAGTGTATGTATATATATATATATATAAGTATATGTATATATATTTTATATATTTGGTTTTAATATCCTAAAGTGGACACCAAAGCCTGTAGGCTTAAGCATGCAATGCCCTGATACAGTTAGTGCTCAAATATCCGACAGCTGAACCGTGAGGTGGACAATTATTGTTTTAGGAAAGTAGAAACCAATAAAACATTAAAAAGTTCTCTGGTGAGCTCACACCTCCCAGGGAAAATATTTAAAACATATAGTTAGTATGCTCCATGATGTATAGTTAGTATGCTCCATGATGTATAGTTAGTATGCTCCATGATGTATAGTTAGTATGCTCCATGATGTATAGTTAGATGTATAGTTAGTATGCTCCATGATGTATAGTTAGATGTATAGTTAGTATGCTCCATGATTTATAGTTAGTATGCTCCATGATGTATAGTTAGTATGCTCCATGATGTATAGTTAGATGTATAGTTAGTATGCTCCATGATTTATAGTTAGTATGCTCCATGATGTATAATTAGATGTATAGTTAGTATGCTCCATGATGTATAGTTAGATGTATAGTTAGTATGCTCCATGATTTATAGTTAGTATGCTCCATGATGTATAGTTAGATGTATAGTTAGTATGCTCCATGATTTATAGTTAGTATGCTCCATGATGTATAGTTAGATGTATAGTTAGTATGCTCCATGATGTATAGGTAGTATGCTCCATGATGTATAGTTAGTATGCTCCATGATGTATAGTTAGCATGCTCCATGATGTATAGTTAGTATGCTCCATGATGTATAGTTAGTATGCTCCATGATGTATAGGTAGTATGCTCCATGATGTATAGTTAGAATGCTCCGTGATGTATAGGTAGATGTATAGTTAGTATGCTCCATGATGTATAGTTAGTATGCTCCATGATGTATAGTTAGTATGCTCCATGATGTATAGTTAGTATGCTCCATGATGTATAGTTAGTATGCTCCATGATGTATAGTTAGTATGCTCCATGATGTATAGTTAGTATGCTCCATGATGTATAGTTAGAATGCTCCATGATGTATAGGTAGTATGCTCCATGATGTATAGTTAGTATGCTCCATGATGTATAGTTAGCATGCTCCATGATGTATAGTTAGTATGCTCCATGATGTATAGTTAGTATGCTCCATGATGTATAGGTAGTATGCTCCATGATGTATAGTTAGAATGCTCCGTGATGTATAGGTAGATGTATAGGTAGTATGCTCCATGATGTATAGTTAGTATGCTCCATGATGTATAGTTAGAATGCTCCATGATGTATAGTTAGTATGCTCCATGATGTATAGTTAGTATGCTCCATGATGTATAGTTAGTATGCTCCATGATGTATAGTTAGTATGCTCCATGATGTATAGTTAGTATGCTCCATGATGTATAGTTAGTATGCTCCATGATGTATAGTTAGTATGCTCCATGATGTATAGTTAGTATGCTCCATGATGTATAGTTAGTATGCTCCATGATGTATAGGTAGATGTATAGTTAGTATGCTCCATGATGTATAGTTAGTATGCTCCATGATGTATAGTTAGTATGCTCCATGATGTATAGTTAGTATGCTCCATGATGTATAGGTAGTATGCTCCATGATGTATAGTTAGTATGCTCCATGATGTATAGTTAGAATGCTCCATGATGTATAGGTAGTATGCTCCATGATGTATAGTTAGTATGCTCCATGATGTATAGTTAGCATGCTCCATGATGTATAGTTAGTATGCTCCATGATGTATAGGTAGTATGCTCCATAATGTATAGTTAGTATGCTCCATGATGTATAGTTAGATGTATAGTTAGTATGCTCCATGACTGATCAAGGTTCAGTTGGACGAGTGATTCGAGAACTCCGCAGGAACCCCTGGAGGGATCAGAGAACAGAATACAACAGAGTAGAATACAACATAATATAATACAGTGGATTAGAATATATTACAATAGAACAGAATATAACAGAATAGAATAGTGTGGTAGAATATATTACAATTGGACAGATTAGAACAGAACACAATAGAATAGAATACAACAGAATAGAATACAGTAGAACAGAATACAACAGAATAGAATACAACAGAATGGAATACAGTAGAACAGAATACAACAGAATAGATTACAGTAGAATAGAATACAACAGAATATAATGCAGTAGAATAGAATCCAACAGAATAGACTGCAGTAGAATAGAATACAACAGAATAGAATACAGTAGAATAGAATACAACAGAATAGAATACAGTAGAATAGAATACAACAGAATAGAATACAGTAGAATAGAATACAACAGAATAGAATACAGTAGAATATAATACAACAGAATAGAATACAGTAGAATAGAATACAACAGAGTAGAATACAGTAGAATAGAATACAACAGAATAGAATACAGTAGAATAGAATACAACAGAATAGAATACAGTAGAATAGAATACAACAGAATAGAATACAGTAGAATAGAATACAACAGAATAGAATACAGTAGAATAGAATACAACAGAATAGAATACAGTAGAATAGAATCCAACAGAATAGACTGCAGTAGAATAGAATACAACAGAATAGAATACAGTAGAATAGAATACAACAGAATAGAATACAGTAGAATAGAATACAACAGAATAGAATACAGTAGAATAGAATACAACAGAATAGAATACAGTAGAATAGAATACAACAGAGTAGAATGCAGTATAATTGAATACAACAGATAAGAATACAGTAGAATAGAATGTAACAGAATGTAATTGGATGGTTTCTTCCAGATTTACTGTAGGTGATTTACTGTAGATTATTTACTGTAGGTGATTTTCTGTAGGTGATATGCTGTAGGTGATATGTTGTAGGTGATTTACTGTAGGTGATTTACTGTAGGTAATATGCTGTAGGTGTTTACTGTAGCTGACTTACTGTAGTTTATTTACTGTAGGTGATTTACTGTAGGTGATTTACTGTAGGTGATATGCTGTAGGTGATTTACTGTAGGTAATATGCTGTAGGTGTTTACTGTAGCTGACTTACTGTAGCTGACTTACTGTAGGTGATTTACTGTAGGTGATTTACTGTAGGTGATTTACTGTAGGTGATTTACTGTAGGTGATTTACTGTAGGTGATTTACTGTAGGTGATTTACTGTAGGTGATTTACTGTAGGTGATTTACTGTAGCTGACTTACTGTAGCTGACTTACTGTAGGTGATTTACTGTAGGTGATTTACTGTAGGTGATTTACTGTAGGTGATTTACTGTAGGTGATTTACTGTAGGTGATATGCTGTAGGTGATTTACTGTAGGTGATTTACTGTAGGTGATTTGCTGTAGGTGATTTACTGTAGGTGATATGCTGTAGGTGATTTACTGTAGGTGATTTGATGTAGGAGATTTGCTGTAGATGAGTTGCACCTGTGATATCTTATGTGTGTGATGTGTGTGAGGTGTGTGTGATGTGTGTGAGGTGTGTGTGATGTGTGTGAGGTGTGTGTGATGTGTGTGAGGTGTGTGTGATGTGTGTGAGGTGTGTGTGATGTGTGTGAGGTGTGTGTGATGTGTGTGATGTGTGTGAGGTGTGTGTGATGTGTGTGAGGTGTGTGTGATGTGTGTGAGGTGTGTGTGTGTGTGAGGTGTGTGTGATGTGTGTCTGACGTGTGTGAGGTGTGTGTGAGGTGTGTGTGATGTGTGTGAGGTGTGTGTGATGTGTGTGAGGTGTGTGTGAGGTGTGTGAGGTGTGTGTGATGTGTGTGAGGTGTGTCTGACGTGTGTGAGGTGTGTGATGTGTGTGAGGTGTGTGTGAGGTGTGTGTGATGTGTGTGATGTGTGTGAGGTGTGTGTGATGTGTGTGAGGTGTGTGTGATGTGTGTGAGGTGTGTGTGAGGTGTGTGTGATGTGTGTGAGGTGTGTGATGTGTGTGATGTGTGTGAGGTGTGTGTGATGTGTGTCTGACGTGTGTGAGGTGTGTGTGAGTGTGTGTGATGTGTGTGAGGTGTGTGTGATGTGTGTGAGGTGTGTGTGATGTGTGTGAGGTGTGTGTGATGTGTGTGAGGTGTGTCTGACGTGTGTGAGGTGTGTGTGATGTGTGTGATGTGTGTGAGGTGTGTGTGATGTGTGTGATGTGTGTGAGGTGTGTGTGATGTGTGTGAGGTGTGTGTGATGTGTGTGAGGTGTGTCTGACGTGTGTGAGGTGTGTGTGATGTGTGTGAGGTGTGTGTGAGGTGTGTGTGATGTGTGTGAGGTGTGTGTGATGTGTGTGAGGTGTGTGTGAGGTGTGTGTGATGTGTGTCTGACGTGTGAGATTAAATCCGACTCAGATAGAGAGCTCCGTACAACAGGCACGCTTGTGTAAATATAAAGGATGTTTGGCTTCATAACTTACTGGCAACTGATTTCTGTTTCGAATTTCAGTTAGCTACTGATTGCAATCAGTGTGCCTTGTCTGCTAGCGTATATTCACTTTTCCTTATGTGCTAACTCATCTTTCTTTTGTTCTCTACCTCACAGCCAAGTCCCTACAGCCAAGGAAGCGACCATGTATATCCCAGACACAACTGAAGCCTAGGTGATGAGCTGACAACCAGAGATTTATGACAGAGATGTATGACAGAGATACTGTATATGACAGAGATACTGTATATGACAGAGATACTGTATATGACAGAGATTTAAGACAGAGATGTATGATGATGGAACAGCCTATTCTCTCTCTCTCTCTCTCTCTCTCTCTCTCTCTCTCTCTCTCAATTCAATTCAATTCAATTCAAGGGCTTTATTGGCATGGGAAACATGTGTTAACATTGCCAAAGCAAGTGAGGTAGACAACATACAAAGTGAAAATATATAAAGTGAAAAACAACAAAAATTAACAGTAAACATTACACATACAGAAGTTTCAAAACAGTAAAGACATTACAAATGTCATATTATATATATATATATACAATGTACAAATAGTTAAAGGACACAAGATAAAATGAATAAGCATAAATATGGGTTGTATTTACAATGGTGTTTGTTCTTCACTGGTTGCCCTTTTCTTGTGGCAACAGGTCACAAATATTGCTGCTGTGATGGCACACTGTGGAATTTCACCCAAAAGATATGGGAGTTTTTCAAAATTGGATTTGTTTTCGAATTCTTTGTGGATCTGTGTAATCTGGGGGAAATATGTCTCTCTAATATGGTCATACATTGGGCAGGAGGTTAGGAAGTGCAGCTCAGTTTCCACCTCATTTTGTGGGCAGTGAGCACATAGCCTGTCTTCTCTGAGAGCCATGTCTGCCTACGGCGGCCTTTCTCAATAGCAAGGCTATGCTCACTGAGTCTGTACATAGTCAAAGCTTTCCTTAATTTTGGGTCAGTCACAGTGGTCAGGTATTCTGCCGCTGTGTACTCTCTGTGTAGGGCCAAATAGCATTCTAGTTTGCTCTGTCTTTTGTTAATTCTTTCCAATGTGTTAAGTAATTATCTTTTTTTTGTTTTCTCATGATTTGGTTGGGTCTAATTGTGCTGTTGTCCTGGGGCTCTGTAGGGTGTGTTTGTGTTTGTGAACAGAGCCCCAGGACCAGCTTGCTTAGGGGACTCTTCTCCAGGTTCATCTCTCTGTAGGTGATGGCTTTGTTATGGAAGGTTTGTGAATCGCTTCCTTTTAGGTGGTTGTAGAATTTAACGGCTCTTTTCTGGATTTTGATAATTAGTGGGTATCGGCCTAATTCTGCTCTGCATGCATTATTTGGTGTTTTACGTTGTACACGGAGGATATTTTTGCAGAATTCTGCGTGCAGAGTCTCAATTTGGTGTTTGTCCCATTTTGTGAAGTCTTGGTTGGTGAGCGGACCCCAGACCTCACAACCATAAAGGGCAATGGGCTCTATGACTGATTCAAGTATTTTTAGCCAAATCCTAATTGGTATGTTGAAATTTATGTTTCTTTTGATGGCATAGAATGCCCTTCTTGCCTTGTCTCTCAGATCGTTCACAGCTTTGTGGAAGTTACCTGTGGCGCTGATGTTTAGGCCAAGGTATGTATAGTTTTTTGTGTGCTCTAGGGCAACAGTGTCTAGATGGAATTTGTATTTGTGGTCCTGGTGACTGGACCTTTTTTGGAACACCATTATTTTGGTCTTACTGAGATTTACTGTCAGGGCCCAGGTCTGACAGAATCTGTGCATAAGATCTAGGTGCTGCTGTAGGCCCTCCTTGGTTGGTGACAGAAGCACCAGATCATCAGCAAACAGCAGACATTTGACTTCGGATTCTAGCAGGGGGAGGCCGGGTGCTGCAGACTTTTCTAGTGCCAGCGCCAATTCGTTGATATATATGTTGAAGAGGGTGGGGCTTAAGCTGCATCCCTGTCTAACCCCACGACCCTGTGTGAAGAAATGTGTGTGTTTTTTGCCAATTTTAACCGCACACTTGTTGTTTGTGTACATGGATTTTATAATGTCGTATGTTTTACCCCCAAC
Organism: Oncorhynchus nerka; assembly: GCF_034236695.1. Lineage (NCBI taxonomy): Eukaryota > Metazoa > Chordata > Actinopteri > Salmoniformes > Salmonidae > Oncorhynchus > Oncorhynchus nerka. The sequence goes on along the minus strand of NC_088402.1, from coordinate 91,998,184 downwards.
ACCACTTTCCATCAGTTTGTATAGCAGACCCACAGATTGAGTCGAAGGCTTTTTTGAAATCAACAAAGCATGAGAATACTTTTCCTTTGTTTTGGTTTGTTTGGTTGTCAATTAGGGTGTGCAGGGTGAATACATGGTCTGTTGTACGGTAATTTGGTAAAAAGCCAATTTGACATTTGCTCAGTACATTGTTTTCATCTCTCACTCTCTCTCTCCAAAAAGGTGATGAACACTGTGACATACACACACACACATGTACATGATGTTAGTCATACTAGAGACTTCAGACAATTAGTACAGACAAGTACTAAGTGTTGTTTATAGGACTGCAACCTGATTACTCTCCTCTCCTCTCCCCTCCTCTCCCCTCCCCTCCCCTCCCCTCCTCTCCTCTCCTCTCCTCTCCTCTCCTCTCCTCTCCCTCTCCTCTCCTCTCCTCTCCTCTCCTCTCCTCTCCTCTCCTCTCATCTCATCTCATCTCATCTCATCTCATCTCATCTCATCTCATCTCCTCTCATCTCCTCTCCTCTCCTCTCCTCTCCTCTCCTCTCCTCTCCTCTTCCCTTCCATTCCCTTCCCTTCCCTTCACTTCCCTTCCCTTCCCTTCCCTTCCCTTCCCTTCCCTTCCCTTCCCTTCCCTTCACTTCCCTTTCCTTTCCTTTCCTTCCCTTCCCTTCTCTTCTCTTCTCTTCTCTTCTCTTCTCCAAACAAGAAGTCAGTGCTTCAGAAGATTACTGGAAAGCACTTTCAAGAGGATGTAGAACTAAGACTGTAGAGAGATATTGCCCTTCATAATCTAAACAAGCACACGGACACTCGGACACTCGGACACTGGGACACACGGACACACGGACACTGGGACACTGGTACACTGGGACACTGGGACACACGGACACTGGGATACTGGGACACACGGACACACGGACACTGGGACACTGGGACACACGGACACTGGGATACTGGGACACACGGACACTGGGACACTGGGATACTGGAACACACGGACACTGGGATACTGAGACACACGGACACTCGGACACTGGGACACACGGACACACGGACACTCGGACACTGGGATCTGGGATACTGGGACACACGGACACTGGGATACTGGGACACACAGACACTGGGATACTGGGACACACGGACACTCGGACACTGGGATACTGGGACACACGGACACTGGGATACTGGGACACACGGACACTGGGATACTGGGACACACGGACACTGGGACACTGGGATACTGGAACACACGGACACTCGGACACACGGACACTGGGACACACGGACACACGGACACTCGGACACTGGGATACTGGGACACACGGACACTCGGACACTGGGATACTGGGACACACGGACACTCGGACACTGGGATACTGGGACACACGGACACTGGGACACTGGGATACTGGAACACACGGACACTGGGATACTGGGACACACGGACACTCGGACACTGGGACACACGGACACTGGGATACTGGGACACACGGACACTCGGACACTCGGACACTGGGATACTGGGACACACGGACACTGGGATACTGGGACACACGGACACTCGGACACACGGACACTGGGATACTGGGACACACGGACACTCGGACACTGGGATACTGGGACACACGGACACTGGGATACTGGGACACACGGACACACGGACACACGGACACTCGGACACTGGGATACTGGGACACACGGACACTCGGACACTGGGATACTGGGACACATGGACACTGGGATACTGGGACACACGGACACACGGACACTGGGATACTGGGACACACGGACACTGGGATACTGGGACACACGGACACACGGACACTCGGACACTGGCATACTGGGACACACGGACACTGGGATACTGGGACACACGGACACTGGGATACTGGGACACACGGACACTGGGGCACTGGGACACACGGACACATGGACACTGGGATACTGGGACACACGGACACTGGGATACTGGGACACACGGACACACGAACACACGGACACACGGACACTGGGACACACGGACACTGGGACACACGGACACTGGGACACTGGGACACACGGACACTGGGACACACGGACACTGGGATACTGGGATACTGGGACACTGGGACACTGGGACACACGGACACACGGACACTGGGATACTGGGACACACGGACACTGGGACACTGGGATACTGGAACACACGGACACTCGGACACACGGACACTGGGACACACGGACACACGGACACTCGGACACTGGGATACTGGGACACACGGACACTCGGACACTGGGATACTGGGACACACGGACACTCGGACACTGGGATACTGGGACACACGGACACTGGGACACTGGGATACTGGAACACACGGACACTGGGATACTGGGACACACGGACACTCGGACACTGGGACACACGGACACTCGGACACTGGGATACTGGGACACACGGACACTCGGACACTGGGATACTGGGACACACGGACACTGGGATACTGGGACACACGGACACTCGGACACACGGACACTGGGACACACGGACACTCGGACACTGGGATACTGGGACACACGGACACTCGGACACTGGGATACTGGGACACACGGACACTGGGATACTGGGACACACGGACACACGGACACACGGACACTCGGACACTGGGATACTGGGACACACGGACACTCGGACACTGGGATACTGGGACACATGGACACTGGGATACTGGGACACACGGACACACGGACACTGGGATACTGGGACACACGGACACACGGACACTGGGATACTGGGACACACGGACACACGGACACTCGGACACTGGCATACTGGGACACACGGACACTGGGATACTGGGACACACGGACACTGGGATACTGGGACACACGGACACTGGGGCACTGGGACACACGGACACATGGACACTGGGATACTGGGACACACGGACACTGGGATACTGGGACACACGGACACACGAACACACGGACACACGGACACTGGGACACACGGACACTGGGACACACGGACACTGGGACACTGGGACACACGGACACTGGGACACACGGACACTGGGATACTGGGATACTGGGACACTGGGACACTGGGACACACGGACACTGGGACAATGGGACAATGGGACAATGGGACACACAGACACTCGGACACACGGACACTGGGACACACGGACACACGGACACTCGGACACTGGGATACTGGGACACACGGACACTCGGACACTGGGATACTGGGACACACGGACACTCGGACACTGGGATACTGGGACACACGGACACTGGGACACTGGGATACTGGAACACACGGACACTGGGATACTGGGACACACGGACACTCGGACACTGGGATACTGGGACACACGGACACTCGGACACTGGGATAATGGGACACACGGACACTCGGACACTGGGATACTGGGACACACGGACACTGGGATACTGGGACACACGGACACTCGGACACACGGACACTGGGATACTGGGACACACGGACACTCGGACACTGGGATACTGGGACACACGGACACTCGGACACTGGGATACTGGGACACACGGACACTGGGATACTGGGACACACGGACACACGGACACACGGACACTCGGACACTGGGATACTGGGACACACGGACACTCGGACACTGGGATACTGGGACACATGGACACTGGGACACACGGACACACGGACACTGGGATACTGGGACACACGGACACACGGACACTGGGATACTGGGACACACGGACACTCGGACACTGGCATACTGGGACACACGGACACTGGGATACTGGGACACACGGACACTGGGATACTGGGACACACGGACACTGGGGCACTGGGACACACGGACACATGGACACTGGGATACTGGGACACACGGACACTGGGATACTGGGACACACGGACACACGGACACACGGACACTGGGACACACGGACACTGGGACACACGGACACTGGGACACTGGGACACACGGACACTGGGACACACGGACACTGGGATACTGGGATACTGGGACACTGGGACACTGGGACACACGGACACTGGGACAATGGGACACTGGGACAATGGGACACACAGACACTCGGACACACATGGACACAAGCACCATTCTATCTTGTAGATGTCCTGTCACCCACTCACACTCTTTATAATAAATGGCCTCTTCCACCATTACTTATTTTGTTGCTTATTTTATATTCCAACTCCTAGAAGAGAGTTGATTTATAACTACAAACACTATCACAAGGAACAGACTCTATTATTTAGTTTTTTTTACATTAAAGCTGGGTATCTAAGGGACACACAAGGACAACCCTCTGGGTGGCTGTAGTTTTAGTATTGTGTACAGAGTAGTACTTGCTCTTCCTGTGGTATACTGTGTACAGAGTAGTACTTGCTCTTCCTGTGGTATACTGTATACAAAGTAGTAATTGCTCTTCCTGTGGTATACTGTGTACAGAGTAGTACTTGCTCTTCCTGTGGTATACTGTGTACAGAGTAGTACTTGCTCTTCCTGTGGTATACTGTGTACCGAGTAGTACTTGCTCTTCCGGTGGTATACTGTATACAGAGTAGTACTTGCTCTTCCTGTGATATACTGTGTACAGAGTAGTACTTGCTCTTCCTGTGGTATACTGTATACAGAGTAGTACTTGCTCTTCCTGTGGTATACTGTGTACCGAGTAGTACTTGCTCTTCCGGTGGTATACTGTATACAGAGTAGTACTTGCTCTTCCTGTGATATACTGTGTACAGAGTAGTACTTGCTCTTCCTGTGGTATACTGTATACAGAGTAGTACTTGCTCTTCCTGTGGTATACTGTGTACAGAGTAGTACTTGCTCTTCCTGTGGTATACTGTGTACCGAGTAGTACTTGCTCTTCCTGTGGTATACTGTGTACAGAGTAGTACTTGCTCTTCCTGTGGTATACTGTGTACAGAGTAGTACTTGCTCTTCCTGTGGTATACTGTGTATCAGAGCAGTACTTGCTCTTCCTGTGGTATACTGTGTACAGAGTAGTACTTGCTCTTCCTGTGGTATACTGTGTACAGAGTAGTACTTGCTCTTCCTGTGGTATACTGTGTACAGAGTAGTACTTGCTCTTCCTGTGGTATACTGTGTACCGAGTAGTACTTGCTCTTCCGGTGGTATACTGTATACAGAGTAGTACTAGCTCTTCCTGTGATATACTGTGTACAGAGTAGTACTTGCTCTTCCTGTGGTATACTGTATACAGAGTAGTACTTGCTCTTCCTGTGGTATACTGTGTACAGAGTAGTACTTGCTCTTCCTGTGGTATACTGTGTACCGAGTAGTACTTGCTCTTCCTGTGGTATACTGTGTACAGAGTAGTACTTGCTCTTCCTGTGGTATACTGTGTAAAGAGTAGTACTTGCTCTTCCTGTGGTATACTGTGTATCAGAGCAGTACTTGCTCTTCCTGTGGTATACTGTGTACAGAGTAGTACTTGCTCTTCCTGTGGTATACTGTGTACAGAGTAGTACTTGCTCTTCCTGTGGTATACTGTGTACAGAGTAGTACTTGCTCTTCCTGTGGTATACTGTATACAGAGTAGTACTTGCTCTTCCTGTGGTATACTGTGTATCAGAGCAGAATACTCATTTACACAACATGCACACACACGAATCAAATCAAATGTATTTAATAAAGCCCTTTTTGCATCACCAGGTGTGACAGAACCTTATACAGAACCAAGCCTAAAACGCCAAACCGTAAGCACGGTGGCCAGGAAAACTCCCTAGAAACGCAGGAGCCTGGGAAGAAACCTAGAGAGGAACACGACTGTGAGGGGTGGCCAGTCCTATTCTGGCTGTGCCTGGTGGAGATTATAAACCTAGAGAGGAACCAGACTGTGAGGGGTGGCCAGTCTTCTTCTGGCTGTGCCTGGTGGAGATTATAAACCTAGAGAGGAACCAGACTGTGAGGGGTGGCCAGTCCTTTTCTGGCTGTGCCTGGTGGAGATTATAAACCTAGAGAGGAACCAGACTGTGAGGGGTGGCCAGTCCTTTTCTGGCTGTGCCTGGTGGAGATTATAAACCTACAGAGGAACCAGACTGTGAGGGGTGGCCAGTCCTCTTCTGGCTGTGCCTGGTGGAGAGGAACCAGACTGTGAGGGGTGTCCAGTCCTCTTCTGGCTGTGCCTGGTGGAGAGGAACCAGACTGTGAGGGGTGGCCAGTCCTCTTCTGGCTGTGCCTGGTGGAGAGGAACCAGACTGTGAGGGGTGGCCAGTCCTCTTCTGGCTGTGCCTGGTGGAGAGGAACCAGACTGTGAGGGGTGGCCAGTCCTCTTCTGGCTGTGCCTGGTGGAGAGGAACCAGACTGTGAGGGGTGGCCAGTCCTCTTCTGGCTGTGCCTGGTGGAGATAAGAGTACATGTTCATTAAGGCCAGAATGTTCTTCAAGAGGTTAAAATAATAGTGGTTGTAACAGGTCAGTACTGTCAGTTGGCTTTTCGTTGCTGAGCATTCAGAGGTCAAGACAGCAGGTGCGAGAGAGAGAGAGAGAGAGAGAGAGAGAGAGACAGAGACAGAGACAGAGACGGAGTTAGAGAGACAGAGAGAGAGAGAGAGAGAGAGAGAGAGAGACAGAGACGGAGTGAGAGAGACAGAGAGAGAGAGAGAGACAGAGAGAGAGAGAGACAGAGACGGAGTTAGAGAGACAGAGAGAGAGAGAGAGAGAGACAGAGAGAGAGAGAGAGCGAGACAGAGAGAGAGAGAGAGAGAGAGAGACAGAGAGAGAGAGAGAGAGAGAGAGAGAGAGAGAGAGAGACAGAGAGAGAGAGAGAGAGAGAGACAGAGAGAGAGAGAGAGAGAGAGACAGAGAGAGAGAGAGAGAGAGAGAGAGAGAGCGAGACAGAGAGAGAGAGAGAGAGAGAGAGACAGAGAGAGAGAGAGAGAGAGAGAGGGAGAGAGAGAGAGAGAGAGTTTGAGTTTTTATAAAACCTTTATTTTTTACTCAAGTGTTAACATAAAAAAAATGTCACACTGCCTTTTCAGAAATGAAACAACAAATGTAATTCCTAAATAAAAATAAATACATTCAACTTATTTCATCGGCAAAAAATAATTTCCCCTCCTCTACAAAACAACGCGCTCTTTCGTAGGCCCACTTCTCCTCAAATAATAGGAGATCTTTTACAGCTGAAAAGAACTCAACATCTACTTTTATTCTTGCTTTCACTAATCCTTTAAAAACACATCTTACATCCTTCCCATATCCCGTTTCTATCTTATGTTTTCTACTCAGAAAAATTGACATCTTAGCTTGTCCCAAAATAAAATGTAACATTTGACATTTTCTTTTCTGTTGTTTACTATATTGAAACCCCAAAATAAAAACAGTGTTATTGAAAAATTCCCCTACAGCTTTAAACAAAGATTCCAGCATTTCCAATAGAGGTTTTATCCTCTCACACTCCATAAAACAGTGAAAAATGGTTTCTCTTATATTACAAAAAGGACATCCATCTCTAACATCTGAATTAATAACAGATACAAAAGCATTAACTGCAATGATGCCATGTAAAACCCTCCATTGCATATCACCAGTACCTTTTTGTAACGGTGGTTTGTACAGTGCCCTCCATGCTGGAGGAGGTGCTCCATCCACCTTATGCCCAATTTTACCCTCCATGGAGTGTCTTTTCTATTTTTCAATTTATCTTTATTCAACACCTTGACACACCCCCTATACAAATCCTTCCCATTCACCTCATCCAAACCCACCTCCTCCAACCCTCTCAAATCCAGCAATAACGCCTTTCTTTCTGACTCTGGGATATTTGGTGTAATCCCTAGTCTTGGAAATGAGACGTCTTCATCTTGTACCTTCTTCTTATGACTACTAAGCATACACCATTCTTCCGCTGACAGAGCCTTCCTGCAGCTCCCCAGCATTTGTCCGACAATCCTTTCCGACCTCATCCCCAAATGTTCTGCCACCCGTCTTCCATCCATTAAGGCGGGCCCAGCCATGGCCATTAACTGTCTTAAGGTGATGATTTTCCCCTTCACCAGAATCTTGGAGAAATGTGGAACAGCTGCAGTTGTACAATCCAGTCTTGCCCCATACACCAGAGGTTCTTCCAACAGCCAATGCACTGACTCCGCTGAAGTTCGTCTGGACACCTTCATTATGCTCCACACTCTGAGAAGTCCTCTGTAAAACGGAGGTACTCCCTCCCTAGAAATCTGGCTACTATCAACCAGAAATAAAGCCTTCTTTAAACCTAATCCTCCAACCCGTTGTAATATAAGACCTGCCAACCCTCTCCACACCACATTTTCCGGTCCATAAAGCAACCTTTGAATAAACTGAAACCGGAAAGCAGCAGCCCTACTAGCAAGATGTACAAGACCTTGTCCCCCCTCTTCTTTTGACAAATACAAAACACTTTGTGGAACCCAGTGATATTTATCCCAAAAGAAATCCACAATAATTGCCTGTATCTTAGCCAGAAGGCCAGATGGTGGTTCTAAAACTGACAACCGATGCCACAGTGCAGATGCAGTCACATTGTTAACTATAATAGTGCGCCCCCTATATGACATACGAGATAATAACCAACGCCATCTCCTCATCCTCCCTTCCACCATTTCAACCACCCCACTCCAATTTTTTTCCATAGTCCCCTCATCTCCTAGGTACACTCCAAGATACTTAAAACCTCCCTTACACCATTCTAGCCCCCCCTGGCAAAGCCATGAGCCCTCCAGACCATTCTCCAATCTGTAACGCACAACTCTTTTCCCAATTTACCTTTGCAGAGGATATTCCCCTAAAACGATCAACAATTAGACTCAAGCTATCCACCTCCGCTTGATTTTTCACTAGCACAACTACATCATCAGCATAGGCTGAGAGACGAATAGGAGGAATATCCTCTGAAAGGCACACCCCTGCAATGCGACTTCTAATGCGATTTAGTAGTGGCTCTATTGCAATAGCATATAACATCCCTGACATAGAACATCCCTGCCTAATACCTCTACACACTTTAAAAGGAGCACTCAAACCATACTTAAATTTCAATACACTTTCAATGTCACCATATATCACCTTTATCATGGCAATAAAACCAGAGCTGAACCCAAACGCCTCAAACGTGTGCCATAAATATTGATGTTCAACTCGGTCAAATGCCTTTTCCTGATCAATTGAAATTAGACCAGCATCCAACCCAATAGCCCTAGAGACGTCCAAAAAATCACGAATCAGAGAAATGTTATCCCCTATCTGCCTGCCAGGAACACAGTAGGACTGATCCGTGTGTATGATTTGCCCCATCACCTCCCTCAGCCTGTTGGACAAAGCTTTTGACAATATCTTATAATCAGTGCACAATAAAGCCACCGGCTTCCAGTTCTTCACCTCCCTTGGGTCACCCTTTTTGGGCAGTAGGGTGAGGACAGCCCTTCTGCAGCTTATTGGTAGTAACCCTCCGGTTAAACTATCATTAGCTACTTCTAACCAATCCTCTCCCAACATAGCCCAAAAAGACTTTAAAAAGTCAACGGGAAGCCCATCAATGCCTGGTGCCCTTCCATTTTCCATGCCTTTTAATGCAGTGTATAAATCCTGCAAAGACAATGGTTGCTCAAGCTCAACCTGAGCTTCTGCAGCCACCTTTGGGAGCCCATCAAAGAACTGCTGTGTCACTGTTTTGTCCTCTTTGTACTCACACTTGTAGAGCTCAGCATAGAACTCTACTGCCCTCTTTCTAATTTCACTAGGGCTAGTGAGCTCTTGTCCAACAGCTGATTTGAGACAATGAATAATTTGTCTTTGTCCATTCTTTTTCTCTAAACCAAAGAAAAATTTGGATGAGGCATCCATTTCAGATATTCCCTGAAATGTACTTCTCACCAGTGCCCCCTGTGCTCTGATACCCAGCAGGTCTGCCAATGCAGTTTTTCTCCTCTTGAGGGCCTGAGTATGGCCTCGATCTCCTGTGGTCTCAACCAACGTCATGAGTCCCACTATTTCAATCTCTAGGGCTTTCATTGATCTGGTGATATCTTTGGTGACATTCCTCGTGTATTGATTACACAATTGTTGAATCTGGATTTTCCCTATATCCCACCACTGTTGAATGGATACAAAACTGGCTTTTTGAGATCTCCACCTCTCCCAAAAAAAACTGAAACAGTTCCTGAAGTGAGCATCACTCAATAAAGTTATATTAAAATGCCAGTATGCGCTTTGGGTTTTACATCGTTAATGAACACCACCTCTGTTATTAAACAATGATCAGAAAACCCCACTGGGGTTATCACACTTGATTTACAGACCTGAGATTGATGCTCAAAAACATAAAACCTCTCTAACCTGGCCATATAGATGATGTTCTCTCTCACATGCGCCCAGGTGTACTGCCTTGTTCCTCCATGTTGACTCCGCCAAATATCACACACTTCATGTGTTACAATGAGGCGTTTTAAAAACATCCTTGAGGCTATATGAGGTTCTTGGTGATTTCTATCTAAATCACTAACTGTGCAGTTAAAATCCCCAGCAATAAACAAATAATCTTCTTTGTTAAATTTCTCAATGGTATTTGATAGTGTCTCTAAAAAACATACCCTCTCAACTGTCACCACTGGGGCATATACATTTATCAGACACATAGTGATGTTTTCATACCTTGCTCTAACTTTTAATAACCTCCCCTCAACTACCTCTTCAACCTCATATGACAACGGCAAAAACCCTTTTGAGAACAAGATACCCACACCCCCACTTTTTGAGTTTTTATGACTACACACCACTGTCCCCCCCCACTCCTGTTGCCACATAACTTCATTTTCCAAATTACTATGCGTTTCTTGTAGAAAAATTATGTCACTTCCCTTTCCCCTAATTAACTCATACACCATGGCTCTTTTTTTTTTACATCTCTTGCCCCATTTACGTTTAAAGAAGAAATCTTAAAACTGCTCATGAATAAAAAAAAATATACAGAGGAAGATCCAGCCACCACATCTCTTTACAGAGTTAAGACTGCAACTGAACTCTTTCATTTTCTTTAGAATTTACATCACTTATCACTCTTGTGACCACTTTCTTGAGTCTAGCAATTTCAGGGCTTTTCAAACTTCCCCCTGTAATTTTTGACATCAGAAACTTTGCTGATTCAATAAACAATTCACGTTCAGGGAAAAAATCAGTTACATTGTAATCCTGCATATATTTCTTCCCTTTTGTCAACTTCAAAAATTGACGTATCCTCTCGATCCCATACCTCCCTTCCACCCCATTTATCTCACTATATTGTTGTGACGCGTCAGATGACTCACTCTCACTATCCTCCCCAGATGAATACTCCACCATCTCTACACCTTGTTCATCTTCAACTGATTTATCAAACTCTACCTTTCTCTTAGAATTAGACCCTTCACCACCCCTTACATTCTTCCTTTTACTCCTCGGTATTTTGAAAACATCCGCTTCTTTTTCCATTATTTCAATCTCTTCTTGACTTCCAATTTCATTTTCCAGCACCACCTCAGCGACAGCAGTCGCAATCTCGCCTACTGTTTCCCCTCCCTTTTTGTTCTGATCTACCACAATTGCCCCCGTATCCACACTGCCTTCCTCTCCTGCTTTTCTAACCACATCTGCCCACCTTCTCTCTTCTCCTGTACTCTTTTCTCCTGTACCCTCATCACTTCGTGGTGGTGCGTTAGTTGTACTCGCACTAAAACTACTACCAGGCTCAGCGCGCTCATTTTCGGGACAACTACGCACCAAATGCCCCTCTCTTCCACATCCACCAAAGCATTTCATTGATTCAGTAGATGCATAGAAGACATAATCAAATCCATCAATCTTAAAGCTAAACGCTAAATTCAGTTCATCTCCTTCCTTTTTTAAAATCATATGCACTTGTCTCCTATGAGACACGACATGTTTCAACAACGGAGATTTGCATCCAAAAGGAACTTTCTTTATTGTAGATACTATTTGACCATGGCGAGATAACTCTCGCCATAACACTTCATCTCTAACAAATGGTGGCACGTTAGAAAGCATGACTTTCTTCGCCGGATTCATAAGCGGAAATACCGGCGTCTGTGTTTCTCTCAACACGACACCCATCTCAACTATTTTATTCACCTTTTCAATTGAATCTAAGAATATCACTACAGCGCTATTCATCCTTGAGGCTGATTTGATGCTATCATACCCAATGATAGCACCCACAGCCAAGCTACATTCTTCCACTGAACACCCTGTCGCAGCAGGAATCTTTACTCCATGCCTCCGACTAAGTTTTTCAAACTCTCCATTTTCACGAGTGGCCATAGCAACCAGCCCCACCCGCTGGTTGTGCCCTCGCGAAAAACCAACCTCAAAGATCCCACCACCCCTATACGTGCTTAGTGATAGTTTAAACAAGATACCCTTAAAACAACCCGATAGAGTGAAAACAACCTAATCAATATATATATATATATACATACAACAACCTGATAGAGTGAAAAAGAAATTCCATTCGCTCTCACAATCACCCCTGCTTGACGACTCACTCCCAGCATGCACTCCCAGCATGCACTCCGACGAGAGAGAGGGAGAGAGAGAGAGAGAGAGAGAGAGAGAGTGAGAGAGAGAGAGAGAGAGAGAGAGAGAGACACAGAGAGAGAGAGAGAGAGAGTGAGAGAGAGAGAGAGAGAGAGAGAGACACAGAGAGAGACACAGAGAGAGAGAGAGAGAGAGAGAGAGAGGGAGAGAGAGAGAGAGAGAGAGAGAGACACAGCGAGAGAGAGAGAGAGAGTGAGAGAGAGTGAGAGAGAGAGAGAGAGAGAGACACAGCGAGAGAGAGAGAGAGAGAGAGAGAGAGAGTGAGAGAGAGAGAGAGAGAGAGAGAGGGGGAGAGACACAGAGAGAGAGAGAGAGAGAGAGAGAGAGAGAGAGAGGGAGAGAGAGAGAGAGAGAGAGAGAGAGAGAGAGACACAGCGAGAGAGTGAGAGAGAGTGAGAGAGAGTGAGAGAGAGAGAGAGAGAGAGAGAGAGAGAGACGGAGACGGAGACGGAGACGGAGTGAGAGAGAGAGAGACGAAAAGCAGCAGGTCGAAAGCAGCAGGTCCGGTCAGGGTTCCATAGCCGTAGGCAGAACAGTTAAAACTGGAGCAGCAGCACGACAAGGTGGACTGCGGCCTGCCAGGAGTCATCAGGCCAGGTAGTCCTGAGGCATGGTCCTTGGGCTCAGGTCCTCACCTCTTTGATCCCCAGGACCAGGATTGAGATCTACTGCTCTAGGGCAACGATGTCTTGGTATTTGTAATCGTGGTCTTGTCAATTGAACCTTTTTTTGGAACAGCATTATTTTTGTCTTACTGAGATTTACTGTCAGGGCCCAGGTCTGGTAGAATCTGTGCAGAAGATGCAGGTGCTGCTGTAGGCCCTTCTTGGTTGGGGACAGAAGCATCAGATCATCAGCAGACAGTAGACATTTTGACTTCAGATTCTCATAGGGTGTGGCTTAAACTGCATCCCTGTCTCACCCCCCGGCCTTGGGGAAAGAAATGTTTGTGTTTTTTTTTGCCAATTTGAATCGCAAACATGTTGTTTGTGTACACAGATTTTATAATGGCATATGTTTTTCCCCAAAACCACTTTCATCAATATGTATAGCAGACGCTCGTGCCAAATTGAGCTCCCGAGTGACGCAGCATCTCAGTGTTAGAGCCGTCACTACAGACACCCTGGTTCGATTCCTGGCTGTTTCACAACCTGCCATGATTGGGAGTCCCATGGTGCGACGCACAATTGGCCCAGTGTCATCCTGGCCGGTGTAGGCCATCAACGTAAATAAGAATTTGTTCTTAACTGACTTGCCTAGTTAAAAAAAGGTTAAATTAAAAATATATATATAAAAATCAACAAAGCAGTGGAAGACATTGAGACTCTCCCTCTCTCACCTCCTCTCTCTCTCCCTCAATAACCGAGAGAAAAAGCAGCACCTGTAGAGTTGTAAACAGGAAACCAGTTAGTCAGAGCTCTCAGATGACTGCACAACCGGATGGCATCACCGTGGTAACCACAGGTTCCCCTGTCTGTTACCGTGACTCCCAGGGCCAGGTGCTTCAGTGCAGCGGATGTCTAACCACCTGCAGCATTGAACAGGTGTTTCAACAGACACACGAGGTCACAAGGCAGAACAGTCAAACAATGTGTTACACACGTTAATGTGAATCAATGCACAGCAAGACTGAAGGTGGAGATAGCAGATTGATGGGGAATCTTAGGCTTATCATCCAGACATGGGCTTTTCTCTGTTTGACAATGAGGCGGATCAAGGGGCGTTAGGCTCGGGATGAAATTCTCTCTCTCTCTCTCTCTCTCTCTCTCTCTCTCTCTCTCTCTCTCTCTCTCTCTCTCTCTCTCTCTCTGGTCCAGATGATTGTTTGTGATGGAGTGTCTCAAATGTAATCCAATCAAATGCCTCTTCTGAGCCTGGCTGCCTGAATGCACGGAGGACTCTCTGTCATGTCCATATTAATGTCTTGCGTCTTCTAGGCGTCCCGAAAATGAACCATGACACTACCCTCTCACAGCAAGAGAAATGACATTACCTTTTTAGTTGTATTGAGCAGAAAATACCTTTCTGTCACTTCCTGTTATTCCCTCAAAAATGGACACTGAAGTATTGGTCTAAAATGTTCTGGCATGAGCTGACATTGTAGATGACTCAGCAGTTAGCATCCAGGCATCCTAACCCATTCTATATACACTACATGTATGTGGACACCTGCTCATCCAACATCTCATTACAAAATCAGGGACATTAATATGGAGTTGGTCCCTCCTTTGTTGCTGTAACAGCTTCCACTGTTCTGGGAAGGTTTTCCACTAGATGTTGGAACATTGCTGCAAGGACTTGCTTCCATTCAGCCACAAGAGCATTAGTGAGGTTGGGCGATTTGGCCTGGCTCGCAGTCGGTGTTCCAATTCATCCCAAAGGTGTTTGATGGGGTTGAGGGCTCTGTGCAGGCCATTCAAGTTTTTCCACACCAATCACACACCAATCTCGAACAAACCCTTTTTGTATAGACCTTGCTTTATGCATGGGGGCATTGCCATGCTGAAACAGGAAAGGGCCTTCTCTAAAGTTGTGCCACAAAGTTGGAAGCACAGAATAGTCTAGAATGCCATTGTATGCTGTCGTGTTAAGATTTCCCCTCACTGGAACTAAGGGGCCCAAACCATGAAAAACAGCTTCCTCCTCCACCAAACTTTACAGTTTGCACTGTGCATTAGGGTAGGTAGGGTTCTCCTGGCATCCGCCAAACCCAGATTCATCTGTCGGACTGCCAGATGGTGAAGAGTGATTCATCACTCCAGAGACCGCTTTTCTGGCGGCGAGCATTACACCATTCCAACCGACACTTGGCATTGAGCATGGTTATCCTAGGCTTGTGTGCGGATGCTCGGCCATGGAAGCCCATTTCATGAAGCTCCCGACAAACAGTTCTTGTGCTGACGTTGCGTTCAGACGCAGTTTGTAACTGGTGTGGCCTCGGCGGCCCCGTTCTGAGAGCTTGTGTGGCCTACCACTTTGTGGCTGTGCCGTTGTTGCTCCTAGACGTTTCCACTTCACAATAAACAGCACTTAACAGTTGACCCGGGGGGCAGCTCTAGCAGGGCAGACATTAGTTGAACTGACTTGTTGGACTTGTTGTGACGGTGCCACGTTGAAAGTCACTGAGCTCTTCAGTACAGTTCATTTTACTGCCAATGTTTGTCTATGGAGATTGCATGGCTGTGAGCTCGATTTCATGCACCTGTCAGCAATGGGTGTTGCTGAAATAGTCGAGTCCACTCATTTGATGTGGGTGTCCACATACTTTTAGCGATGGAGTGTTTATCCCCAGTTTGCGCTCACTGAAATTGGATTGTTGGCGAACCTTTTTTAGAAATTAATAGCGAATACGGTGTTGTGTCATTTTGGAGTGAAGACCTGTTTATATTATATATCTATTATATTCCGGTTTACAATAAAAATGTAATCTCAAATGATACATTGTTTACCATTCATTTATATTTGGCACAAAATAGTCTGAAACACCACCGAAATGAATTGCAAATGCATCCAACAAGTTTGTAGAGTCAGAAGCTTGATGTAGTCATTTGCGTTCTAGGAATATGGGACCAAACTACTACAACTTTTAACTGCTTTATTCATGACAATCTTTAGAGCTGTCAATCATTCTGACCGCTACCTGTTTGTGAAGGAAAATCATTTACATGGTAAACAAAAATCTCCTTCTCTGAGCAGTTGTATAAGTTATTGTTATTATTAGTAGTATTGTATTAGTATAAAGTCACGTTGTTGACCACACAACATAGCTCAGATGTTTCATTATTTATTTTGTACAGTCATTGTTGCTCATCTTTATCAAGGGTGTCAATCATTTCAAAACCCACTGTATATCCATTCATCTGAAGGATCTTTGATGTGTGCTATTGAGGAACAGACCCCCTGGGGAAACACTGAGTCATTATGATGGGATGTGAGGAGATGGGGATATAATTTGAGGATAATAATCAGTTTGGCATTTAGGTAGAGAGTCGTGTGGGAGAGATATTCACCTTGTCTTCTATCTCAGCTTTAATCGTTCCCTTTCTCCTTGTCCCTCGCACTTCCCTTCATCTCTCAACTAACTGTCTCTCGCACTTCCCTTCATCTCTCAACTCACTGTCTCTCGCTCTTTCTCTCTCTTCATCCCCTCCCTTTCTACTCCTCTTCCCCTCTCTGTCCATCTCTGCACTATGCTCCCTCTTTCTTCATCTCCCAATGCCTCTCCCTCCCTGTCCCTCCCTCTCTCCCAACCTTTCCCCTCCCTCCCTCCCTCCCTCCCTCCCTCCCTCCCTCCCTCCCTCCCTCCCTCCCTCCCTCCCTCCCTCCCTCCCTCCCTCCCTCCCTCCCTCCCTCCCTCCCTCCCTCCCTCCCTCTCTCCCTCTCTCCCTCTCCCTCCCTCCTCCCTGTCCCTCCCTCCCTCCCTCTCTCCCTCTCTCCCTCCCTCCCTCCCTCCCTCTCTCTCTCTCTCCCTCCCTCTCTCCCTCCCTCCCTCTCTCTCTCTCTCTCCCTCCCTCCCTCCCTCCCTCCCTCCCTCTCTCCCTCCCTCAGCTCTCTCCGTTTGATTGAATGGTCCCACCCCAGATGCTTCCCAATGACCAAACATGTTATGTTCTGTTATTATACCTGCTATTAGACCTGTTATTAGACCTGTTATTAGACCTGCTAATAGACCTGCTATTAGACCTGTTATTAGACCTGTTATTATACCTGCTAATAGACCTGCTATTAGACCTGTTATTAGACCTGTTATTAGACCTGCTAATTGACCTGCTAATTGACCTGCTATTAGACCTGCTATTATACCTGCTAATTGACCTGTTATTAGACATGCTAATTGACCTGCTATTAGACCTGCTAATTGACCTGCTAATTGACCTGTTATTAGACCTGCTATTATACCTGCTAATTGACCTGCTATTAGACCTGCTATTAGACCTGCTAATTGACCTGTTATTAGACCTGCTAATTGACCTGCTATTAGACCTGCTATTAGACCTGCTAATTGACCTGCTATTAGACCTGCTATTAGACCTGCTAATTGACCTGCTATTAGACCTGCTAATTGACCTGCTATTAGACCTGCTATTAGACCTGCCATTAGACCTGCTAATTGACCTGCTATTAGACCTGCTATTAGACCTGCCATTAGACCTGCTATTAGACCTGCCATTAGACCTGCTATTAGACCTGCTATTAGACCTGTTATTAGACTTGTTATTAGACCTGCTATTAGACCTGTTATTAGACCTGCTATTAGACCTGCTATTAGACCTGCTATTAGACCTGCTAATTGACCTGCTATTAGACCTGCGAATTGACCTGCTATTAGACCTGCTATCAGACTTGCTATTAGACCTACTAATTGACCTGCTATTAGACTTGCTATTAGACTTCTTATTAGACTTGTTATTAGACCTGCTATTAGACCTGCTAATTGACCTGCTATTAGACCTGCTATTAGACCTGCTAATTGACCTGCTATTAGACCTGCGAATTGACCTGCTATTAGACCTGCTATTAGACTTGTTATTAGACCTGTTATTAATCAAATCAAATCAAATCAAATTTATTTATATAGCCCTTCGTACATCAGCTGATATCTCAAAGTGCTGTACAGAAACCCAGCCTAAAACCCCAAACAGCAAACAATGCAGGTGTAAAAGCACGGTGGCTAGGAAAAACTCCCTAGAAAGGCCAAAACCTAGGAAGAAACCTAGAGAGGAACCAGGCTATGTGGGGTGGCCAGTCCTCTTCTGGCTGTGCCGGGTAGAGATTATAACAGAACATGACCAAGATGTTCAAATGTTCATAAATGACCAGCATGGTCGAATAATAATAAGGCAGAACAGTTGAAACTATTATTAGACCTGCTATTAGACCTACTAATTGACCTGCTATTAGACTTGCTATTAGACTTGTTATTAGACTTGTTATTAGACCTGCTAATTGACCTGCTAATTGACCTGCTAATTGACCTGCAAATTGACCTGCTATTAGACTTCTTATTAGACTTGTTATTAGACCTGCTAATTGACCTGCTAATTGACCTGCTAATTGACCTGCAAATTGACCTGCTATTAGACTTCTTATTAGACTTGTTATTAGACCTGCTAATTGACCTGCTAATTGACCTGCTAATTGACCTGCTAATTGACCTGCTAATTGACCTGCAAATTGACCTGCTATTAGACCTGCTATTGTCCATTAGCTCTGAACTAGAATCTGCTCCAAGACACACATACACAAATAAAAATCAGCCTCAAATCCCAGGTTGTGATCTTTCTTTGACTCCTTCCACACGTTGTCTAACTTAATAACATGTGTGCATGTTCATGAAGGATTATCAGTGCAGCGAAAAAGGCATCTGGGTACAAACTAACCGGAGGCTGCTTTGAAAAAATACAGGGATGTGAGAGTTATAAATTGCTTCAGAAAATGAAAGAGAGAGTGAGAGAGTGTGTGTGTGTGTGTGTGTGTGTGTGTGTGTGTGTGTGTGTGTGTGTGTGTGTGTGTGTGTGTGTGTGTGTGTGTGTGTGTGGGTGTGGGTGTGTATGTGTGTGTGTGTGTGGGGGGTGGAGAATGGTCTGAGAGAACCATGTATGGATTTAGGTCTTGTGAATATGTGTGAGTAATCATAGTGGATGGACCAATGTCTTAATCGTGTGGACCAATAGGAGGGGAGCTTTATCACATTAGGAGGCACCAATGAGAGGATTTATCACATTAGGTGCACCAATAGGAAGAGGAGCTTTATCACATTAGGATGGACCAATAGGGATTTCACATTAGGTGGACTTTAATCACATTAGGATGGAATATGTAGCAACAACCAATGAGTAATCACATTAGTGGACCAATAGGAAGAGGAGCTTTATCACATAGGGTAGGATGGACCAATAGGAGGAGGAGCTTAATCACATTAGGGTGGACCAATAGGAGGATCTTAATCGCATTAGGATGGACCAATAGGAGGATCTTTATCACATTAGGATGGACCAATAGGAGGAGCTTTATCACATTAGGAGGCACCAATAGGAGGAGGAGCTTTATCATATTAGGATGGACCAATAGGAAGAGGAGCTTTATCACATTAGGAGGCACCAATAGGAGGAGGAGCTTTATCACATTAGGATGCACCAATAGGAAGAGGAGCTTTATCACATTAGGATGGACCAATAGGAGGAGGAGCTTTATCAAATTAGGAGGCACCAATAGGAGGAGCTTTATCACATTAGGATGGACCAATAGGAAGAGGAGCTTTATCACATTAGGATGGACCAATAGGAGGAGGAGCTTTATCACATTAGGATGGACCAATAGGAGGAGGAGCTTTATCACATTAGGGTGGACCAATAGGAGGAGGAGCTTTATCACATTAGGATGGACCAATAGGAAGAATCACATTAGGAGGACCAGTTTATCACATTAGGGGACCAATAGGAGGACCAATTAGGAAGAGGAGGAGCTTTATCACATTAGGATGGACCAA